>NC_138232.1:13169782-13659782 GCF_964197995.2 Scardinius erythrophthalmus | reverse complement strand
TGATTTGCTTAAAAATCTTTTACAGTGTTTCTCAACATAATCACGTGTCAGCTAAACACAACATTTACAGTATGTGTGTCAGCGATCTGTGTTCTCTGTCTATTTGCAATGTTTGTGTGCATGTGTGTTCAGTGCCTTCGAGGGTTACTGGAGGGATCAGATGAGGCCTGAGCTCATGTCTGGAAGAAAGTGGAGACTGGAAAGAAAAGAAAAGTAAGACAGTGAGAGAGCAGAAGAAATGGTGAGCACAAGGAGAAAAGTGTTCTTCAGCAGCGAGTCGGATCAGAGCAGAGATCAGCCATGAGCAAAAGCTCCATTCCATCGTGCTCTCTGAATCTTGTTCTGTGCTGGGCTCCAGACAGCCTGCAGGGCCCCCCACGCAGACAAGCAGGAGTGTGTGTGTGTGTGTGTGTGTGTGTGTGTGTGTGTGTGTGTGTGTGTGTGTGTGTGTGTGTGTGTGTGTGTGTGTGTGTGTGTGTGTGTGTGTGTAAGAGAAGGATGGAGAGGGAAAGGAAATTAGGTGCACAGCCAAGCAGCATGCAACAATGTGTGTGGGTAGTACTTTAAGCGTGCATGTGTGTGTGTGTGTGTGTGTGTGTGTGTGTGTGTGTGTGTGTGTGTGTGTGTGTGTGTGTGTGTGTGTGTGTGTGTGTGTGTGTGTGTGTGTGTGTGTGTGTGTGTGTGTGTGTGTGTGTGTGTGTGTGTGTTTGTAATGTGGTTAAATTGTATCAAGTTGCCAATGTAAGTGACTAACATCTGTGATGTGCATATTCAGGCATCTTTTTTTTCTCTTTGCTTGTAGTTTGTTCATTTGTTCCTTTAATGATTTGTTCCTTCCTTTCTTAATTACTTCTGTTTATTTTTTCTTTCTTTCCTTCCTTATTTCCTTCTTTGTTCATATGTTCTTTTGTTTGTTCATTCATTCGTTCACTTTGTCAGTTGGGTTCCTTTATGTATTTGCTTGTTCAGTCCATCCTTCTTTTCTGCATTTCCTCTTTCTGTGTGTTTCTTTCATTCTGTCTCTCTGACATTCATTCATTCGATCATGTGTTCATTAGTTCATTTACTTTTTCTTTGATTCCTTTAAAGGGGTCATATAATGGTACATGCACTTTTACAAGTTGATTGTAGTGAAATGTGTGTTGGCAGTGCCTGTACACAACCATCATAAAATGATAAAAATCCATCCAGTGTTGTTTTTTTTAATCTCCTTATATGTTTTCCCTTCTCTCAAATCAAGCCGTTCGACCGTGTGACGTCACACGGTAGGATGCCCCTCCCACGATTGTTGATTGACAGCAGCGTTTCAACACAGACCCGCCCTCGCTCGTGAGCGAGCTGTCATCATAGTCCGCATTGTTGATACGCTGGAGCAGAATGGGGTCTAATCAATTGTGGTGTTCTGTTCTTGGGTGTAATAAGGAACACAGCAGTCATTTTGATGTTCCTAAATCCGAACCGCTGAAGATGCAGTGGCTGAGTTTGTTTCCGAAGGGAATATTTGCAGCCCGTTCTCATCCCAAGGCGTCATATATTGACGCTTTTGACATTTCGTCTACATCGAACGTACATGGCACCCTTTAGCGTCAATATGAGACGCAGATAGATATGGGCCAGAAGGCGCCTCTTAGCGGTCTAACCCTAACCCTACACCACACCTAAACCTACCCATAACCGAACAAAGCTCTGTGCGTGTCATATTGACGCTAAAGGGTGCCATGTGCGTTCGATGTAGAAGAAATGTCAAAAGCGTCAGTATATGACGCCCTAGGATGAGAATGCGTTGCTATTCACGATCAACGTTAATGCTTTCATGTTTGCGCAAATCATTTCACACACCAGACTGCTTTATAAACGAGGGTCAGTATAAAGCTGGTTTTGCTAAGAAGCTGCTCCTGAAAAAAGGATCAGTACCAACTATTCGTGTTCCTGCTGCACCTCCAGAAGAACTGAAGTGGGTGTAACGTTTTATTAACCTTCATATTAATATTTATATTAATCTTTGCAAATCGCTAGCACGCTTCACGATGAATGCGGCTATTTTTACACTCAGGGTACATTACGGCATGTTTTCTATGTACGACGTTCTCAATATAATTCATAATCCCACGTTTATAATGAACAACACATTATGGTTATTGTGTTATTACAAACAGCGTACGCACAGAACAGAGGGGCGGGGTGAGCAAAGCTCATTATCATTTAAAGATACATGCACTTAAACGGCATGCTGAAAACAGAGCTGTTTTTGACCAGGTAAAATGAGTGTTTTCTTACAATACTAATGAGAATTTTTAATTAAAGTATATTACAAACTTTTAATTTAGACCCTAAAGAATCATATTAGCTTGTACAAAAATGGCATTATATGACATTAATTGTTATTAATTGTTCATTTGTTCCATTTTTCATACCTTCCTTCTGTCTGTTTCTCTTTTTTCATTCCTTCCATTATTTTTCTTTCTTTACGTCTTTTTCTTTGTTTGTTTATTATTTTTCATTTCTTTCTTTCTTTCTTTCTTTCTTTCTTTCTTTCTTTCTTTCTTTCTTTCTTTCTTTCTTTCTTTCTTTCTTTCTTTCTTTCTTTCTTTCTTTCTTTCTTCATCCTCTGTCTACCTGTCCAAAGCTTGTTTCTTTACTCTTCCTTCCTTCCTTCCTTCCTTCCTTCCTTCCTTCCTTCCTTCCTTCCTTCCTTCCTTCCTTCCTTCCTTCCTTCCTTTATGACATTCATTCATTCATTCATTCATTCATTCATTCATTCATTCATTCATTCATCCATTCATTCAGTGTTCATTAGTTTATTGCACTTTTTCTATGATTTCTTTAATTGTTCATTTGTTCTGTTTCATTCTGTTCATACTTTCCTTCTGTCTGTTTTCTTCATTCCTTCTCTTTTTTTCTTTCTTTACATGTTTCTTTGTTAGTTAATTTCTTCATCAATTCTTTCTTTCTTTCTTTCTTTCTTTCTTTCTTTCTTTCTTTCTTTCTTTCTTTCTTTCTTTCTTTCTTTCTTTCTTTCTTTCTTTCTTTCTTTCTGTCTTTCTTTCCTTCTTTCTTCCTTCTTCTGTCTGCCTGTCAATGCTTTTACTTCCTTCCTTCCTTCCTTCCGTCATTTCTATATGACATTCATTCATTCATTCGGTCATGTTCGTTTACTTTTTCCTTGATCCCTTTAATTGTTTATTTTTTCATTTATTTTTCTTTCTTTATGTCTGTTTGTTTATTATTTGTCCATTCATTCGTTCCTTGCCTTCCCCGTTCTTTCTTTTTCTCTTTTTTTCTTGCTTTGTTTCTTTGTTTGTTTCTTTCTTTCTTTCTTTCATCTTCTGTCAGCCTGCCCATAGCTTCCTTTCTTTCCGTCTGATTGTCCTTCCTTCCTTGCTTACTTCATTCTTTCTTTCTCATCGTTCTTTCTATCCCTCATTTCTTTCTCATTTTGTTGGTGGGTTTGACAGTGAAAGAGAACGAGGAGAGTATCGATCCTCCCTAGCAGCGGAGGCAACCGTAGCCCCTGGAGGAGACTGAAGGGCAGAGAGAGCTTGACCCAGAGTCTCCTCAGCTCTCCATGTATTCACCTGCACTCAGCTGCAGCCCTCGGCACTATCAAGACAACCTGTAACTTCCCCACACTCATCTTCCTCCAGACTCATTACAGTGTAGCTGAATAGAGAGCACAATTACTCAATTCTTAATTCTACAATTTAAGGCTAGGGACATTGTGAACCAATTAAATATTTATATTGTAAAATTAAATTAAATTAAATGATCATTTTGGAGAATTTAGAGGTCTCTGGGATCTCTGCTCTATTCAATATAGCATTCTGATTCTTCTGCAGTGGTACATCGGTACCCCCCCCCCCATCCCCCAACACTCCTCATTTATACTGTTTGATCTCTCAAATATGTCAGAAATGTTTCCATACTCCCCTATGATGGCAGCAGCACCAGGGTGAACCTAATCCTATAAGATATGGAATTGAATTGAAAAGCCCAAGGAGGTGAAAAGCTGCTTTCTGTAAAGAGGGAAAGGACAGGCTGATTGGAGAGGAGCTTGTCCTGTGGAGAGCAGGGGATGCCAGATTGTGGAGAAGAGCCTCGCAACAGAGATTCTGTTATATAAAGTGTACTGATGATTGAAAAGGTTTGGGTGTGGGACTTATGTCACGGCTGTCAAGTCCATGTAATGTTGACAGGCCGGGGCCTTTTTACCTCTTTCCCCCCTCCTCCAAACCATGCTTGACAGCGCAGCGTGCAGAGTGTGGGAAAGGGCGGCTCAGGCACGCGCCAGATAAGATCACACAACAAACTGCCGGGGCCTCTCCTGGGAGTGCCGCGCATGCTTTCAGAGGCAAACAGGCTCCCGCTGGCACGTAGAGAGGGCCCCCCCCCAGGGCCTGGACACACACACACACATACACTGGCTCGCTGTTGTAGGGGCCCTTGAGAAGAGGGACGAGTATGTCATCTCTCATTTCCCGTCCACTCACCCTCCATTTCCCCCCTTCTCAGTGTGAGTCATTTTGGTTAGCAAGTCCAAGCATTTTTCATTCACTGTTTATCTTTGAATGGTTCTTTTGACTGTTACTGTGTTGTTTTGTTTGTTGCCATCCGTGAACCTCTCATCCGACTTCCTGTCCTGATCTATTCAAATTGGTTTCCTTTTCTTCTTGCGCTCTTCGTCTGTTTTGTTTTTCCCCAAAGACTTCAAGAATGGTTTCACAAAAAAAAAAAAAAAAAAAACAGAGAAAAAAGCCTCATGCCTGTGGTAAGTAAAGACATTTTTATTGCTTACCTGCTACATACTTGGCAGCTGTATACTCTTCACAGAGATTGTTCATTTTTCCATAGGCGTAGTGATTTTTAACAATAAACCATCTGGAGCTCCAGTTTGTTAATAGTATATGCATGTTGAATCTATCAATATTTATTATTTCTAGTTAATTTTAGGAAAACCATTTTTAACCCACTATTCATTGTGAAGAACTACAATACCCATGATCCTGCAGAGAAATATCCATCCAATCAGAGAAATGCGGCAGACACATTTCCCATGAAACACTGTGATTGCCATTTTCAAGTATTTATACATTTCTACGCTGTAAAATATTATATGATCAATAAGTTCTGGCAACATATATTTTTACATTGCTTTAACTCTTAAAAATAAGGTAAGCAATTTTAAACATTTTTTTATAAGTTATACAAAATTCAACTCATTTTTTTTTTAACTTTAATGTAATTTAAGTTGAAATGACTTAAACATCCAAAGTTGATTGTACTTAAAAATTTAAGGCAGCAACTGTTTTTTTTTTTACAGTGCTGATTATTTTGCAATAAACTATTGTTTCTATGTTTATAACAAGCAACTTTTAATCAATAGTTTTATATTTTCCATTGTTTTTAATTAAATTACATAATTTACAATGCTTATATATAGGACTGTGGTACTTTCACTTAATTATGCCAAATTCCTTTGTTTTGTTTTGTCTGTCTAATTTAAAAAAAACGTTTTACTTCAAACTTGTTATTCACCTCAAGGATGGTTGGTTTGGTTCTTGGTTCTTTCATAAGAATACTTATGAAAAAAAAAATATATATATAATATATAATACATAGAGGTGAGGAAAACTGTTATAAATAAATAAGTGTATATAAATAAATGTATTCCATTCAATACTGAAAAGTATTGTAATTGAAACAAATATTTATGTGTGTGCTATGTACAGTATTTTATGCGTTAGCTTAGCAACATGCTAATGTCCAACTATATTAAAATGTGGAGTGGAGTCTTCTGTGAAAAATGTGAAGTTACTGCCAATGTAGAGTGTTTTAAATTTGGACAGTTATGAGGTTCTATGATGGTTAAGATACCTTTGTAGAAAATCAGCAGTGAAGCAGCTCACTAGGTTTTGGAAGATTCAAGGATTCACTGTTATAGTATGATGTGTAAACTTGACAGGGGAAGAAATCAATCCATCTGCCCGTCGTATTCTTCCATCTCTTCTCATCCACAGTCTCACAACTCATATATTTTCACCCTTTCTATCAAGCTATGTGTTGTGTTACGCTGCCTCACCATCCTCCTCAACACACGAGCAACACAGTTACTATTACATTTTACTAAGACATTTTGTCTTATTTATGTAATTCATATTTATGCAGATTGTAAATGCTACTGAGTATGTTTTTAGGCATCCGTTTAAGAAGCAGTCATAAAATGTGTGTTGGTGAATGTTTCCCTGGTGTCTCTTTGTGAATGTCTAAATACTCCTCCAAAACAGAATTAGGAGGCAGAGGTCAAGAGAGATACTCTTATCCCAGAGCTACGCACTATCTTTCTCTCTCTCTTTTTCACACAGACAAGGAGCTCACTCGTACAAAGGGAGTTTGAGAAGCTATTCTCCCAGGTACTTTCTCCTTATGGCAAACACTGCACACCCACACACACGCCTACTTGCGAAGATACACACAGGCCAAAATAAAGACCAACACACAGACTGACAGGCACATATACAAGGAGTTACGTATTAACGAATGTGAAAGCTTATTCAGGGCACACACAATTTGAGCATTCACACGCTTGATTCTTGCCGGCATGTCAGAATAGATTTCCTTCCCTTTAACTAAATATTTACATAGGTTTGGACAGGGGTCAGATTGGTGAAAACAAAATAGACAGTTTTTTTCCCTTGGAAGACAGCTGCCCACATAGTAGGATCTTTAAGGCGTTTGTATGCTTGTATAGATATTAAAGGTATAGCTCACTGGGCTATTATTTCATCCGCACCCGCATCACAAAACTCACCATCCGTCCGCCATCCATCCGCACCAACGTTTTTGACCAATTTTCAAAACCGCACCCGCCCGCCATCCGCTGATTGGTGTATCCATATATTTTTTATTTGATTGGTTCAACTGCCCGCCACCCGCCCGAATTTAATTTAAATATTATTTTTCGTCACGTCATCCGCCCAATCCGCGGTTTATCCGCGGAGTCCGCGGCTGTGACCGCCAACCGCGCATCTCTATAGCTCACTCAAAAAGGACAATTCTGACATTATTTACGCACCCTCATGTTGTTCCAAATTAATATGTTTTTTGTTTTTCTGTAATGTTGAAAAAAGCAATATTGGACCCTATTTACTTACAATGAATGGACAAACATATCTTCTTCTGTGTTCCATAGAACAAGCTTTTGGGTGTCACTTTAAATATTGATTTGTGTGATTTTGAGCTTGAATTTGAGGTAACAAAGACTTTCATTGTATGGACAAAAAAAAGTTGAAACATTCATTAAAAATATCTTCTTTTGTGTTCCACGGAAGCAAAAAACAGCATATGAGTTTGGAACAACATGAGGATAAATAATGAAAGATTTTTCATTTTTGGGTGAACTACCCCCTTTAAGACAAAAACAGCATGTTAGGTACAAATAGTAAAATCATTTAATTAACTAACGAAAAACTACAATAAATTAGACCAAAAAATGCGGACTCCTCACCAACTGTCACAGTGAGGCTTGGTTTGAGAAACGTGGGGTCAGTGGAAGGTCTGCTCTAATGGGTGATCCTGTGCAGGGTAATTGGGGCCCTGCAGATCAAACGGGAACCTTCATTAGCAGAACTCAAGGGGCCACTAATCCAACAAGTTCACACACACCGGGAGAACAGAACGGATGGGGTTGATGAGGGTGTAAGTGTGCAAAGGGGGTGCACTGCCTGGCGCCCGCCTCGGCGAGCAAAACATCTCACCCATAGATCAAAGACCCTCAACATCTCTGAGCTGTCCTGGGAGGAGAAAAAAAAAAGGAGAAGAAAAGCAGAGAGAACTAGGACTTCTTGTGACTGGCACAAGGTAATCCACCTCGTGCTTATAGATGAGCCGGGGACTTATGGCTAGTAAATTCATTCTCATTTTACTGTAATAGTACTGTAATACTGAAGGTTTGTTTCCTTACTCAGGCTCTTTGATCCTAAAGGAAGCAGAAACCAAAGTCGCAATGAAGAGGAGTGGAGTGATGACAGGAGGTCTGACTCCAAAATCGGCTCCTAATTATCCCAGAAGTTACTGTGTCAGAGGTAAGAGAGGGCTACAGCCCCTTCCTCCGTTTCCTGCCTTTGTTGCTGTTTTGGGGCACACGGAATTAGCACCAAGCTGATTTCCAGCCCTCCTTTACGTTTTTCTCCCAGGGACGGGCTTGCCCGGTCATCTGGAGATGTTTTCATCTTGACCCTGACCAAGGGGGGTTCAGGAGCCTCGCTTAATTGCCAATTTGTGATTCGGTTGAGTCCCATTGCAGATGGGCACTCAAGTAAGAAATGATTTGGCCCCCTTTCATCAGCTGCCCCACCCTGCAACCCGCCCCATTTTTTTCCTCCCTTCCTGCTCGGGTGTCTCTTTCCAGTTTCTCTTTTTCCTCCTCTTGTCGTCTCCTAACCCGTGTTTTAAATCAAAGCTAATGGGTGGTCTGTCGTCTGCGAAGGCAGTTTTTGGTTTCCCAAGCCCTGTGCTTTTCCGTGCTGAGATTCTAATTGCCAAGAGGGTGACCTCCTCGTTCCTTTAAAATCACACCATGCAGAACGTTTATTTAGGAGGCACAGGGGAGAGGAAGAGGCAGGGCCACGTGGCCTTGGCCGCCACTTCAAAGCCTGGTCGCAGAGAGGAGGAGGGAAGAGGCGATGTACAATGATTGCTTGGGAGAAACCGAAAAAGCACAACAGTGGCATGAGAAGATCAGCAATCCCGCTCCACCGCACACAAACGCCAAAAACACATCAGTTGTTTAGTTTTATTGAAAATTCTGTCAGAAATGAGCAAGTGTTCTTAATGATAGTGCCAGACAGCCACCTGTTTCATGGACTTTCACAGTCACAGTGGAGTGAAGACCTTCTTGATGTTTATCCCAGATGAGTCCAACAGATGGAGAGGGGGAAACGGCACAGGATGTTGTACTCACTGATCAATTGTCAAAGTGGGCGTTGCATGACTCATTTTTGTCAGATATGAATATTTTTGTCTGGATAGAAATGAAATGGTACAATCTCCATATCTCAAAGCCAGGTCATGTTACAAGTAAACTACCATTCAAAAGTCTGGGGACCGGTTACTGCCGTCTCATCACCAGTGGCGGCTGGTGCTAAAAAATTTTGGGGGGGCACAACAAACTGAATTTTTAATTCAGGACGGAATGTTGGCTTATTGTTAAATAACAATTTAACAGTGATAATAATGTAGCTATATCATTAGCCTAAAGTTTAGCTAAAACTTCAGCCGGTAGGGTAGCCAATTGCCAAATAAATCTGAATTTTTGGGCTAAATGGCGATGTATGGTATAATCTGAGTATTTAATTATTATTTTTCTATTTGAATAAAAAAAACCTGTATTTAATTTGTAAAAAAAAAATTATATCCTGATCGATATTGTCCTACAAACAATGTTCATATTGAAGGTTATAAAAACAAACATAGTGTTGCTGTCTATCTGCAGTCTATCCAAAAAGGGGTCAAATCACATTACATTCTAACATTGCAACATTACAATCTAAAAACAAAATAATGCTTTTTAAAGAAGTAGTTAAATTTACTAAACCAAAAAAAAAAAAAAAAAAGCTAATATCATAAAAATACACATGTAGGTTTGAAATTCTCTAGCACATTTATGTTTACCAACAACAACAAATATTCAACAACAAATGTTTTAGCTAAATATATTTATAATTTAGTGCTAATGTATATTTTAGTCAGAATAATTGCGCTCCTATTCATTGCGCTCCGTCTGTTCGGCGCGCATGCACGCGGGGGCGCTCGTTCACGGAAGTTTAGCTTGCAGAAAGCTCGCCCACTCATGACTGGACTTTCTAACATTTACAGATGGAGAATATGTCCGTGAAATGTAAGTTATGCACTGAGGAAATTATTGGATGTCACTTCAGCTTATGGCTAAATACTATTAGAGGTACATTTGTTTCCACCAATCGCTGCACAAGTTAAGGTTACGTATGATGACGAAAGCACGTTAGTGCGAGCCCTCCCGGAACCCATAGAGAATGCATTGCAGTGCCTGCAGTTCGAAAAAAAAAATCTTTGAATGTAAGTCTATGGGAAGACTCTGGGCGATTCTCAGCCAGAGTGAAATCGCCCAAAAAGAGGCGGTACTCCACAGAACGTGACTCGGCGCTGATTGGACTATATCCAGAGGCAGAACAACAGTGAGTGACTGCTAGCGTAACTCTGTGGTTGAATGAGATTGAAAAAGTCCCTTTCACACTTTAGTGGTGCGTCGCCCGATCGCCCTAATGAAGAAACCGCCGCTGCTCATCACCCTTCGGAAATCATTCTAATATGATGATTTGATGCTCAAAAATATTTCTTATTATTATCAATGTTGAAAACAGTTGTGCTGTTTTAATATTTTTCTGGAAACCATGATACATTATTTATACTGTTTTGAGGATTATTTGATCAATAGAAAGTTCAAAAGGTCAGCATTTAGTTTATTGCAATCCTGGTGAATTAAAGTTTTAATTCAAATTCATTTTAGTGAGCCCAAACTTTTTTTTTTTTATACATATAGATAGGATTAGTCCTTTACAAAAAAACAGTCAATTATGGTAATACTTTATTTTACAGTATATTTGTTACACATGTTATATGTAGTTACTGTAGTAATACATTATGCATAATTACATGCAACTAACCCTAAACCAACCCCAATTCGGTCGTAACATAGTTGAAAGCACAAGACGAAGATGAGGGTTAAACACAGTCTTCACTGATCAAATTCAGGCAGGACATACATAACCACGTTCAACATCAACGAGAACTGGCAAGGGACTGAACATAACAGGGAGTATAAATACACAGCATGAAATGAAGAAACTATCTAGACAGGTAAAGGAAGATTAACTAATAAGGGACTAACAAGAACAGGTGCATAATTGTGACAAGTTAGTACATGTTAATTATTATTACTCAATTCCTAAATGTGTAATTACATTGTAACACGGACAACTTAAAATAAAAAGTAACCCAAACTATTTCTAAGTGTATTTACATGCAAGTACAATGTCAATTTGACTAAATCAATAATTGCCCTTTTCTGATGCTCTAGTTTGACTGAAATTGTACCAGTATGGTTTTTGTGAAGTTGGAATAAGAGATCTACATAATGTCATTATATCTAATTTTCTATCAGCCTATTTACACGTTAATAGCATTACAATTGGTCTTGTCATTGTGCCATCGCTCCGAAAGTCAGAGGCATGTATTGAATAATATCAATTAGTTTTCTGTTATGAACTTGAACAGACAGATAAAGATTGTACGCAAACATCATCCTGTTTGATTATAACTGCGTAAATCACTTTATAACTTTTAGCCATTACAGTCTTCATTTTTGGGGCATCACATGTTCATTTACACAGTACAAAGGTTGAATACATGACATTTTGTTGAGTGTCATTAGAAAGACATTTAC
Organism: Scardinius erythrophthalmus; assembly: GCF_964197995.2. NCBI lineage: Eukaryota > Metazoa > Chordata > Actinopteri > Cypriniformes > Leuciscidae > Scardinius > Scardinius erythrophthalmus. Next base: position 13,648,306 of record NC_138232.1, on the reverse strand, counting down.
TACATTTAAACACACTTCCTCTCAGTACAAATAAACAACACAGCTATAGTTTCCCTCCTACACACCAGACAGACTCGATCCACTTCAGCAGGTCTAAAAATACGCACAGACACGCCTGCACACACTCGTACAGTCACCCTGGACGAGAGAGGGTTAAGAGCACAACGTGGGTTACACACACACCCCTCCCTCTATATCTCCACACCGGTGCGAGTGCCAAGGGCGGAACACCACCCCTTCAAACACACACACATAAATACACACACATACACACATGTACCCTTGCCACCCCCCTTCCCTCTCTCTTCTCCTCTCCTCCGCCAGGCTGTGCTTCTGACGCTCAGTACTGGCTCAGGCCCCACCGGCCACAGGCTGTGGAATGTGTGAGAGCCATGTGTCAAATCCCCAGACTGTGGGAAAGTGCTGCTCTCTGCTGAACTCTCCCCCTCTCCTCCCTCCCTCGCTCTCTCTCTCCACCGCTTTCTCCTCTGGCACTCTCCCGGCGACCGCCCTGCCCCACGTCGGCCGCACACAGGAAATGGAGGGGGCTGCCAAAAGCGCGTCGCCTGGAACTATGACTTCCGAAGAACGTTTTCACGCCAATAACCCCACACCCCCCCACCCCAGCTCTTCCCTCCCCTCCCCTCCCCTCCTTCTCTCTTCTCTCCCACCCTCCTACTCAGTCTTCTTGGTGGGGACATGAACTGGGCCTAAGGAGTAGAGCTGTGTTTCTTTATCGCTTTCTGTTGCAAGTGCATTCATGTATTGTATGCTTTTAAAAAAGGAAAATCTTTTTAGCACCAGGATTTATTTATTTATTTATTTATTTATTTATTTATTTATTTATTTATTTATTTATTTATTTATTTATTTATTTTCACTTTCAAAAAAGTCTTCTTCTTTTAACACCAGGTTCGTAGTTTGATTGATTGATTGATTGATTGATTGATTGATTGATTGATTGATTGATTGATTAATCATTTAAGACATAACTAAAAAGTTTTTATCAAGAGTATCTTGATCTTTCAGATTTATTTAGGTATTTGTTTGTTCATTCTTTCGTTAATATGCTCACTTTTTTAAAAAGCAATCTTCTTTGAGCAAAAAGGATCTTGGTTTATTATTTATTTATGTGTTTGTTTATTTGTTTGTTTGTTTGCTTATATATTTATTTAGTTCCTGCAAGAGCATATTTTATATAAAAAATGTGATTTGATTTATTTGATTTGTAGTCTTTGAAGGATGCTACATGTCATGAGATTGTGAATTCCTGTCACCTAAACAGAGTGACTGACAGATTGAGACTACATTGACAAGAGTGACAAGGCAGGCAGTAAAACACAGAGTTGTTAAACAATTTTAAGTTAAGTTATTGAAGAAAAAAATAATTACAATAACTTAAAACAGTTAATAAAATTAGAATAAAATAATAATTAAAAACCGGGACTGTATATAAAATATAAGTACTGTTTATAGATAGAAAGGATGATGGAAAATGAAAGGTTTTGTTGTAGAAAGCTGGACAACATGTCACACATGTGAGTGTAGGTTATTGTTCTCCTGGTCATTTTTTCACAGAATCGCTGACAAACGCAGCAAATGAACGAGAAGAGCGTTTGCCGTTCCCTTATCTAGAAATATTTCTAAAAATACCACTGTACACCTGCCACAGACCAGCCATACACTATGCCTTATGAACACACACACACACACAGATTTAAAGCTAATGACATCAACAGCCGCTGTTCATGAGTAGGGTCTTCTAATGATCCTCCCAGTAAGTGTGTGGGAGGGCAGAGGTCAAAAGGGGCCAACTGATCCTGCTCACTCGTTGACAAACAATAACAAGTGCTAGTGGCAGCACTCACTCAAAAATGCTGTTAACTATCTTGGACAGCTCACTCATGGCATTTCAATGCGCTTATGGTTTTCAAAGCCTATAGGCTCAGTTCTGAATGAACAGAGGTGCATGAGTCTTGTCAATTTTGGGGGGCAGCCGTGACAGTGAAGTGTTCTGGAAAGCATCCACCTTCCTGTTTGGCAGTGTGGCATTTCAAAGGCTGCTGAATTGGCACAATAAGAATCAGTTCTCTGTGTAATGTTTGAACACAGTCACAGCAGTCCAACGTCAGTCACTGGACCTAGAGTTCTCACTGGTAACTCCAACACCACTCCCAACCGTGGGAAAAACTCGAAGACTATATCTACCTCTGTTTATTTTATGGGCAAGTGCCACCTGCCAGTTTTTTTCACAGGCTTTTCAAAAGTTAGACATTCAATCTGTGCACTTTGTTTATTTGATCCGATTCCGGTAGATTTAAACAGGCAAGCTGAAATATAATGGATGGACTCAAACTTAACTGAGTAGGCACAGTTCCTAAGCCACTGAATCGAAACTTACGGTCACACTTTAGTTTAGGGTCCAATTCTCACTATTAACTTACAATGAACTACGACTTTTGCCTCAATAAACTCTTAATTACTGCTTATTAATAGTTAGTAAGGAAGTTGTTAAATTTAGGTATTGGGTATGATTAGATATGTAATAAGGTCACTCAGAATAAGGCATTAAAATGGGTTTATAAGTACTAATAAACAGCCAATGTCCTAGTAATATGCATGTTAATAAGCAACTAGTTGAATTTGGACCCTATTGGACCCTAAACTAAAGAGTGAACCAAACTTACAATATGAAAAGTGACATTCATAACAAATGTCTGATAAAGTTATTTAAAAAAAAATGCTTCCTGAATGGTGTTAAACTCAAAACAGTTTTTTAAATAAGCAAGGGATTAAATAGGCTGTTAATTTACTAAAAACATGTAATCAAATTAATTATGCAATATGCTTATCAATCAATCGGAAAAATCACATATTTGCACATTTTTAACATGTTTAATTTGTCATTTTTAGCAGTTGTACATTAAACAGATTATTGGAGTATGTCTTACAAGAAATTGTTTTTGTTTTTTTCACTGTTGTTTTTCATATAATGATAAATAATATGATTAGTTATAATATAACTAAATTAACATTCTAAATTGGCATTCCCTTTGTTTTTCTAAACAACGAATCCCAAACCAGCTTACATACAGCTCATCCACCATCAACTCCACACTAAGCCTCATATACTGTATTATGCTTATGAAAATTGTGTCAAAGATTAGTTGACCACACTCGGTTGAGCACAAAGTCCAACTGAAGATCAGGAGGTCTGGGTGGTATTTAGAGGGGAATTTGTGATCCAACTGGGAACAGCTGTCCTGACCTCAAGAACATGCCATACAAATGTCCCTAATAATTTATGCCTTATTGCAGCAATGCGGCTAAATGCAGGCCTGGTGTGCCATGTGGAAACTGAGTATCCAACAAACAAACAACATTCCTTGTGTGATGGCACACACGATGTTTTGAATATGCTGTAAAGATGCCTGTTTGAATAGTTTTTTGATTTTTTTCTATTAAGTTATGGTCACGAGAGATAGCTGTGAGTTGTTACGCCACTCTCCCACCAAGTCATTTGCAAGTTCTCAAAAACGTCTGGGGGACACATGGTTACACGTGGTTTAGCACTGCAAGGATGATCAGCTGTTTTTCCTATCCCTCTGTAGCACTGTCTTAGGCATATTACATTAAGGACATTGCAGTTTATTGCTCTGGTCACATCTGCAGTCCTTATGTAGCAGGTCTAGACATGTTCACACAGGTGATCATAGACCCTGCATCTTTCTCCTGGTGTTTTTCAGAGTCAGTAGAAAGGTCTCTTTAGTGTCCTTAGTTATTTTAACTGTGCCTTTAATTGTCTATCGCCTGTAAACTGTTATGGTGATGATACACAGGGCAACTTTTTGAGCTGGGCAATGTTGCCATCAACGGGCAACCAGATGAAACACAGGGCCCACAACCAATCTAAATTATCCAGATATATATTTATTGCCCATTTTCAATGGGAAAGTGCCCAAGCAACAAATGCTAGGCAAGATTGCCCAGCAACATCGCTCAAAAAGTTGCCTTGTGTATCATCACCTTTAGGGCCCTATTTTAACAATCTAAGCGCATGATCTAAAGCTATAGTGCAAGTGCACTTAGGTCGTGTCTAAATCCACTTTTGCTAGTTTAACGACGGGAAAAATGGTCAGTGCACCCAGCGCATGGTCTAAAAGGGTTGTCCCTATTCTCTTAATGAGTAATGGGTGTATTTTGGGCGTAACATGCAAAAAACTATCAGAGTGTAATTTCCCATTCCCATTCCCTTTAAAAGCCAGTTGCACTCGCACCATGGCGGATTCGCTATTTGCATGGCGGAATTTGCAAGCGGAAAGACTGAGCGCTTCTCCAGAGAGGAAACGCATCTGCTCATGCGCGAGGTAAAAGCACGCAAGCAGACCATCTATGGGACAAGCCGGATTTCACCATATCTTTATGTACACAATATTAATCTTTTACATTGTAATCCTTTTATTTTAATATTTGGCTAGTTTGTGTGCTGCTAATAAGCAGATCTTTAAATAACAGCTCTCTTTAATTTAAAGCGCTCTTTAAATAACAAAAAAAAATACTGCGTCTAAAGTCTAAAAGCGTCTAAAACCTGGTCTAAAGTCAAATGGCGCAGTCTATTTCAGTTGCCTCAAAATAGCAACGCGCCAACTATGTGCCCGAACACTCCTCATTTTCAGACCAGCAGCCCATGGGCGAACAGATGGGCGCAAATGCATTTGCTACTTAAACAACGTGGTGCAGGACGTGAAAATGATAACTGCGTCAGGCTGAAACTAGCAAAAAACACTTGTGTCGCATTGCGCTAGATGTATGATAGGGCCTTTAGTGTCTTAAGGACTGTTTTACTGGTGCATGTGCAATAATTGTTTATGGTTCATTGAACAAGCATGAAAAACATTGTTTAAACCCTTTCCAATAAAGATATATAAAGCTTATTTGGATTTTACATAATTATCTTTAAAATAAAGTATACAGAGGAAAAAGAAGAAAAAAGGGAGAAAAAATATATATACTGGACCAATATTGCGCTGAAAAACATCAGTAACAGCTTGGCTTTAACTTGTCAATACTGGCAAACAACCATGGTATAAGCGGGATAATCCACAGCATTTTTGCATTAAACGAATTTGAATATTTGTCGGGTGGTTCTTTGCCTCAATGTCATGCATTGAAATCGTTGTAATTGTGGATTATATAGCTCAATATATCACTGAATATGCTAAAACTTTATTGAACTACTCCTGCTTATACTCTGAAGAGAATAGAGATTCATCTAGTTAATTAAAAAGATTATGCAATATTAAAGAGCTGATCCAGTGCCAGCAAAAGTGCCATTGTTCTAACCAAAAACCTATTCTTATGCTTGGTTACCTGTAGCTAACGTCCACTCTAAACTGCCATCTGCTGTGCTGAGCCAGTGCCAGTGAGAGAGCAAGCGAATGGAGGGACGGTGAAGGGGTAACTTTGGGGCACGCTGAGGCACAGCATGAACCCTCTTCTTGCACCCGGGAAGTTGAATAACCACCATATGCCCCACATTGGCCTGGCATTCTCCCATCAACTCTGGCCTCAGAACATTTTGCCAGCTTTCAGCCACTTTTCCCACACTCTACCCCATAAGAAAGGCCATTGGGATTTCCCATAGGTCGCCCGCCTGGTCTGCCACTAGCCACCTCCTCACCCCCAGCCTCCTGGCGTAATCCTCCTTGGCACCCACGACCGGGCTCAATTCAACCCCAATGACTGGCTCACAAAAAAGGCCGGGCTGGGCCGGAGACATGGGACCAGGCGCCTGTGTATTGAACCCTCTGTGGCCCAAAACGCTTACGCCCGCCATACAATAGCTGAAAAAAAGAGAGGAATGAAACGCTTGTCTGTCGCCGTCAGCCTTCAGTTGGTGAGACCTGCTGGGGATACAATGTGAGAGTGAGCATGTGTATGTGTGTGTGTCAGCATGCTGACAGCTTTTCTGAACGCTGGCGGAGCACGAGCTTGCCCCCTCTTTCGCACACATCTTCCCTCAGGATGGTTGTTGTAAAAGTGCCACCTTTAACTGCACAGTAACACCAGTATTGATGAGTAAATGGATTTTTGAGTTTGTTTTGTCTATAATCTAGATATAATGATGATATCATATTATATTTAAATCATACAGTTGTGGTCAGAATTACTGGCACCCCTGTTAAATATGATCAAAGATGTCTGTAAAAATAAATCTGCATTGTTTATCCTTTCAAATTTGATCTTTCGTTCAAAAAATCTAACATTTCATTGAAGTAAAAGAATTGAAAGTCGGGGGTTAATCATATTGTGAAATAAATGTTTTTCTCCAAAAACATTGACCATTATTATTGAATTATTAATTATTGAATTATTTATTCAATACTTTTCAACCTCCTTTTGTCAAGATAACAGCTCTGAGTTTTCTCCTATAATGCCTGATGAGTTTGAGAACCCCTAACAAGAGATCAGAGACCATTTCTTCATACAGAATCTCTCCAGATCCTTCAGATTCCCAGATCCATGTTGGAGTTTCTTCTCTTCAATTCACCAGACTCATTTTCTATAGGGTTCAGGTCAGGGGACTGCATGGGATGGTCATGACAGAAGCTTCATTTTGTGCTCAGTGACACATTTATGTCTTGATTTTGATATTTGTTTTGGATTGTTGCTCTGCTAGATTTCTAGCAGAAACGGTCAGGTTTTAATTTTTTATCTTTTGGCATTTGCTAGAATCCATGATGACATGTATCTGAACAAGATGTCCAGGACCTCCAGCAAAAAAAAAAAAAAAATAATTAGGCCTACATCATTAAAGATCCAGCAGTATATTTAACTGTTGACATGGGGTACTTTGTATCCCTGTTTGCACCAAATCCATCTTGTGGGATTGCTGCCAAAAAGCTCTTTTTTTAGTTTCATCGAACCATAGAAGCAGGTCGCTTTTGAAGTTCCAGTCGTGTCTGGCAACTGAATATGCTGGAGTTTGTTTTTGGATGAGTGATTAATTATAGGGGTGCCAAAAATTGTGGCCAATGTGTTTAGGAGAAAAACATTTATTTCATAATTTGAATTTGACTTTCAATATTTTACTTCAATGAAAGGTTAGATTTTTGCGAATCTTTTGAATGAAAGATCAAAAGGATAAAACAATAGATTTATTTTTATTGATTGATTGATAAACTTTATTAACTGAAACTGAATTTTCTGTGACGTCACAGAAAATTGTCACAGTACCATGTAGTTACTGTAAAACTGAAATACGGTTATGGCACTGTAAATCTTAATTAAGTAAGTTACCGTAAAAAAAAACCTTGAATTGTCTTAACACACTCCCCGCGACAGAGCCTGCCTTCTTTATTTAACTTATTCTTCTCCTTTTCCAATAGTCTCCCTCCCCAACATGTGACAGAGTACAAAATCACAGATGAGACTACAGAGTCATAGAAGGTCTTAAGTAGTACATGACATACCCCAAAGAATCTCAGTCGCCTTAACGAATGAATAAGACTTTGACCCTTCTTATAAACTTGCATCGTATTGTCAGACCAGTTGAGCTTGTTGTTCAAATATACACCCAGATACTTTAGTCAGGGGGCCAAAACTGATATTAAAACTTTGTCGGACACTTTTTGGTACAAGTATACAACCTATCCAGTATTAATATTTATCCCCTCAACATGTGTTCTAGCCAGGTTGTCAGCTTAGAAAATGTTTTTTTGTCCATTTTAACACTATATTCTACGGAGGAGGATTAGGGCCAGGCAATAATAAAAAAATAAAACCATCTCGAGATTAAAGTCATTATAATGCGAGATTAAACTCGTTAAATTTCGAGAAAAAAAGTCGAAATAAAATCTTGAGAATAAACTCATTAAATATCGAGAATAAAGTCGTTGTGTTGCGAGAAAAAACTCGTTAAATTTCGAGAAAAAAAGTCGAAATACAATCTCGAGAATAAACTCATTAAATATCGAGAATAAAGTCGTTGTGTTGCGAGAAAAAAACTCGTTAAATTTCGAGAAAAAAAGTCGAAATACAATCTTGAGAATAAACTCATTGAATTTTTGAGATTGAGGCAGCAGATCCAGAGAAGATGATCACAGCAGGTGTCAACAGTACAGTCTGAACAAAACTTTATAAAGGAGTGAATCACACAATCACATAACAGATTAACTTGATCTATTTGTCTACACAAACATTTACCTCAAGATTCTACCATTCTACCATCAAATGTTGCCAGAAACAGGTAAGCTAAACTGTTTTCCAACTAGCTATATACTTACCAGACATACACTCACCTAAAGGATTATTAGGAACACCATACTAATACTGTGTTTGACCCCCTTTCGCCTTCAGAACTGCCTTAATTCTACGTGGCATTGATTCAACAAGGTGCTGAAAGCATTCTTTAGTAAGGGTGTCACAATTCTCCAAATCCTCGATTCGATTACATTTTCGATTCTAAAGTCACGGTTCGATTCGATTCTCGATTTTAAAAAAATAAATTGAAAGCACAAGCTATGCCTTTTTAAGACTTTTATGCAATATAATAATATCTGACCTTTGTTCGCAATACCACACACTACATTGTCAAATTTAAAACGTTTATTAACAACATAATGTAACAATAACTTATATCTTCAGTCAATTGGAAACTTAAACAATATAACCTATTACCTGGCTCCCTGGACTCCTCAGAGCAGTCACAGGCGAATAGCACGGCGTTTTAAATTGGGTTCCCACAGCGTTTGCAACGCAGTACGAGAGAACGTTCTCGTAAGGGAACGTAGGCTACTTGGTTACTTGCGTAACCTCGGTTCCCTTAGAGATAAGGGAACGAGTACTGCTTTGCCTTGCCGTGCTATTTCGCTCATATCAGGTACTTCGCTTCAGTCGATTTAAACCTAAAATCCTTTGGCGAGTTTTTTGTGAATTATACTCTCCAGCCACGTCCAAATTGGCGCGCTCAAGGTTGGGAGGGCGCCATGCGCTCCCATTGGACCGTACGGCACTGCTAACTCGCCATAGGTTCGTGCAGTTGCCGCAGCACAGACAATCAGCTCGCTCAGACGAGATATGATGCTCTCGCTGCAATGTGTTTTAAAATAAAGGCTTCAACATTCTCTAGAAAGGGAGTTTTACCTATTACAGGCAAGCCAGGCTGCCGTGACATGGGGGCGTGGCAGCATCGACGATTCCATTTTTTGATTCGATAATCGAGATTGAGCATTAATTTCGATCGATTTCGATTTAAAATCGAAATCGTGACACCCTTATTCTTTAGAAATGTTGGCCCATATTGATAGGATAGCATCTTGCAGTTGATGGAGATTTGTGGGATGCACATCCAGGGCACGAAGCTCCCGTTCCACCACATCCCAAAGATGCTCTATTGGGTTGAGATCTGGTGACTGTGGGGGCCATTTTAGTACAGTGAACTCATTGTCATGTTCAAGAAACCAATTTGAAATGATTCGAACTTTGTGACATGGTGCATTATCCTGCTGGAAGTAGCCATCAGAGGATGGGTACATGGTGGTCATAAAGGGATGGACATGGTCAGAAACAATGCTCAGGTAGGCTGTGGCATTTAAACGATGCCCAATTGGCACTAAGGGGCCTAAAGTGTGCCAAGAAAACATCCCCCACACCATTACACCACCACCACCACCACCCTGCACAGTGGTAACAAGGCATGATGGATCCATGTTCTCATTCTGTTTACGCCAAATTCTGACTTTACCATCTGAATGTCTCAACAGAAATCGAGACTCATCAGACCAGGCAACATTTTTCCAGTCTTCAACTGTCCAATTTTGGTGAGCTCGTGCAAATTGTAGCCTCTTTTTCCTATTTGTAGTGGAGATGAGTGGTACCCGGTGGGGTCTTCTGCTGTTGTAGCCCATCCGCCTCAAGGTTGTGCGTGTTGTGGCTTCACAAATGCTTTGCTGCATACCTCGGTTGTAACGAGTGGTTATTTCAGTCAAAGTTGCTCTTCTATCAGCTTGAATCAGTCGGCCCATCCTCCTCTGACCTCTAGCATCAACAAGGCATTTTCGCCCCCACAGGACTGCCGCATACTGGATGTTTTTCCCTTTTCACACCATTCTTTTTAAACCCTAGAAATGGTTGTGCATGAAAATCCCAGTACATTCAGTTTGGAGTTAAGGAGATTGTCTTGACCAGGACCACACCCCTAAATGCATTGAAGCAACTGCCATGTGATTGGTTGATTAGATAATTGCATTAATGAGAAATTGAATAGGTGTTCCTAATAATCCTTTAGGTGAGTGTATAGCTAGGCTAATTTACTTTCATAATTACTAGCTTACTTACTAATAGGTAAATTAAGTTTTGTGCAGATGTGTAATGGAAATATTGTTTTTAATTTATTTGCTGCACAGCAGCCTATTTTACAGTCTGCTATAGCTAAAATCGTTAATAAGTTTGTTAGATAGCAAAGCCCTCAGCTTATGTCAGAGGACATTGTAGTGATCCACTCAGAAACCAATCAGACTAGTGTAGTGAAAAATGTATTTGCCTTCAGATGAGATAACATGGATCCAGAGGAAGCTGTAAGCCTAGCGTCCAAAGAAAAACAAATAGGAAGAGATATTGATTGGGAACAATGTTTCATTTGTCAAGACAAATATGAAAAATACAGCCAAGATAAAGCCCTTTGATTGAAGTGATTTTTCAGGAAGTGGTGTCTTTGTGCTCTTTCTGGAGATTATTGTAGTATAATATTGTGCAATATTTTTGCAATATAATAGACACACACCATTATTTGCATTGCGCTTAGCTTGACCTTGCTTATTCAATCCATTCAGTCTCAAAGGGATGAGACTGACAACCTGAGAGCCAACCTCTGCCAACCTGAGAGCCACTGCTTTGATGGGGAAAAACATACCTTTGCCATAGGACTATTACATAGTTATTACTACTAACTAGTTACTAACCCCCAACCCTAAAGAAGTGAGAGAGCAGTTTTGTTAGGATGGAATTAATAACTATAGTGATATGTGAATGTAATATAATTTGTGTTACAACCTGGTACACTAATTAAGTCAAATAGCACCATAGACCATCATCTACAGTTCTAAATTTCCGCCTTAACATTAAAGTATTATAACTTGTGCAGCATTGCACTGTCTCTCCCTACAAGCTTTAAACTTGGCTTGACTCATTCCCATAGATATGGGTACTGATTGATAGAGGTTTTGGGATACTAGGTTATGTTTCCAAGCTGATATTCACTTTGAAAACTGGTTCTCTTTAGGCGGAGATAGTTTTTTTCATGTTCTAGTTCTGTTGTCTCTTACACTGTACAATAAATGTTCATTCTGACACTTCAGCAGACATCCCATGAGTGTTGGCTTTCATTTGATACCATTTTTATGAATATGGTCCTTGTGGTTGTGGAGATATTCAACATTTACTGTTGGCATGTCGTGTTGAGCAGGAAACCAAAAAATTGGCCTGAAATTGCTTGTACAAGTCACAAAAAAAAAAAAAAAAATTCAGCTTGACAACCACCCTAATATCTTACCTATGGGTGTCTTCTAACTAAAAAAATAGGGTGACAGCTTGTACCAAAACATGTCCGCAAAAGTCTTAACGGAAGCCCTTTTCAGAATTGGCCCCCTGACTACTTGTAAGTTGTTACAATCTCAAATTCTGACTCTCTTAAATTTACTGGTACCGCTTGCTGAGGAAGTCTGCTAAAATCAACCACAATTTCCTTTGTCTTACTAGCATTTAGCCCGAGACCGTTTTTCTCACACCAGTCCACAAAACTCTTTATTAGCTCCCTATATTCACTCTCATTGTGGTCCGTTATACAGCCAACTTTTGTAGAATCATCTGAAAATTTCTGGAGATGACAAGATTTAGAATTATACTGAAAATCTGATGTATAAAAAGTGAACAAAAATGGTGCTAAAACCGTTCATTGAGGCACTACTTGAGACACACAGTCCTGCATCCTCACTTACTGTGGTCTATTAGAGAGATAATCAGTTATCCAATTACAGCCATCTTTTAATCATATTTACCAGGGGTGCCAATAATTCTAACCACAACTGTATATATACATTTAAAGGAACAGTATTATAATAAAGCTTTATATTTTTAAAATATTATTTTATAAATTATAGTTTATATTATTTTAATTCTTTTAAAAAAGTATAGTTTTGACAATTTCACTTTTTTTTTTCTTTTGCATAAATACCCCCTTCCTGTCTAATTGACCTATTTTTTTTTTTTTTTTTTTTTTTCAGTTAATAGACTCGATTGAAAATATGAAAACAAAGGTAATTTATTCCATAATTATCTTTATTTTGTACACTCCTGTTCAAAAGTTTGGGGTTGAAAAGAATGTTTTTGAAAGAAGTCTCTTATGCTCAATGAGAATGTATTTGTTTAGAAATACAGTAAAAACAGACCTATTGTGAAATTTTATGACAATTTAAAACAACTATTTTCTATTTTAAAATGCAATTTTATTTCTGTAATGGCAAAGCCGAATTTTCTTCAGTGTCACACGATTCTTCAGAAATCATTATAATATGCTGATTTGCTGCTTAAGAAACATTTCTTATTGTTATAAATGTTAAGATAGTTGTGTTGCTTAATATTTTTGTGGAAAGCATGATATATTTTTCATGGTTATTTGATGAAAAGAAAGTTCAAAAGAACAGCATTTATTTAAAAAATAATGATAATTCTGCAATAATGTAAAAGTCTTTAATGTCATGTTTGAGCAATTTAATGCGTCATTGCTAAAATGAATAATTTATTTAAAAAAAAAATACAAATAAATTAATAAATTGAACTGACCCCAAACTTCTGCATGGTATATATTCTAGTGCATTAGTATTCATAGTTTTACTTTCGTTTCTTTTCTTTTGAAAATTCTTGTTTTATTGCTAGTCATAACAGTTTCTTTATGATGACTTGCAAAAAATGCTCAAAATGCTTAATACTCATACTGACGCAAAACCATGAGAGAGAGGGATGTTTATCCTGGTATGAGTGTCATGGGTGGTTTACAACCAATTAGACAATCAAGTTTGTCAATCAACACAATCACAGAGATTATTGTCTGTAATCACCAGTTCCTCAAAACATCCTGCCTTAAATGAACATATACTCCTACACACATCATCACACACACCTACATGTTCAAGCCAGATAGTTTATATGAAAATGCATTGTAGAAGAACTGAAATGATGTTTCAATATGACCTTTTTTAGTTTACTTCAGCTGTGTTGTTATTGTTTCTGATTAATCTGAATGTCATAGCATTGTCTAACAGATCAACTGTACAAATATGAGGAAACGGCATACTTTATATCAGGTGCCATGGGCCAGTATGTGTGGGACCGGTGGGAGTGGCAAGGCGCCAGGCTGCCCTTATCAGCCCCTACGGCCCAGTCACCACTCCCGAGAGACGGTGGGGGGGAGCGAGGAGTCCCTTTGTTGTTTTCTCTGATCTACGACCGGCCTTTATGGCATGCTCTAGATCACTATCACTGTGGGAAAGACAGAAAGAAGGTCCAGGGAGGGTGTGTGTGTGTGTGTGTGTGTTTATATGTGTGATCAACTGAACAACCTCTGCCTTTGACTCTCCGACAACTATTGCAGGGCCTGCCGCTGCTGATATTGCTCATAAAGAAGCTCCCAGCCAGCTGCAGGGATGATAAGAGTGAACTTTGACCTCTCGGTTCACCAGTCACACTAACAACACAGACATCAATGAAGTCATGAGGTATGACGACCTATTATAGGCAATATATGACAGAGGCAGGCGAAACTACATTTAACTTGTCATCTGAATTGTGAACATAATATGATATCAAGTGCACATAAATTTGCATTGTCACATGAATGAAACTCATGGGATATCATGCCAATATCAGGGCAGGATTATCATCACTTGTCAATAACTTGTGATAATAAAATAAATATAAATTATTTGTTCACTAAATATATTTTAAAGGGATACTCCACATACAAACGAACATTATCTCATCATTTTTTTCACCCTCATGCTTTCCCAGACTTTCTTTCTACCGATGAACACAAATGAAGATTTTATTTAAATAAAAAATAAAAAACTCATATCTGTGAGATCATATAATTCAAGTGTGCGGGACCTTCAAAGTTGATGCTTAGAAAACCACACAAAGTGAACCCTGATGCTAATCCATATGACCTAGTTAATTAATCATTGTCTTCAAATGCTAAACAATAGGTGTCTGTAAGAAAAAAAACAAATATAAACTTTTGAATCTATACTTAACTGTTATATGTGGGTTGACGAGTTCACGTTTGATGTAAACTTCCTTTGTGTTTACACCTCACTTCTCGCACGAATTGCACAATGCGCTTACGTCATGCTTCACAACGTTCTCATGTTTACGTCAAGTGTGAACTCATGAACCTGTGAAGTAGGCTGGAAGTGATGGTTTATAGTTTTAAATATCAGTATTCTCTCTCTCACACACACACACACACGCACACACACACACCTATCGCTTTACTTTAGAAGACATTGATTCATTAACTGGGGTCGTATGGATTACTGTTGTGTTCACTTTTTTTTACATTTTTGAAGTGTCAGTTTAGGAGAACCCGTACACTTGAACTCGCAGAGGTGGAGTATTTTTCTAAAAGTCTTTGTTTGTGTTCATCTGAAGAAAAAATGCATATACATCTAGGATAGCATGAGGGTAAGTAAATGATGAGTAAATAAATGAACTGCTAAAAAAAAAAAAAAAAAACATTCGATTCAATTTCCACACCTCTGTGCGGCTGAAAAATAACCTCACATTTCTTTCTAATAAAATATTGACAATGTCAATTGGTCAAACATTACCAAATTATCCATGCAATAAATGAATCCAGTACTCGACCTTTGACCTCTTGGTATCATCAGTCTAAAAATTCTCAGTGGCCTGTGGGAAACGAACGTGGGATAATTAGCACCAAATTGATTTTTATTTTTGATTTTGCTTTGCTTTTTAGGAATTGATAGCCAGTGTGCCCAGACAGGGAGGCTGACCGATCTCCTCCCAAACCATAAACATGAGCCGTCTGTGGCCGTGAGGTCATCTGGCAATCTGTAGAAGGTTGGGCTGTTAGCTGAGTCATAAATGAGTTCATGCAGGTGCTGTCAGAGAGTGAGGGTAAATTACCCCTCACTCACATGACCTCAGTACCCCACACACTCAATTAAAGACCTAATGAGTCACCCAGCCAAGCAGGTTAGACATGCAATAAACGCATAAGGCCGCACTGGCACCAGTGATGTCACCTGTATTTGAAAATAAAAGGATAGGGCCACAAAACCGTCAAGGCTCTGGAGACCAAGTATAAGTGAGCTGAACTTTAACCTGCATGGAGTAGCAGGTCTGGAGTCGTAGACAGCCTGGGTTGTTGAAGGGTCTATTGTGATGTGACACCTATGCTCATACAGTTGTTCTTGCTGGATTCAGACTTTTAAATGATGCTCAAGGGACCCACGCTGGACAGATGAAAAGAATTTACAATGATGTTTGAGCTGCGATGAGAGGAACGATCAGAAAATAAAATCTGTCATGTCCAAAAGCAATGGAAGGCCAAGACTTTTATAGGTCTTATGTTCCCTGAGCAAAAGTGAACCTCAGATGGAGTGAGAGCATAAATTTGGCACACATGGAATTTAGAAAGAGAAGGTTATTACCCTTTCAAGAGCAAATACTAAAATATCTTCCTGATGTAATAAATTACTGGTTAGATTCCATTTGTTGACATTTTGTAACATGAGCTCACAATGAATAATTTTTTATTAATCTGGACTGATGTTATTTATAAATATGCTGTTGGTCATTGTTACTTCATAGTTCATAATACATAAAGTCAATTTATACAACTTGAAATGTAAAAAATATATTAGTATATGTAGGAATAGTACACCCAAAAATAAAAATGTAAAAAAATATATGAATAAAATGAAATATCTTCTTTTGTTTTCCAAAGAACAAAAAGAAAGTCATACAGGTTTGGAATGACTTGAGGTTGAGTAAATGATGACAGAATTTTCATTTTTGGGTTAATGTCTCTTTAACATTAATCAAGATGCTGTAAAAAGTGCATTCCTCATTAGTTGATGTTAACTGTTGCCCTAAAGAACCTTAATGTAAAGCAGGGTTATTATCGTTAACTAAAACTAAAACCATAAAAAAAAATTGTATCCCTTAAAAAATAATAAACATTATATGAAATAAAATAAAATATATATATTAAAAAAAACTAATTTTGTTTAATTTCAGCTGCCAAGGCAATATTTCTCATTTTTATTTAGTTTAGTTTTGATGAAATAATAAAATAAGTAAAACTAAAAACTAAACCTCAATGAAAACGATGTAGACAATTTTTTAAAACTAATACAACTGAAAAGAAAACAACAACACACAATTAAATAACTACAACTTTAATTAAAATATGTGAAAAATAAAACTAAAATCTAGTTATAGTAAATATTAACAAAAACTATACCAGTATATCAAGATACCAAAATAACACTGTTGTAAAGTGTTGCCATTGTGATAACCGTGTGAAAGTTTTCAGAAACATTGGTCTGCTCCATTATCATCACATTTTAGCCATCCCTAAATTAACCCTTAACCGAAATTTGTGTTCGTTATGTTACCCCATACAGGACGTCAGCTTTTCAATTTTGAAATTCTCTGTGAGGAAGCAGAAGACATGCAAATATTACAAAATAAGCAGTTGGATCTGCATATGCCGAGTGCTGTTGCTTAAGGCAGAGTATGGAGACCTCCCACCAGCTCAGCCAGTGACAAAACTGCATGACAATGGCAGGACTGGTCTGTCACTCACCTCCTGGGGCTCCATCAGAATGTATGATAGGGAGAGGAACAGGCCTGAGGTGGACACACCCTGACCGCAAACTGCAGACCGGGGCTGTTCTTGCCTGTCAGCTGGGATCTTAGTCAGCATGCTAAGAAGTAACCATGTACTGCCTCATTTTAGAATGGTAGGCTCCTCTTGTGTGACCAAGAATAAGCATAAAAACTGTCACCCGACATTGTAAATGCAGAGTTAACCAGAAATAATGAGCCCCGGGCCTAAGCAAGTGTGCAGTAAATCTACAATCTAACTGACAACATCCACTTTAGAGGGTGTTAATGTTTCACACCTTGAGGCCAAGAGCCTGTCATGAAACAGCTTCCTTTTGCAAACACTCACACCCATCTCCCCTGGTGAGTGTTACTCAAGTTTTTTTTTTTTTTTTTTCATTTCCCAAAAAGAAGGTGGTTGGTTGGTTGGTTGGTTGGTTGGTCGGTCAATCGGTCGCACAGGTTTTCTTCCAGTTTTGATTTCTGGCCAAAAAACCCTAAGACCCAAGTCGTGATTAAAGTCTGCAAATCAGTAATGTTTTTTTTTTCTTTTCTCTCAGTAAATCTATCCAAGATGTAGTTATATAGCCGGTTTCAAACTTGGGCTGGTAATGCCTGACATTGGTTGAAAATAAATCAGAGTCTTATTAGCCTCAAACGACACAATCAGTATCTAGCTTTGAATTGCTCTTTATGGGTATGTATGAAAGAATTACTGTTATTTCTTGATTTGGAATAATATTATGTATTTGTGTATTTTGTAAACATTTTGTATTTTGTATTTCAGCAAGGACATATTAAATTGATCAAAAGAAAAAGAAAAAAATTCTGAACTAAAGAATCCTGAAAGAAAGTATCAGTTTCCACAAAAAATATTAAGCAGCACAACTGTTTTCAACATTGAACGTTTCTTGAGCACTAGCATATTAAAATGATTTCTGAGGATAATGTTACTGTATGTAATAAATGTAATATAAAAAATATTACTTTTTACTGTATTGTTAACCAAATAAAATAAGCTTTGGTGAGTTCAAGAAACTTGTGTAAAAAAAAAAAAAAAAAAAATGTGAACAGTGTTTCAGGTTAAAATAATAGACCATTAGTTTCTGAAAACAAAAGTATATTATGTTTTTGCTGTATTTTGTTATGTGGATGGGAATTGTAAAGAATGTCTTGTTCACTGCAATTCAAATATCATAATGGTACTATTAATGGTCATTTTAGTAATTTTATAATTTGAACAAAGGAACATTGCCAAATTATGATATTATTTCAATTATAATAAAAAAAAAATAATAATAAAAAAAAAACTTTTTCAATGCTGCATAAATGAAATTCAGTGATCGGCCATAGCTGTATTTTAAATATTAATATGGTTACACTCTCTTTGAATTAGACATTCCACTAACTATAAGTAACTTTTCAACTACATGTCAACTAACTCTCATTTGAGTATTAGTAGTATTTGACTATTAAACTGTTAGGTTAGGGTTAAGGTGTTAGGGTTAGTAGAATAATTTGACCAAAATGCATCTTATTACCAGGTGTAAACAGGGCCTATTACTACATGTTGTCATATGAACCACCAGCCAGTAACTGGTTTAAGTCTCACAATATGTATTTGTTTCATTTCATTCACATCTGCTGGAACCGAACGTAATTTGCTTCCAGTATTTTTGGCTGATGTAGTATTGTTCAATGAAACAAACTTTATTGGCACTTTTCGACTTATAGTATCAGGTTTTGATTTGTTACAAAAAAAAAAAAAAAAACAGTAATATTACTGCTTTTTGTTGATGCTAATCAGCCAGTACAAACATTGCAACAGTCTTGAAGTGGAGCCCATGTAAAAGACCAAAGCAGAGTACACATACAACTGATGAGCAAACACAAACCTAAAGTCAAATCTTGTGAGACAAGCTACACAGTCTTCATCAGCAACAAAGACATGTTCCAGTATCATTGTTGGCATGATAGAGAGAAATAGAGAGGTTTGTTGACCGAGAGGATCGAGACAGCAAACAGACAGAGCAGCTTGGACCCTGTCCCACATCTGTCTCACGTGCACTGCTTATTGGGCTGCAAGATTTGAGGGATTGGTCTCTCTCAAGAGGGCTGAAGCCAGCCTTTATCTCCAGCCAACACAATGTGATAAAAGGTTGTAATTAGCAGTACAGCAAACATAAAAACCTGAGCTGAGTGCAGTGAAACATTGGCCATTTGGGATATAACAGGTCTGTGTGTGTGTGTGTGTGTGTGTGTGTGTGTGTGTGTGTGTGTGTGTGTGTGTGTGTGTGTCCCATCAGCCTAAAGCTGAAATCACTGAACTAATCCGAAATACAGAGACAAACACACAGATACCCCAGAACAGCGATGGGTGGGTGGGTTTGTAAAGTAACTGCTCTTTGACCTCCCACTCTAATCCTTATGTAGTTTCACAGTATTAAAATGCTAATATCAGAAGCATTTCGTACTAAGTTAGGAAACACCTGCCATGTTGCTCATGATCAATGAACAGCCTGTTTGAGATTTATAAACCATAACTGAAATGTCAATGTAATAAGAGATACATTGTGATAAGAAAACATGATATGCAAATATATTTACTGTGGAGCCATGTAGACTGTTTCTAACTGATAGCTAAGTGAAAAGGTTTGGGTGAACAAGTGAAAACACATAGGGCTAACAATTTTTAATGTCATAGGTATCTGTATTTTAGGATTTTTGTTTTATTTTCTTATTTTAGGCTTTCTTAAAACGGTAACATTGTTGTTGTTTTTTAAACAGCTCTATTGTTTGAAGCGAGGTTTGTGGTATAAGGTTATACGTAATTCCAGCCACTGTTTTGCGCTTGAATGAAGATATAGGATTTTTGGATATATATCAGTCCTAGAGTGGAAAGTGTTACATCCTTATCCTCACATCCTTTTCATAAGCACTGACATGAAAAGTTTTTTCACTGTATTTTTGGACAGTTAATTAATTAGGAGAATTATTGTTAATATCCTTTATTTTTGTAACGTTATTAAGAAATATGGGCTGCTTAAAGCAAAATCACAAGAAATAAACAAGATTTAAAAATATATGCATCACTGCAACCAATTAGGCATATTTCACAATTCTCTTCAAACATTGCAGGTATCAATTATGTTATTACAAATATATAAAAAAAAAAATAGCAATACAATGTAGGTTTGTTAGTTAAAGAGACTTTTAAGTGTACAAAAATAAAATAAATATATTTTAATACAAACCTTTCAACCCATTATTTTTTTAGGATTGGTCTTGCTTTTTGTAAATGAGTTTATTTACTCATTCATGTGTACTGAAGTGCACTTTCATAATATAGTTGGCCACTTCTTTGTAAAAGTGAGTAAAAGTGCTATCCTGAAATGTGTATAGTGCTTGAGAGGTCCTTTAGCCCATGGAGGGTCTTTGAGAGCACAGTTTTCCCACTTTCCCCATTGCTTGCCTCTGAAGGTTTCTTGGATAAAGGGGCACCTCTTTGAAACCAAAATGGAGGGAAAATGTAACAAAGGATCATTTTCTCAATTGCCTGATCGAAAAGTTTCAACTACCACACTACAATAAACGCACACAGAAACATGACTATCCTGGGCTAAATTAGCATTCAGACAATAGCCAGTCCATGTACAGCTCAAGCTTCACACACTTTACAGTCTATCAGGCCAAACCAGAGAAGCACTCGCTTTCCCTAAAGACCCACCTCTTTACATCTCTATGGGGCAACTCATTAGCTAAGTAGAAACTCCTCTTTTCTTATTGCATCTCTGTCTTTTGTGATAATGTCAGCTTTTGTCTCCTTTAAATTATCCTAAACAAGGCCCATTTTCTGGTTAATACATATTTACAGCCATGTAAGGTTTTTGTGGGGACCCTGTAGTTTTATTTCTGAGGGTGTCATTCCCTGAGCAATAAAATCATTAACAAGCTGTTGAGGGGTAATTGTTTAGCCATTTTAATTTTGTTTCTGCAGACTTCAATGAGTCTGTAACATTTGAGGAGACAGATGGCCAGACAACACGAGCTAACTTTAGTACCCGACTTTAGCCCTCACATTGACTAAAGCTGGAGATGAAGCTGAAAATAAAGTAAAAACTAAAATGTGCTATAAAGACTAGATGGCACATTAACATGTGAACATGCTTGCGATTTGACATCCTAATTAAAAATCCTGCAATTTTGAAATCCTTACAAAAATATATAATAGAAAAATGTACCTTAGATACTTAAGTAAAATTACCACTTGGGAAATTTATATTATTTTATAACATATTTTAGTCAAATCTTTTGGTGTAACTGACTCAAATTTCTAAAATTTTAACAAATCCAGTTTGAAATCCAATAAAAATCTCTTTTTTTTTTTAAATGCAGCAGCTTTGGACACAGCATATGCATTAACATGTAAAAAGTATGCAGTGATGTTTCCAATACACATTTTGTCTGATGCACCTCAGCTAGATGTCATGGTGGACATGAGCATAAGTGAAATGTCTGTTTTATTTGTCCCCTCACAAATAACATCTACACTGTCTGAAAAAAACAACAACAACAACAACAACAACAACAACAAAAAAAAAAACAGATCTGACTTCAAAACAAATCAGGTTTATGTGTGAATGAAGCATGAAGCTGTACAGAAACATTATCATCCACAACCAGTCCCATTAACATCAGCATTTCCCAAAGGATTTGGGAAACCAGTACCCAGGGTCACATCAGCACATACAAGCTTGGACACCTGTATTGTTCATGGTCTGATGAAATTGCCTTGTTATCTGTCAGTGTTTCTTTTTTCTAACCCCCCTTCCCTTTACAGTAGACTCTTGGGTGAGGGGTCATCCATTGAATGAAGAGGGCATCTGTGGTGATCCGTGAAAAGGGACGAGGAGAGAACAAAAGATGGAATCCCCTTGGTTACAAAGACAAAGGAGACAGACACAAGGCCCAAAAGATCACCCAAATCATCTCCTGTCGACAATGACAAGTTTCCAAGAACAAGCGAGTATAAGGGGGGATCGGTCTGAGATAAGCTGCGGTCCTGTGCTGAGATTTGAGCATGAGCCACTAATTCCACTCTGCTTAGCACACAATTAATGCTTGTCTCTGCCAGCGTAGCCTTGGTCCAAAGGAGTCCAGAGTCTTTCAACTTCATTTTAAGTGATCAAACTGGAGAATAAGTGCTGAACAGATGTTTCAGATGCACTTGCTCGATTAAGGGCCTAAGAATGACACAAAGCCTCATGTATTTTGGTTACACTTTATTTTAAGGTGACGTAGTTACATTATACTTAATCAAATAAGTACTGAGTAATATTAATTAACTATATGTACTTACTATAGTGTTACAGTTAGGGTTTGGTTTAGGGTTAGTTGTCATTGTGCATCATTTAGTGTTATAACTAAGTATATGTAGTAACGTGTAACTATGTAACCTTTAAATAAAATGTACCTATATTTTCCCTTTAAAGTTTATTTTGCACCACATCATTGTGATTTCATTTTGCATCATATATATATATATATATATATATATATATATATATATATATATATATATATATATATATATACGTGAAGATATATATGTGAAGATATATATGACACGCTATAAGTAGTTTAAGTAGTTGTAGCTGGTTTCTAATTACAAATGTTTGTTTCTTGTGTACTTTATGGTAATATTTGTGTAAGCAGTTTAAGCTTACTAATGAGCAGGATGGCAGAGATTTATCAGTGGTGTTCCCAAAGTAGTTAGTGAGTCTATACAATATATGCATGTAGCGTAATGATTTCACTTTTGTTGAAAATGTTTTGTTGACATGATTTGGATTTCCTGGGTCTAAATCCAGGTATTGGGGAGTAGAGGAAATTCTTTCTCACAAAACAGGGACAATATAGCTACCCATGCTGAAAACGATGCCCCTGCTGACTTTTACATGACAGTCAATGTAGCAAGAAGCTAATGCCCCAATAGGCTTAGCAAGTAACAAAAGTATCCAGCCTCTGAGAGAGTCAGCCAATATTCTTGGGCCTATTAAAGCACCTGCCGGTTGCCCCGGTGGTTCAGGAACTCCTCTCTTCCGATGGACAACTCAGGGGTCTAGATTAGGCGCCTGCAGCGCAGACATCCTCCAGGCTTCCTTCTCTTAAAAGCCACCCCACAGGATATCATGTCCTATATCCACAACCCTACAGCTATTCTCAAACCCTAAGAAGATCTGTCCCTCCCCCATTATTCTCACTCTTTGGCATTTCTCATGGCTGCTCAAAACCAAATTCGTTCTCTTAAGTTGACTCGTAACTCGTAAATAAATAAAAAAATCACTATTTACTTGCCCTCATTTGTCAAACCCATATGTCACTGTTTTCGCTGGCAAGTCCGGCTTCTTTTTCTTGTTTTCAAAGTGTTTCTTTGAGGGAACTTTGTGATTTGGTCAATAAGATGAAGAAAACTGCCTCTTCACTTGATATTATTCCTTCTGAGATTATTAAGGCCTCTTTTTCTGAAATTGGTACTTCCATTCAGTCAGTGATTAACTCGTCTCTAAATGCTGGGGTAGTCCCGAAATTTTTTAAACATGCTGTAGTTCAACCTTTGCTCAAGAAACAGGGTTTGGATGAAAACTGTCTTGATAATTATCGGCCTGTCTCTAAGCTTTCATTTTTATCTAAACTTTTAGAAAAAGTTGTATATTCACAATTGATTTCCTTTTTGAATGCAGCTAAATTAACAGAACCTCTCCAATCTGGTTTCTCTGCCCATCATAGCACTGAGTCTGCTTTGCTTAAAGTATTCAATGACATTTTGCTTGCAGCGGATAGTGGTAAAAATTCAGTTCTGCTGCTTCTTGATCTTACAGCAGCTTCTGATACAGTTGATCATGATATTCTTCTCTGCCGGTTAGAAAATTTGTTTGGTATTGGGGGTATTGCTTTGCAGTGGTTTAATTCATATCTTAGAGACAGGTTTTTTTCTGTTGAGTTGGGTAAGTTTTCTTCGTCTGTTGCTCCTATTATCTGTGGAGTGCCTCAAGGATCCATTTTAGGGCCACTCCTTTTTAATTTATATATGCAACCTTTGGGAGACATTATTAGGAGACACAAAGCATGCATTTCATTTATATGCGGATGATACCCAGCTGTACATACCATTGAAAGCTGGTGATACCATTCAACCTTTATTGGCCTGCCTAGGGGACATTAAAAATTGGCTTTCCAGCAACTTCCTTAGACTTAATGAAAATAAAACGGAAGTAATCGTCTTTTGCCCCTCTAAGTTGAGAAGTTGTCTCATAAATGAGCTCGGCAAGCACTTCCCCTCAGTCTCCTCCCAGGTCAGGAATCTTGGTGTCATTCTGGACTCTGAACTTTGCTTAACTAAACAAATTAATACAGTTGTCAAGAACAGTTTTTATCAGTTATGGATAATTTCGAGACTGAAATCATTTTTAACTTTTAATGATCTGGAGAAAGTCATTCATGCTTTTATCACCTCCCGCCTCGACTACTGCAATTCATTATATTTGGGTCTTCCTCAGTCATCCATTGCACGCTTACAGATGGTACAAAATGCTGCTGCAAGGCTGTTGACTAGGGCAAAGAAAACAGATCACATTACACCAGTTTTGGCCTCTCTTCATTGGCTTCCTGTCTATTTCAGAATTCAATTTAAAATTTTGTTGTTTGTTTTTAAAGCTCTCAATGGTCAAGCTCCATCTTATCTCTCAGATCATCTTATTCCTTTTTCACCCCCCAGATCATTAAGATCTTCTGATAGAGCTCTCTTAGTTGTCCCTCGTTCACGCCTAAAGACAAAGGGTGATAGGGCTTTTTCGATTGCGGCCGCCCGTCTCTGGAACCAACTTCCACTGGACATTCGCCTTGCAACGTCTATCACAACCTTTAAAATGAAGTTGAAAACATATTTTTATTCCCAGGCATTTTAAATTTGTGATTTTATCTATGTTCCATTGTTTTATTGTATCGTATGTTTTGTTTATTTTTTGTTATTCTTTGACTTTGTTCAGCCCTTTGGTCAGCTTTGCTGTGATAAATGTGCTATATAAATACATTTTACTTACTTACTTCCCAAAAGTCAGGTTTGGAAAAAGGTTATCAGGGAATAACTAAAACAATGGTTTGGCCTCTTGTCTTTAAGATTGTGATTAGCAGTTCAGTGGCTTATGAGTTATATTCCACAGCAAATCAATTGGCTACTGGGGTCCAGAGATAAAGTAGTAGTAGTTTGTGCCGGCCAACGCACACAACCCTGCTTCCATCAATCTTTGTCCCCTGACTCTCTCACAAGGAATCACTGGTTGATCCTCTATCAAACGCTCCTCAACAAACAAAGACAACAGATGCTGTTATCAACCATTCAGATCTCCATATCTTTGAACACATCTGATTTTTACAGCCACAGAATGTAAGCACTCTAATTGGAGTATTCAAATATATATGTATGCATGTATGTATTCACTTAAAGGACAACACAATTACATATATACGTATATTAAAAAAATATGAAATATTAATACTATAACACATATATAATACATTTATGTAATTTAATATTACTGTATGCTGTATTATTTATTTATTTATTATTGATAATATTTCCAATAATAATATTATTGATAATTAAGTGTTTCTATACAAAACGGGTCTCTCTGACTGTGAAGTGTTCAGTACAAAGAACATTAAGATGTTAAAATAACCAATATGATTCTTGAAAATTATGAGAAACTGGAGTAATTCAATCTATGGGAAACAAAATGTACACAATCAAGATGCAGGTTATATGTTGTAGTTAAACAAGCATGCAGAAAATTACTTAATGAATGCTAAACCTTGGATTAATTGTTCCCCATTGTATTCACTCAGGTGTTTGCATTTGTATTTGACCACATAATGGGTGATTATGATGCCATGGCAGGGGTTCTTCAGGTTGGTTTAGAGGGAAACACCTGCAATGATGACATACACACACCTCAGGGCTAAGATGTAGGGGGCGAACTGTATGGTTCCAGGTTCCTGTTGGGCTATTCACAAATAGAGTAAGTTAGTAATTATGCTGTCAAACTCTAAAAGCTTTTAAAAACACTTAACACTGCTGCGCATGAGTAAGGAGCAAAACAGAATTGACCATTGAGTAGAGTGGACGGATTGTCTTTAGCTATCCTACTGTGAGAGAAAATCTGTTAAAATCTGATTTGAATCTTTAGGAAAACATCTCACTATTTCCTCTCCAACTTCACACCTAGAAGCTATTAAGAGAGTAATCTCCTCTTTCTTTACTATTTTATTGTTATCGCAGATAAGATGCTTCTGATTTGGTGGAGCAGAAACTGCCAAGAAAAAGGACATGTGCGCTCAGATACAAAAGATGGGATCCTTGTGGCCTTTAAGGTTAGAAAATCCCTCTACACAATCACCAAAAATGAAACAGCAATGTGGACCATGACAAAAAACAAAAGAGCATCAATAGTTTGATACAAAACCATCTCTTTTTGCCATGCTTTGGTCAGTGGGTCGACCAGTGGAACGGTCAGCGTAGCAAATCCACAGCTCTCCATCATCCTGAAAGCTGTGTCCAATCGCATTCATCCAAAGCAGCAGGTAGCCCACATGCTACAGCCACTGCGCTGACCATCTCCTCCCATTGGCCGAAGATCTCTGACCAGTTCATGGGTCACTGGCCTGGCCAGACACAAGCGATACTCATGACAAATGTGGTTTGGGGTGGCTAGCGAAGTGATTAATGGCTGTTCAGATTACAGGCCGTACCACACTACAACACACCCGCTGGGCATCAAACTCAAACAGCAAGGCCTTTGTCAGATGCCATTCTCCCTGTTCCCCATGCCCAATGTGCTATTGCCAACCTGCATTGTGACATTCTTTTTCAAGTTTGCATGCCTGAAGTCGCTGTTTTGGTAGATGAAATACGGCAGACATTTTCAGACGGCCTTTGTGGATTGTTCTCATATGTGCATGCTAAAAGCTTGAGGCTTTCAGATCATCTTTGATGTTTGAAAATCACACTTTCATTAGTTGTGTACCATCTCTCCAAAAGCGAAATTAAGAAATGGCATTGTCACTCCTCCCTCTGATAGTAGTTAATCTAATGCCAAACCAGTTAAGTGAAGCCATGGCATTTTTCCTCATTGGAAGAAGTCGACAGACATTTTCAATGACCTTTTGTTCTTGTTAAGGGATTATGAACAGATGGGCTTTTTCTTAATTTTTTTATGCTGGATGTAGATGTTAAATCTACACGCAAACAACAAAGCAAACCTTTATTAAATTATCTCACATGAAAAACTCATTTTAAAATCCTTCGCCATTGCTCACGCAATTCATGAGACTAATGAGTCATTTTAGCTGCATGCGTCGCTGAAAATAAGATCGATGGCGTTTTTGGGAGCAATCTTAGCAACCAAGACAGTTGTGTTTTATATTATTCCACATGAATATTAATACATTAAATAGATAGGAATTTAGTGAGTCACAGTATTGAATTGTGCAACCTATACAAGGCTGAATCAAAGGCGCAGCGATGTTTCTTAGCTTGCTGAAAAGCCCCAGCAGCTGCCAGCGTGTGTGGGTGGACTGTTTGTCTGCATCGGACCAGGGAGACGGGTCTGGAAAGCTCCTCACCCTTTCAGCTAATTGGCCGTGGGCTGGGCCTGAAATTTATTGGCATTTGCGTGATAAACTGCCGGCATTGTATCCTTTTCCTATTGTGTATTTCAGGAAATAATAGCCCCCCTCACCAGATATAGAGCCTGTTCTGGTCAAAGGACATAGAAAGGCAGCATGGGTCCTGAGGTGACTGACCTGCTCTGTGGGACGGTGGTATCCTCCTTGGCCATATCCCGCTGCTGGAAATTAGTCGCCAACATGCCTCTCTTTCTGCTGGTGTCAGGCGTGGGCCCCTGATGAGAGATTTGTTGATATGATAACTTGATTAGACTGGTTTATTTTAGGGTACGGTGGCTGCAGAGCACATGGTGGTGACTCTCCACGTACCTTTTAAACCTCCTTCCTGAACCATGAAGTTAAATTTGACCTTTAACCCCTAGCGGCTTTATATCTTACATTTAGACTGGTAGTCATCAGCCTTAAAGGAGAACTCCGGTCAATTTTAACATTGAGCTCATTTTTTTGTAAATTTGGAGTGCTGTCAGTACAGAGAACAACGACAAAAATCGGTGTTGCCTACACCGTGTTATCCTCTTTTTAAAATTTGCACCCTGTTGACTTCAATGGGGCAAGTTTTAAACCAGCTTTTAGCCTCTTAACATCCTTGATGTGTCATTACAAGTGCACAGGTCATGTGAGTGATTCCTTCAGAGTGATCACGGGTGAATCTGACTGCAGTAGATGTGAAAGATTATAATAAAAATGATGTTATTTCAGCCAGCGCACATACCTGTATTTTCTTCCTGTTTTCGGTCGAAGTCCATAGTAATCGATTGTTGAGTTCACGCGCGTGATCATAGGTAACTAAACCTATGCGTGTGAACTCGACAATCGATTACTATGGGCTTTGACCGAAAACAGGATGTAAATACAGGTATGTGCGCTGGCTGAAATAACATCACTTTTATTAATATCTTTCACATCTACTGCAGTCAGATTCACCCGTGATCACTCTGAAGGAATCACTCACATGACCTGTGCACTAGTAATGACACATCAAGGATGTTAAGAGGCTAAAAGCAGGTTTAAAACTTGCCCCATTGAAGTCAACAGGGTGCAAATTTTAAAAAGAGGATAACACGGTGTAGGCAACACCGATTTTTGTCGTTGTTCTCTGTATTAACAGCACTCCAAATTTACACAAAAATGAGCTCAATGTTAAAATTGACCGGAGTTCTCCTTTAAAGTGCTCAAATAAGATTCGTTATGACACAATTACCAAAGTTGAGGCTGGTTTATGATCTAAGTTAAGGGTAAACTTAAAAGCCCTATTTTAAGCCGCTTAAAGGCGTGTAGTATTATGAGCGGAGAGGGTTTGTAAAAGTTTCACGGAAAGTTTGACAATTAACGTCCACAACACCTAGACATGGTAATGAGCTTAATGAAACTCTTTATACTGACAGCCTGTTTTTAGAGTCTAAGGGCCTAATTAAAGGTAGCGCAAAATGGCTTAATTAATTTGGATCCTTCAAAGGCAGTTTCATATTAGTTTAAAGTAGTACTGATCCCAGGTAGTGGAAGTGGTATTATTTACTAATTCACCGTGAATGGTTTAGTGAGTTCAGTTCTCTATGGTGATCCGTTTTTTTCTAGTGTTCAGAGTGAGTTGCATTCTACACTAAACTACTCATTAAAGTAGAGTATCAGGATGGATTTATATCAAAAGACTAGATCCTACTTGAAATGCACCAGTGCATTTAGACGGTTATTGCAGGGTCAATCGCAATTCACTTGGGCATTAATTACAGAGCAGGGAAGCTTTTAACACGTCTCGCAGTTTCTCATGCAATCAAACTATCATAAATGAGCAAGTCATCAATCTTACATTAACTGAACTGCAGAGTGTGAAAACAACTATTATTATATTTTGGAAGGAAAAAAAATCTAAATAGTTGTTCATCAATATTGATCAAACAATTAAGATATCGAATGTGATCCCTCCTCCGAATTCTAGCAATAACTGGTTTTGTCAATTATATTCAGTATTTCTGATTTGAGAATCATAAAGGCCCTTGCTTAAATTTCATTATTATTGCAACAATGTTGTTCCAAATTGTGTCAAATAATTGCAACTAAACCCTCAAGAACCTTATATATAATGTAATAGGTAGCCTACACTTTATTTCCATGGTCCACTTTCCATTCTATAAGCAACTTAGCAACTACATGTCAACGAACACTCATTAGAGTATTATTAGACTATAGTAGACTGTTAGACTGTTATTGTAGGTTAGGGTTCAGTGTTAGAGTTCGGCTTAGTAGAATAAGTTGACATAAGTTGAGTTGTAGTTTCAAAGTTACTTATAGTGAGTGTAAATGTCTGTTGTGGGACCATCAAAATAAAGTTTTAATAAAGATATTAAGCAGATGGTCTACTAATACTCTAATGAGAGTTAGTTGACATGTAGTTAAATACTATCATTCAGTGTGTACTTTCTGTGTCACTAGTTTTATGAAACAAAATTGTAGTCTCTTCGTTTGAGCTGGTTGGTTTGTCTGACCAATGGAAGACGAGGCGAGTGTTTGAAACTTTGGGCTGAAAGTTCTGTTGGGTGCCACTATGGGCGCAGAAATTAACCACTAGTTATTTCATTCTCAGGTTTGTATTCCACTTTAAGAGCCAAACAAAGTGGTCTGTCATTCCTTCAGAACTTTCCTCTGACCTGCACTTTCATCCAAACTATCAGGTAATGTCTGTCATGTATCTTCTAGCACACACAGTGCATGAGGCCATGTTCCAGCTGTCACAACACACACACATGCTAACCCGACCCCACGGCCTCTCACTGTCCTGACTCGAACATATGCCAAAACTCAGCAGCTCCAGACAGGATGTAGCACATGTCCATCATATTACATCCACAGTTTCCCATGACCCATGGGTGGTAGTAGATAAACAGCTGCCCTGTACAAGAGACCCAGGTTCTGCATACTGATATTTTACACTTGTGTGCCACACGGGCTGCAGGTGGGAATGTCTGAACTGAAGGAGACTAAAAGACACTGTTGTTTTTCCCAAAGTGAGTTGAACAGGGGGTGGTATTCAATGAGCCAAGTGTTGTACGGTCTCCCTGGTTCAGGGGAAAGCAGCGGGCTGGTTGAGGTATCCTGTTTAAAGACTTAAAGATATGTGCAAGATCACGCAAGGAGCACAGTTTAACAGCAGGGACCTTTTCAGCTCTATTGGAGATGCTAGATTTTCAGGTGACTGATTTAACGTAGCTCAACAGCAGAATGGTCTTTCAATTTTAAATGTAAAAATGGTAAAAATGTATTGCTTTTGAATGTACAATGCACTCCTTTCCTGGGCTGGTCAAGCTGAGTGTCCGAGTTAGGGATTCCCATTTTGATTTGGGCTACTTTTAAACTACGTTTTTTACATGTTCATTAAATTTACACAGTTTATATCATACCATACTTAAATAGACTTTAATAGAGTAAAAAAATAGAGTATTTTGGAGTTATTTCTTATCTTATTTGCGCTATATTTTCTACAGTTTATTCTGACACGCATGCTTCTTACTTTGGCTGTAGTTTACATTAGTTGCCAATACATTTCCCTTGTTAAATAATGGGAAAATATATAGATATATTTGTTTTTTAAAAATGTATCACTGCTTCTGGTCTGTTAATGTACAACGTTCACAATGTGGATGGCCTATGTTACTCAGTATATATCTGTGGCTTTATATAGTGTACTGAACATGGTAATAAGTTTGCAAAGAGACAGCATAAAAAAAAAATCACTTTGCACTCGTGAGTAATGGTATTGTAGGTTGTGTCAGTAAATGATACAAAGAGTATGTTTTCGAAACATATATTTTTCATTATAGCACATGCTCTAAAAAATGATGTGGACTCTATTAACTTAGGACTGTAAAAATATAAGTGACTAGAATTATTTGCAGGAAAAGGGGAAAGTTTAAGATGAATACTTATCGCAAGTTTTATAATAAACAAGACTGCCGTAACTAAACAGTCCATGAGAAATTAGACCTCTGCCTTTGTGAACCGCTGCTTAAACGCAACAAACACAGCAGAAACACATCCTTTCAATCAGTCATCGAACAAAAAGAATGATCTTAGACTGAAACTATATTGACAAATCCTCATTTATTTGCTCTAGGAGAAGAAAAAGAGTTTAAAAATACAGTACTGGCCTGTAATGCTTCTAATGTGGTCACGAAAAGGCAACACATATTAAATCTATTGAATTAGTTATATTTGAACCATTACACAGTTTCAAATGGTAAACTGACTTGAACGCAGTGGTCCAGTTTCAAACAAATGGTATTCCCCCAGTGAGACAAATTAATAAAGTCATATTGAGACATTTTACAGCAAAGCTGTAATATATTTAGCTGTCCATATCATTTATCAAAGCGTTTTTAGAAGTGGGCATGGAGAAGCCTAATGTTCACATGGAAGTCATAGAATGCTGCCAAGTAGGCAAATAAAAAACAGCCACTGACAGAGTTCTTGTTCCAGTAGCCCTCCAGGGGCTTAAAACATTTTAAAAACTACTAAGTTTTCAATACAGATTGAATTATATCATTTTGATAAGATATTTATTGCTGGCACCACATGTTTGTGGATCACCACAAGGTGGATTTACTTATTTAAAAGCATGTAGATATGAAAATCCTGTCGAAATCCTTTCAAGCACCAAGCGAAATATGTGTTGATGTGAAAATGGGAAACAGCACGATGTGAAATGCCACCCGAGTCTTCAGTCGAACTATTTTGGTGGCATGATCAAATAGGTTCTATGCATGCAAGAAATATGAGTATGATCATGAAAAATAAACACCGGGAATGAATTATTGCTTTATAATTATTCCGCACCACATTTCTGTTGCAGGATACCTCCAGATGAGAGGTTAGACATGTAGGGACTTGCCTGGATGTGGACACATGTCCTCTAATGTCCAAGAAGACCCCCTCTAAGCAGCTGAGCTAAACACAAACAGTCAGGATAGCCCTCATGCTGTCGAAACCCAAATGATGGGGAGGTCAAACAAGACAGGACTGGGTGAAATTAGGGGACTTTCCGAGGGGCTGGATAAGCATTTAGGCTGGAGATGAGAGTATACAGTTCCCCAGCATGACGTGTAGAGGGACTCTACAGGTAGCTTTAGGCAGATCGCCAAACAAAGCCAAAGAGGGGGAGTGACAAATACTAATGTGGGCATCTGGCTTGCCTGCCCCCTTTCCAGAACAATATAAAAAGATGTCAATGTCAATTTCACGCCAGTTGCAATGTTTTTTTCAAGTGAACGTCAGATGCATAGGCTTAAAGTAATTCATTGATTCACAAAAACCATTGACGACTTACTCCATAGATTATTATTTAAATAGATGTGGCGTACCAACCGTCCCAGTGCTGAGTCTGTAGATACCCGTGAATGAAATGTAGTTGACACAGCCATTGTGTAAGTGTTTATCACTGTGTGATGGACAGCTGTCCCTCCCAGTAGACCTTTGATAGCGGCACCTGCTTTGTGGCAAGAGGTTAGTGACATGTGTACCCTTTTGTGCTCCTACCCAGGAAAGTCTATCCATGAGTGTGCTCCTCTGATGAGATCAGCAGGAGGAGGGAGTGACGCTTCTGCTGGTCTGTGTGGCAAGAGGGACAGAGGATGGATAAATTCTGCTCATGTGTCTATTCAGATGAAAAGTACAAACATTTTAAAACTAAGTAAGGAAAATATGTTAAATAAGGAAATACTTTAAGATTTTGGACTATATCCATGTCACTAATCATATTAGAAAATCATGCTGGATAATTTGATTTACACAAGTAAACTTGTGGAGTGCAGCAAGTGTTGCTATTATTGACACAAACTGGGGTAATAAAAAACACAAAACAATTTAGCTGTTATAAATGTACAATAACTTGTATCTGTATGATTTAGTGTTAATGTATTGAAATTTGAAATAATAAATGTACATAATACCTATTATTTTATCCATTGTTTAATGATTT
Organism: Scardinius erythrophthalmus; assembly: GCF_964197995.2. NCBI lineage: Eukaryota > Metazoa > Chordata > Actinopteri > Cypriniformes > Leuciscidae > Scardinius > Scardinius erythrophthalmus. Next base: position 13,614,687 of record NC_138232.1, on the reverse strand, counting down.
TCTAAAAGATTTTCAGATATATCCAAATTGCTAATATAACATGCTCTCTCTGTATGTATGTATATATACATTAGGGAGTAAAATCAGCTAAATTAAAAAAATCTGAAAAAGCAAGAATTTTTTTTTATTATTATTATCATGTTCTTTTCTCTCATTAGAACATTTAAAAAAAAAAAAAAAAAAAAAAACACTTCAGATGTTCATATGACCTTCCACTAGGGGTGACCAGCAGAGCCGATATCTGTAGCAATCTCAAAATTATTTGTATTTGGATACAACCGGAAGTCAACCGAGAAGCTTGTTTTAATTGTATATATATATATATATATATATATATAATTTTAACTTAAAGGAGAACTCGGCAACTCTAGCGAACTCTAGTCACTTCTTCGCTGATTTTCCCTTTTGTTGTCGCATGTTTTCCCCACGAGCTCCCCCTACAGCTGTGGTGGGGCGTATATTTCACAACACAGTCGTAAAAAACTCACTTGCGGCGGCCTCCTCCCCCTCTCTACCGCTGCTCATGTGCGTTTGTTTTGATCGGAGCAAGCCAACTGTATCGTGTGGAGTTATGTCTACCGAGGTGGGTAATCTGGTAATACATCATACATGCGTGTGTGTTTATGTCGAATTGCCGTAAAGCAATTTGTGTTTCGCGCTCGTTCTCGTTCTCGCTTTCGCTTCTCACGAGACTTCCAATTTCTATCTTGCCGGGACGGTAGTGAACAAGTTGCAAGGTTGGTTTTCCGACTGGGAACGCTGGGGGGAGCGGGGAAAGTCACCAATATCACCAGAACAGGTTGTTTAACCATCCAAATGATTTCTAGACAGTTTTATTAAGTTAAAAAAGCTACCAAGTTCTCCTTTAACAAATATGGCCTATAAATCATACAATTCGCAGAGAGACATATTGTGCATCATATCATATAAAAACATTTAAATAGACATATGAAACAAGAAAATGTTTGTGATTTAGTATCTTAGTTGATATTACTCTTGGCAAGCTGTGATTTTTGAGAGACGCACAAAGACGGCAACGTGGCTATTTAATTTGCGATCGTGCTTTGCTCATTTCATTCATAGAGTTTACATTCATCTACTTCACTCACTCATTATTGCGTAGTGATTTTAAAGGTTTATGCAGCTCTGATATCGTGATATCCCCTGGCTCACCTGTTATCTGCAGAAATTTGATCCGCAGAAACCTATTATTTGGTAGAATTTGTTTTTAGTTTTGAAGCCATTTTCTGTGCCATTCCGAATAAAGTATTTGGCTTTGGGCACATCCCTACCATACACAAGTATAATCGGTGTAAGATCAGAGGTAAGTCTCACCTGCCCGCTTTATAACCCTCAACAGATGAGTGTAGCTCCAAGGATGGGAGTTCACCAAGAATAGTGAGTAATTGCCAGTTGGAGGTAAAGGAATGACGGTACTGCTGTCAATATAATCTCTTCAAAGGCCTCAAAATTGAAATGAGTGTCTATGCATGCAATTACTCCATAATACGAGATCAAGAGATTGTGGTTAAACAACCAGTGGCTGGGCTGGTTATACTTAAACACCTGAAAATTGTAGACAGCTAATTTGGTCCATCATTAGCATGCTAGATTATGGTCTTTAAATAATAATACTCATTCATTCAAGTTGCTAAATTGCAAAAGCACTATAGCACAGCAATCCATCCTGTAGCTCAAACAGTAGCACATAAGGCTATAGTAATACCAAAGTCATGGGTTTAATCCCATTGGAACCCAGAAGATAATTAAAGTATATATCTTCAATGCATGATACATTACATTTGGGTAAAAGTGTTTGGGAAAATGTGAGAACATTATCATTGCTTCAGAAATTGCTTCATTGTCTCATCTACACAAGAAACCACAGATCAGCACCAGCATGTTAAAACAAGAAGACCAGGATGTTTCTTGACCTGCAATGGTGCAAACTGACAATGGAAAAAAAGTAACAATGAGCAATCCCTTCTTGATTTCTGCACTCATTTCTACTAGAAATGCAGCTGTTTAAATAGTTACTCACACTTTTGCAATTCATACTTCCCGGTGCGAATTTAAAAAGGGCTGAGTCAAGACACTCTGGAGCAGATCCTGACAGGAATTATTTGGGTTAGCGTTAACAAAATAAATGGCAGTATGGCAGCTGGAGAGAGCTCCCCCCAGACCACAGCCATCTCCCTCCTTTCAAACTCTTGAGATTATGGGATGGGTACCGCAAAGCTTGCTGGAGCACGGCTGCATATTGTCAGACTGGGGCCTTTCCCACGTTAACTGACACAGTCTAGGGTGTTGAAATGAACCGTTACCTCCTCCCATCTCTCCCACTCTGTGTGTAGAGCAGTTTAACAGCTTTACAGAGGAGTGTATGTTATCTTGGGCAGTGTGCAGTACTCGGTCATTTCTGATAACCAACATAGCCAAATTTTGCTGCGGTATTTTGAGTTAACACCCGGAATGTAAGTTAAGATGATTCACAATGATAAAGCATTTCTTGTTAAAGTTTAAAGTTGTCTTATCAGTTCTTTTTCTATTCTTAAATGCTGTTTTTAAAAATCTTTCGTTTGTTCCATTTGCCTGTTTTATCATTGTATCTCTTTCCCCTTGCATCTGCTTCCCCAAATTGGACAGATGGGGAGAGGAGGGATCCTGGGCAGGTAGGCATCTCCAGAATGCGGGGGCGGCTTGGGAGAACTCAGCGGGGGCTGAATGACGCATAACTGCCTCCCACCCACACCCACGGAGAAAGACCGGATGGGGTCATTGTCCCCACAATTTTAGGGTCCCCTCCCCTCTTCTCTAGGACCCAACCCACTCTGCTGAGTGGGCGAATCCTGGGGGTCTAACGCCTACACACACCTGCATATTGAGTGGGACACACAAATGTTCAATGCAAAAATTCCCATCATTGTTTTTGGGGTAGAATCCCCAAAGGTAGTACAATACCCTGAGCATAACAAAAACTCCAAGACAGATGTTGAATCTGCTATTGCAAATAAGCGTCAAAGACCCTTTCAGCCAAAGACTCTGCTTGTTAAAAAGAAAAATGTTGAAACGCTAACATAATTGACAACACGCTCTCATGAGTTTGTCCATTCATCAACTAAACTGATGTTTACTATGCAGCTTAAAGGACCCATCTGTCTGAGTTATGTACTGTCTTCTTTAGCTTGCTAACTCAAAGTGATTGCTACATAGCTTAGGTATCATGAAAGCAACATGAATAATATCTACATATGATTTTAACTGGTAATAGATAGATTGGAAGCTGCCACCTGGAAAAGAGACAGAATTTTGATCATAACTTCGTCAATCTATATTACAAACCACGTATCCTATGTAGAGTCCTAAGCTGGAGCCATTCCAGAGTCTCAGGCTGTAGGCAGGGAAACAACCTGGAAGAATAGCCAGTCTATCAAAGAAACAACACACACTTACACATTCATACTGCCACTCACATGTGTGTGCCGCCTTTGGATTGTGGGGGAAACCGGAGCACCAAAAGGAAACCCATGCCAATACAGGGAAAACACAGAAAAGCCTCCTGAGTCAGATAGGATTCAAACTGGGTGCCTTTTTTCTTTGAGGAAACAGTGCTACCCAATGGGTCACCATTACACTCTTTTGGTTAACTAAATTTTGGGAAAGAAAAATCCTGAAAATGAAATTAATGTAACTTACTCTTAAAAATGTGCAACTTGAATGCACTTTAAGTTGCTTTGGGCAATGTGTAAATGCCAAATGTATAAATGTAACTTGCACCCAGGCCACCAAACAGATTTGGTAGAAACAGCAACTAGATCTGACACCTTTGGATAACACACCACTCATATCTCCATCTCTGTGAGTTACCAGAAAAATAAAAATAATGCTACACACACAGGACAATATATATATGCAGTGCAGTGAGTCTCACTAGTTGTCCGGTGAATTTCCATTCACTAAGCATCAACTAACCATTAACGTCAACATTAAGAGACTGCCTTAAACGCAAGAGTCCTCTGTTTGTCATAAGATGAGTTTCATGAGCATGTACAGTATGATTACAGTACGTGAAGAAAAATAAGCGGGCTTTAAATCTTGCTGCAAATGGCCTGTCAACACTACAGAGCTTTTGATTGCAGGTCCAAAATTACAGCTGCCCCACAAGCAAGCAATTACTGAGCTGCTAGCAAGGCGATATGCACCGTGGTGTGTGGTATATGTGACCAGTGTGCAGAGCTTGCTAAGAGGTTTCGCGTAATTTCCGCCACTACATTTTCCTAAGCATTGGTCTATTCCCAAATCCCACTCCTGTATAATTACATGAAATGTAATGATTGTGCTGATATGCAAATTTGACAGTAAAAGATTCTGAGAGTTTTCCATTAGGAAAAGCATGTTTTTTTTTTATTGTTTTTTTTTTTTTTTTTTGCCAGAGGCACCGTCTGGCCACCAAGGCAGTTCGTCTTGGCGCGGTAGACAGTGGTGTTATGTAGGCGCTTCCCAAAAATTAGGCTCGGTAGCCAGTGTCAGGCCAGACGGAGTGAGAGATGTGACGGGGGCGCCCACGCGTGACACACGAGTCTTGTGGAAAAATGGGAGGAGGTGAAATGACGGCCGGCACCACCGCCAATTCCGAAACCTCCGTGCCACATGTCACGCGAGAGCACTGAGTAGAGCAGGCTGGGCAAAGGGCCTAACAATGTCACCTCCTCCTCTCTGATGCATTTTCCACCTCAAACCTCATGATTCCTCTCAGAGACCGGAGTATGAAAAGATGTTTTGGCAATAGTCTGGGAATTTGTTGCATCAATTTGCTCATGTTCTTAGTAACTGTTAGAGTGTGCAAGATGGCATGAGGTTAAGGAATATTTCCCAAAATTGAACATTCTGAATGTAATTTCATTTTGCTGCACCTGTATTATGTTCTTTTTTTCATGGAATGCAAATTGATGAATATAATGTAAAGACGGTGAATGTGGACTGGGGTTGTCAAACTTGGAAAAGGATGCAAATGTACCATAAAATTATCATAAACGTTCTGTCTAGGCATGGTGATGGTCAACTATCCAGTTTTTAAATAATGTTTTATTAACAAAGTTCGGGAGGAACATGTTTAAATGATCTATCCAATCATCACGTCATTCCAACCAGCAGTCAGCAATCAGTAATCAACATGTCTACCCAATCAGCAAGAGTAAAGGCCTATATATACACAGTCGACCCACCTAAGTTCCGTGAGGGTTTTCAGTATCCCTCCACCACCCCATCTTTACACTCACCGGGTTACTTCCTAATCAGAAATATGGGGGGCGTACTCTGGGTTCGGGCCAAATTCCGAGCTCGGAGCCCTCCCCTCGGACAGCACGCAAAATACGCATACTACTTTGCTCTGATTTGATTATTTGTAAGTGTGAACTTGTGAAAGGTTTGCAAAATCTATGTTGGTGCTGCCCAAGTTATTGGACTTTGTGAAGCTTAAAAATAGGAATCAACACAGGACTGAACATCTTGTCCCACCATTTAAGTCTCAGGTGGAACGTGTGCCCTGGAGCACATCACTACATCACTGCCCTGATCCCTACAGTGTGGCCCAGACCTGTGCCCTGGAGTGACGTGACAAACGGGATTATCCCCTGTCAACAATACTCTGATCCTGGCCCAGCCAAGCTCCCTGCTCCTGCCCTTTTCTAAGGGAACCCCTGCATCTACCATCCCTTCTCCACCCACTCCCAAATACTCTAATCCATCATGCTCTGTCAAAGGCAAACTTGAGTCTCCGCCTCCTCACGGGTTAGCATTAGCCTAATCCACTGGGTCTGTGGCCCATATAGCGGATCTCCCGGAGTCCTGTTTACCCAGCACATCTGAGTCAACAGCAGCACCGGGACCTGTAGCTCTCATCTCATTAGATCTCGGCTGGGTGTGCCTTTGACATTAACAGGTTTGCTCGGCTGTCCCACAGACTTCCAGCATAGTAATCCACATGGCAAATACTGTATGACTATTGTGGAGGGACACTATGGCAGTGCTAAGAGCAGGAATTGGAGTTATTGAAAGAGTTCTAAGGCACTTGTGGAGATGGTTGACGTCTGGATAACTTCAGAGTCATTCAAAGCGAGTGGTTGCATAAGAGGTGCTGACTGAAAGCATACACAGTTATAGCACGCTGGTGCTTGTTTTAGCGTATATTGACGCAATGAAAACTGCAGTCTTTGCTTCAGTTATCAATGCTAATACAGAGAGGTCCATGTTTATTAGTAGTAAGTACTGCAAGTCCTTCAATTGTACATGTAAAAGCTGAAATCATTATTTTTAAAGATAGTGTTGCAGGCTGAGATCAACAAAACCAGTGGTCAATTAAAATGACCCCTCCCCCCTCCTCTCACTAAATCCCAAACAGCAGTTGACACTCACTTTTCAATGGACCTGGAGAACTTCAAGAGCCAATACCACCCTCTTGTGCTCAAAATGTGTAAAAGAGTTTCACTGTGTCATGCACTGGGTGTGAGTAACGGAGCAACTTTTATTTCAGAACCTTTTGGCATAATTATACCATGACTTTTAGGATTTTGTATAAACGGTCAGATGTTCTTGCTTACATTTAGGCACAAAATGTTCTTTGGATCATTCTCAAAATATGCTGAATATCATGATCCTCTGGATTTACACAAACTTGTGGAGTGCATGCAGTTTGAGAACTGTCATTAAATCAAATGAGGAATATAAATAAAATCATACTATAGAAAATGTATATAGTAATACAAATTGCATTAGGATTCCAGTTAAAAATGCACTAGTTTCCTAAGACATTTTGCCCTTACTGTACAAATCTGATCTGATTTTAGTATGTTTTCTCATTTTTATTACTTTCTGAGGCAGCATTCTGTATATCAACATGCAACTTAACCGTCAGGAGGTCAGATTTGATTTGAAATTCCCTTAAGGTCCTTTTTTTTTCTGTATGGCCTATTCAGTGCATGTAAAAAGACTTGTGTGACAATGCAAAAAAATGGCAGAAATACTGTATAAATTATTTGTCTCCTTACATAGAGGCAGGTACTCAGACAAAATAGGTAGCCCTGGGGGTAGAGACCTTATATGGCTGCTAATGTTCATATGCCTCATAACCTGGTTCCAGCTGCAATTTCAAAACCACTCTTTATGGCCTGAAGAGTCATAACCTTTCACTGGATGCAGCTATTAAAAGTGTTTTAGAATTCCAAGAGCAATATAGTTTGAGATAAATAGATAAATAGGCTAATAATAATAACAACAATAACAATGATTATTATTATTACTACCATAAATAGATTTTAAAAGTATAAAAAAGCATTTAAATTACACTGCCTCCCAAAGACTTGACACAAAAACAAAAACAAGCACTTCACCATCCAAAGTGACTCTCACTAGTGAAATCAAGTGGGACCTTCACAGATCATCTTACATACCTAACCACAAAGTGAATGAAGCAATAACAATAACAAAAACAAACCTGCCTCCCTATAATACACAAAAAAAGCAAATAGATTTTTTATACTTTTAATCTTTACACATGTATACTTATGAATATGTACATATTCTAGCACACGTATTCATGTCACAATGGCTTCCTTTGTAACATGAATACATAAAAAACCTGTTTATCTCCGACCTTCTCCCTGTCTCAGATGAAATACTACATTGTAAGTCACTTCCAGTGACTGTATATTTTGACGCAGTGCCAGCTTGCAGACAGACGCGGAGTTGGTAATGAAATAGATTTCTGATATGTTTAAGTCTGCTCTGACTGTAAAACATACTTACAGGATGTGTTCAACTCCTTGCAGTTCTTAAACTGATTCAAACCAAACTAATAGGACACTGATTCTCAGTAATTATAATTCTCGGTATAAAGCTGAAGTTGAATTAGGGGCGATTATCCAGGTTTGTCCCATGTTTTTGTTTATTTAAACTCATAAAATAGAATTGATGTAATAAAATAATAAATATACTAAATAATATGAGTAAAATGGAACACATGCATTTCTCGTTTTTCTGACATGACTGGGAGGGTACCAAATACATTAAAAAAAGAAAAAGAAAACTATAATATGGAAAGAGAGGTATACTATGGAGCTGAAGTGTTCTCCCAGACTCTTTTGCTCTTTAAACCATTTCCCAAACGCGTTGCCGTAGTCCAGGAGATTAACTCAAGCTGTGCTTCAACATCTATTTCCATTCAGCATTGTCTCCTTCTTTATTAATCATTATTGCCACTCTGAATCTAAAGCTGTGTTTTTGAAATAGTTGGCCAAAATGCTGCCCTCAGCATGCACTCCAAAATTCCCCCTAATGGCTACCGCTTTGCTTTAGGTTACAGACTCATTTCATTCTTGAAGAACATGTGGTTGGTTCCTCAGTGGACCCCACATCCCCTTTCCCTTCTTTCTCTCTGTTTTTCTGGAGTATCTAAGTGTCATAATCATAGTGGCCATGCTGTGTGTGCTATTCTGTAGGCCACTGAGAATCTCTAATCCCTCAATACCTATCCAATAAAGGTGCCCCATACCGAAGCTTCTCATGGCATTTTGTGCGTGTGTGTGTGTGTGTGTGTGTGTGCTTGAGAGAGACAAATACACAGAAAGACAGAAAAAGAGAGAGGGGTTCGTTTTTGATTCCACAGCAACCCCCTCACAGTCTTGGATCCCACAAAATAAAAGGGAAAGCCGTGATGTTAACTGGGGCTCCTCTATTCTTCATTGACGGCACACTAGACTGCCATTCCAGCTTCACTAAAGTCTTGTGAGAATTTGATCCCGGGAAACACAGCATGATAGATGAAGGGCATTTCTTTGGCAGATTTTCACGAGTGAATAATTGTAAGCAAAACCCCTTTGAGTTAAATAGATTTGGATTTTCCAATGGCCTGCCTCTTTCATTAGAACTTCATTGTGAATTAATTCAGTGTCACATGTTGGCCTAGAGTACTACTGCAGAAACATGTATGATCCGTAACAAAAGATAAAAACCCACATGTTTAAATTGAGCTTATTTAGCTCACACAGTAAGTTAATACGCGTCAAGAGTTGTAACCTTGACAAACTATCATTAGAGTGTTAGTAGAGTATTAGTAGGCTGGTAGGGTTAGGGTTAGAATAAGTTGACATGCAAAGTTACTTATAGTCAGTAGAATGTCTGTTGAGGGAGCAACAAGAGTTAGCAGATATTAATCAGACAGTCTATTAATACTCTAATGAGAGTTAGTTGACATGTAGTTGCAAAGTTACTTATAGTCAACAGAATGTTCAAAATGGACCTTCAAAATAAAATGTTATCAAGCTTTCCTCCTGGCTGATAAAGAAATTAAATTAGAATGTTGTTGTTTTTTTCAAACAACATAAAACTGCAAAAATACACACACACACACACACATTTACTGATTATTTGTTCTTATAAAATTTATAATAAAAAATAACACTTTATTTTACAGAATCATTGTTACATGTTACATGTAGTTACAATAGTAATAACTACAAATTATGCATGCAACCTATAGTAAGTATATAACTTAATATTACTTAGTACATAAATGGATAATTACAGTGTAACAAAGACACCTTAAAATAAAGTGTAACCAAAAAAATATGTTCATTATTATTTGTTATATCTGTATATTTTTATATAAACATATGTAACGGTGGCCAGCTAGTCACTGTACGAGTAAACCTCACTCCTCTGATCTCAATAGGCACTCTAGCACTCTACTGAATGAGCACTGTGCCAATATTCGTCCGACTGTTTGTACTGTATTTTATTTTATTTTTCTAAACTGTTTTAATTATTCTTATTTCTTTCATTATTTTAATTTCTTCTATGTAAAGCACTTTGAATTGCCATTGTGTATGAAATGTGCTATATAAATAAACTTGCCTTGCCTTGCCTTGCCTAGCGACAGATGCTAGAGGCTGCAGTCTTTAGCCTCCTTGTTAGAGGAGCCTGACTCTCACGCCGGAGAACCGGGTTTGAGGCCCGCACAGAGCGGGGCGAGGAGGACCCGGCTGGAGACACATACATACAAAAATATCAGATCATTCATAATTCCTATTCCTCTCAAAGTGGGGCTAGTTTGGTGGTATAATGTCGAACTTCTGCTCATTGATACTGCTACCATGACTATTCTTGTTGTTTGTGAAGTTGGGTACTTCCTCAAAATCTCAGAGTTTTTTTCATATTAACATTTTTAAATTCAATAAATATTAAGTATTATGTGAAATTCACGGTAAAAAGTGTTCAGTTCACTTACTTAAAAAAAATGTGTTGCCTTAAAATTATTTAGTAACAAAGCTTAATGCTTAATTGAAAAAAATTAAGTTATGTGAACTTGACAATTCCACATTACTTAATTTTTTCAATTAAGCATCACGTTTATTTACTTAATCATTTTAAGGCAACGGGTTTAGAAATATTTTTTAAATTAAGTCAACTGATCACTTTTTACAGTGTAGAATGGAAGAGATTCAATTATCTAAGTTTGAAGGCACTTTCCAGCATGTGGGTTTTTAGCAGAAGATTATTCAAAGCAAGTAAAAGAACTCAGCCCTGGTCATGAGAGAGATCAGCGTGGTCAAGCCACCCAAGCCCAGATGAGAGCCCAACAAAGAAGAGAGCCTCTCCTCTGAAGATCCCACTCAACTGTGGAGAATGGTGCCGAGCAGGCCCAACACAGACATCCTTCCCTTCACGTTCTTCCTCTCCAACCGCACCTGGTTCTGAGCCTGCCAACTCCCTGCACCCTATGGGCCCCCTGTCCCGAAGAATGCAGAAGAGTTTCACAGGAAAAGACGGTGTGAATCAGTTAGAGATAGCCTCCATCTCCATCAGAATTCCAAAGAAAGAATTCATCTCGATCTCTCTCTAAAAGCCTCATCTGCCAGATAGACCAGATGTGACGACAGGCAAAACAGAGAGAGAGAGAAGGGAGGGCTGCCCAGTGGTCTTTCTTTCCCTGCCCCACTTCCTTTGAGAGGGTTTTCCGAGAGCCGTCTTGCTGTCTTCCCATGGCAACCTCTGAGGTGGCCCTGCAGACTCCTTTTTTTTTTTTCTTTTTTTTTTTTTAGTCTTACGTAAAACCCCCCTCATAGCTCAACCTCCCTGCTCTAGCTGGCTAAAGTTTCTGCTCCAGTGGCCTTGGACAAGGCCACCATTAACTGCGGCCCTGTGTGGAGAGCACGTGGGACAAAAGGCCCAACACGGTGTCCCAGCCCTCAGACAAGGCTGGAAACAAATGTTACAGGGCCGACGCAGAATAGAATCATCCGGCCGATGTCACTGAATACATTTACCTACCTCAGAGCGCTTTCAGCAGCCCGCTTTTGTTTTATGCGGGGAAGAAGGGAAAGCATGAATGGTGGGCGGGAGGGGGCGGGGAGAGAGGCATGTGATGAGAAATAGCGGGGATCTCCACAGTGACCATCCAAGATGTGATAGACAAAAAAACTCCTCAAAGTTTTGCTCTGGGGATATTAGAAGGAGCATTCTTCACAAAACCCTTTTCCCCCCCTGTTATTTTAGAAATTCTCGTGTGGACATCCTGTGCTTAATACTAATTAGATGTTTGGACGAACGGCTTAGAGATGATCAGCTGATGTTTGTCAACTGATTATTTCTAAGCCCAAACTGGATACCATTTGGAAACTTTAAAGCATGTCTTATTTAGATCTTAAATGTGTGATGACCCAGTGTAAACATTACATTTAAGTGGCATAAACTTCAGTATTATAATAATTTGTATTATATATAATACTAAACATTCGAAACTTTTCATTTAATTAATTTATACAGCATCACATTGTGGATGAGAACCCATGCATGTGAATCGTGATTGGTAAAAAAAAAGAAAAAAGAAAAAAAGATATTTCCCTCTGGGAAAGCCTCAAATTAGAAAAGCTGTATAGATTAAAGTCCACTTTCAGACTCCTCGAATCACCACATGGCTTCCGTTTTGATCTCCTTTGCCTTGATAATCTCCACAATCCACTGGGTTTGATTCAGTCATCTTTTTAATGGTATTCTAATCCATTTGCTCTTTGAGTTTTTGTAGAAGTCACAGTTCGTGGTCGCTGACACAAAAGAAAGCAGCCAGTGTATGACATTAAAGGTTTTGTGAACTTCTCCATACTTGAATGCACCCTTACATGGTGCTTATGCTTAGAGAAGTGCGTGTTTTCATCCTTGTTGTCATGGTGATTCTCATTCCTGCTCTTGCTTTCCTTCCTTGGACATTTTAGATGACATAAATTCATTCTTCTCGCCTTTATAACGGACATGACTGAATATCTACTAAAGTTGCTTCTTTCACCACCTGCGCTTTGAAATATGAACTTGGAACAGTATGTTTCTTTAATGGGGAGGGGTTGTACATGGGGTGAAATGCTTTATGTTTCATGGCCTGAAGAGGGGAAGGTCTAAAGTATAACTCAGTAGTCACATCATAAAGCATAAGAACTGTTCATCAAGTGTCTCAGTAGGAGTTACACAGGCACAGATGGGGAATGGGACATGATGCCATTGTATTTGTTTTATAATAAAAGGTTTCTCTGGAACAAGGCAAGACTTACAATTTAACTGAATGCAGGGACTCCTCAAGAGCAATAACATTGTCAAATAATACTATTCTGCTATACACGCTTACGGTCATATGATACAGATTCGTCACAGTGCTTTTGATCATTAATAATGATTCTGTCACATAATATTGTTTGAATTTTTTTATCTCCTTATTAGTTCTATTCATGTAGCTCAAACAGTAGATCATATTGCATGAACTGAAATATAATATTCAAAAGTCCTCTGCATCCATATGATAGATTTGTGTGAGAAAAAGACTAACATTTGTATTTATTTATTCATAGAAAACATAGCATCTTAAAGATTCGGAATGACAGTAAAAAATGACATTCGTTTTTATTTAAACATTTCGGGGGGGGGGGGGATTTACTGTATTTATATACAGTAACTATTAGATATAAACAGTATTTTAAAGTTATGCAAAAAAAAAAGTGTGTTAAAACGCATATTCAACATATCTCTGTGTGACTGCCAATATAGTCCCACTCAAGAAAAGTGACTTTTTTGTTGTTCAAATAAATAAATACATTAAATTAAATTAAATAAATAAACAAAATATATATATATAAAAAAAAATTAAAAATAAAATAAAATAATAAAAAATAAAGTGTCTGATTTATTCAGCCTGAGAAAGCAAGCTTGGAATGACATGTGATGAGCTGAAGACAGGATACGTCTAGATGTCTAGATTAAGGAATTAATCAGGGGTAATTTACATGTTAAAATAGAAGTCTTTTGTTCCCATTGGCATGTGCTTTATTGCTGGATGCCCGCTAACTGGATTTGGTTGTAAATGTTTTCTGGCTTTCCTGGACACACAGAAAATTGCTTTCGACATATCCAAAGCTCCCCCTCCTATAACCATCACTGTGTCAACAAAAGGCAGACGGGACCTCGCCTCTGGTGACAGAAGAGAGAGAAAGAGAAGGAGCCTCCAGCAGACGACATCCTGTCCTTGCTCAAAGAGTCTGTGTCATTTATAACAAATTGGGCCCTTTAGTCGGACTACCTGCGTGGGCTCTGAATGCAGTCCCTGACTGACTTCGCCGTCTTGCCCGCTGCCGCTTCCCCCCGTGCCTTTTTGTTCTCTTTTGGGCAAACTCTTTCCTCTCACTCTCTCTCCATCTCAAGTGGGCTGGAAGTATCCTGGGAACCTAGCTAACAGTCCGGCAGAGCTCTTAGGACAGCTTGTGAATTAGTCCTTATTAGTCTCCCCCTGACATCATGACCAGCAGCGACTTGTCAGAGGAGCAACGGCTAACAATGGCAGGCCTTTTAACAAGTAAAGGGAAAAGAGCTGTCAGGCAGAGGAAGGCAGCAATTTGCTCAAGGAAGAAGAGTTAAATGACCCCCCTCACGTACATAGGCTTTCTCTACCTCTCTCACTAGCCAGTCATTCAGTTAAAATATTTGATGTTTAATGCACAGTTATCTCAGTATTTGTTTTTGTTTGTGCATTTTTGTCCATAAAATGAAAGCTAATGGGCTCCAAAACAACATTAGATCCCAATGACTTTTATTAACAGTTGAAACACACACACACACACACACACACACACACACACACACACAAACACGCATGAATACGCATGCACACACATATATATATTACTGAAATATTGTTAAAGTTTTTGTTCATATTTTGAATTTTTTGATATATATTTTTTTCAATTTAAAGTTTTAGCAATTTCATTGTGTTTTTATAACTGTGTCGAGCAGGACGAGGTCAGGGCCGTGAGAGAGCGGCGCGAGGCCGGTGGCGTGATTGAGAGCGACACCTGCACGACGCACCGGTCTCGTATCTCTCACGGAGAAACGGAAGCATAAAAGGGGGAGCGACGACAGGGAAGAGCGAGAGAGGACCAGGCCTGGACTATTTTAGTTGGACTTATGTTTTATTATATGTCTTTTACTTTCATTTTGGATTTGTTTATTTATTTATTTATTAAAATCTTTTGAATGTCCGCTGGTTCCTGCCTCCTTCTTCCCAAAACAACTTTTTTTCTTTCTTTTTTTTTTACAAAGGTTTCCTTTGTTTAGTTTTAGTTATTTTAGTACTTCAACTTAAACTAAATAAATAAAAGATAAATGTTGTCTTGGCAACTAACCTGAAAAGGTGAATTATTATTTTTTTTGTGTGTGTGCTAACAATTATAATCCTGATGTGAAGTACATAGTGTATATAAATATATATATAGTGTGTTCCATGTAATTAATACAGGTCTGAAACAACATGAACAAAATTTTTAATGAACAACATTTTTGAGTGAACTATCACTTTAAGAGAATGTGTAGCTCCTCAATGCAGGATCTCAGAGTTTCACTCTTTGAGTTCATGTTCCAGTGGTTCATCAGCCCAGCAGTAGGCTATACTTGCAGCTGTTGCAGATTATAATGGAGGAGTGTGCTGGACACCATGCATAATTTCTCTCTTACACACACTACTTTCCCATACAAGATGTGGGATTGTAGCAGGCGGCCAAAACTCAGCATGCCGTGCGCCGGGCACCTCAAAAAATTGTGAGTTCCATGCTCCTACAATTTTTTGAGGTGCCCGGCGCACGGCATGCTGAGTTTTGGCCGCCTGCTACAATCCCACATCTTGTCTGCAGGAGCCAGGGGCCGGAGCCAGGCATGCAGGCAATGCTCACTTTCATTCCTCCTCCCAGCCATTCATTAAATCTGGGGCTCCAGAAGCAGCAGCCTGGCTGCACCCAATATGAGACACCATAAAGCAAAGCACAGTTTATTCTAAAATGACTCACTACCCTATAAAGCACACCACTGGGAAACAGATGATGTCATGTCATTACAAAAGAACTGTCTATATCCATTCTGTCAATGCACAGAATTCATTAGCTGCTCAGAAAAAAAAAAAAGTTAAACATTTATAGCAACACTAAGCCAGAATAACTCGGCTTACTAACAACTTTTGCTAAATATCACGAGAAAATAATATTTTAACACAAAAAATACACTTTTAAACGTAAAAAAAGGATATCGATCAGGGGTGCGTTTCCCATACAACGACATAACTCACTGCTTTTCTACCATAGTACGATGCATCGTTGAAGAAATAAACTAGCTAGTCACGACTGTTTTCCGAAACCATATTGTCGCAAATTGTTAGGTCAACCACGTTGGTTAATGATGTCACAACTTTTAATAAATCTGCTTGAGATCGAATTAATGCTAGATGTTTTGATATAAATTACGGACATGGCATTTGAGGACTATTTCTCATTTTTCTCTATTTTCTTTATTTCCAGATTCAATCATAGTTCTTACGTAGCTACTAGAGCACGTAACCACTCTTTAGAAACGACGCTTTAAAACTCTTGACAAACTAAAAGACGTAAATGACATTTGTATGGATTCTAAATGAAAGATATAGATTGTACTGAATGTCAGCTTGTTTATTTGGCTCAAGATAAGGATTTATTAAGTCCACGTCATGCAAACAAGAAACTATGCTTCTAACCACAGGTCGAGAGCTGTCGTTCCAACCACACAATTTTGCGATGCTGCTGGCGAATTAGAACTATGTTTTCGTTGATACTCGAATACTCATATGATGATAACGACGGAACTTGCGAACATAGTTGGCTAACAATGCTTTTGGGAAACGCACCCCAGTTCAGATGAAGAAGCTCACCCCTGAAGCGCAGAAAAACAGAAATGTCACTATATTATAAATGTGCTGTCCTGGATGAAAGGCCTGTACATATGGAAAACTTATGAGAGGGGATGGCTCTATGAACCTGAATGACAGCGTGGAATCCCAAATCTTCACAGCTGTCTCAGCAGGGCCAACAGGTTGTACCGATCACACTCAACGGTGAGATCCCTCACAGCCCTGGCTCTCCTCCTTCACCATCTGTATCATGTTAGGGGATTCGTGTCTTTACTCTCTCACTCTTGCCCTCTGGACACGGGCCGGGGTTACATCTAAAAGCATGCACATTGCTCATCTCCCTTTGTCCTCAGCAGGAATAGAGTTTATCAGAGAGCAGTTCACTGGCAGACAGACACGTCTGAATTTTCAGAGTTTAAAAAGCGTATGACTTTTGTCTGATCAAGAAGAGTCCAGCACTGCGTAGCTCTTTGTATAACTCTAACAGCAGTACTAACAACTTGTACTAACATAATGGGTTTAATTGACAGAGAATGCATGGACTTGTATACTAATCCTATAGATGTTAAACGCATTTGATAAATGTAATGTAATGTTAGTTGCTTTGGATAAAAGTGTCTGCCAAATGTGCAAATACATTCTGTCACAAGTTTAGGGTTGTGTTGCTAGACTGTTATTAAGTGGTTACTTATTGACCCAAGTCAAAATAGGTTTTATCATCAGCCAGACAAAAAAAAAAAAATGTCTGACCACTTTGAAAAGTACTAACACACCACTCCTGGACAAACTATATGATTTGAGATAACTTTCATGCCCTCCATTTCAAAATAGATGTCAAAGTTACATCCAAATCATAATTTTGGGTTCAGTAAGATTTCTTTTTATAATTTTTTTTTAAAGAAACTAACACTTTTATTAGCAAGGATGCATTAAACTGAACAAAAGTGACAGTAAAGTCATTTATAATGTTACAAACTTTTTCTTTTTCAAATACTATAATTGCTGTTCTTTAGAACTTTCTAATTATCAAAGAAAAAAAATCTATCATGGTTTCCACAAAATTATAAAGTAGCACGACTGTTTTCAACATTGATAATAATAATAAATGTTTCTTGAGCATCAAATCAGCATACTAGAATGATTTCTGAAGGATCATGTGGAGTAATGACTGCTGTAAATCCAGCCTTTCCATCACAGACATTTACATTTAGTCATTTAGCAAACGCCTTTGTCCAAAGCAACTAAATCACGAGTCATCGTGAAGAGACAAAACCAATGCAAGAAGTGCTCAAAATACAAAGTTCAGGCATTGCTCAGAGTAGCATATGCCAGACAAGGTAGGATTAAACGAAAACGAAAGTTTTTTTTTTTTTTTTTTTTTTGCTCACGGTAGAGATGAGTTCCCTTTCGAACGGTCACTTCGTATTGCGTAGCTATACGCAGTGGGGAAACTCCTTTTCCTCGATTTACTGAAGCTTTTATGTCAAACGCATTTGCAGCTGCACAGCTAGCACACTGAGCGTCTGGCTCGCTCATAGGCTGTGCTGCAGCAACTGCTTAAACCAATGGCGCAGGCGCCTCTGACAGGCTACCAATGAGCATCATTGCACGTCAGAGCTCCCAAAGGGGGCGTGGCCTTAGTCTATATCAGAGCCCCGAATTCGCCATTATATCAGATATCACTCCTTCAGCGACAACTTCATGTCTCTGACTGTTTTACTGAGCTTCGCCGTTTGAACAAGCCCTTCAGCCTGAGCGAGCATCTATTCAGCGGACTACGCCCTTTCTGCCGTTTTCCCCTGACGCCGTCTCACCTGTGGCTATCCGGCGACGATACATATCCTTTTACTAGCAATTAATGTTTCTAATATGCCTGGTTCATCTTGTGCCACGTGCGGAGGTAAGCTGCACGAGGCCGATGGACACGCGAGCTGCATTTCTTGCCTGGGAGTTCTCCACGCAAAATGCACTCCCTGCCGGCGGATGTGTGCCACGTGCGGATGCATCTGCATGAGGCTTATTACATCATGCGCTCGCGGCTAGCTCTCCTTTTGGACGGCAAACCGCCTCTTGCGCTCCCCCCGTTTCTTCCCTCGTCGAGCCTCGACGGAAGAAGCGCGTGGGTAGATGTTCGAGCGGCTAGCTCTCTTTACGACACAAGAGAGCTACCCCGCCCTCGGTTTTGCACGTCACACAGAAGCGCGTTTTCTCTGAAAATGCTCTCATGCGCTTGCCCGCTTCCTTCCCTCATTGAGCAGCGACGGAAGAAGCGCGCGGTCAGATGTGCGGATCGGCTTATTACATCATGCGCTCGCGGCTAGCTCTCCTTTGGGACGGCAAACCGCCTCTCGCACTCCCCCCCCCGTTTCTTCCCTCGTCGAGCCTCGACGGAAGAAGCGCGTGGGTAGATGTTTCGAGCGGCTAGCTCTCTTTACGACACAAGAGAGCTACCCCGCCCTCTGTTTTGCATGTCACACAGAAGCGCGTTTTCTCTGAAAATGCTCTCTCGTGCAGCAGCAACGGAAGAAGCGCGCAGTCAGATGTGCACGCGGCTATCTCTCTTTACGACACGAGAGCTACCGCTCCCTTACAATCTGTTCATCACGCAGAACCTTCTCCGTGATTCAGACTCAACAGCGCGTTTTCATGCCTGGAATCAACCACGCTGAAACCGTTCTCTCTCACTGCAAGAACAAGCTGCTATTCTAAGTATTATAAGAGTTTTTCTCTGTCAATCTCCCTCTGTCAGTGGTGGATTCTGAGACTCTCGCGCCTCTCGGCTGGACTAAATCTTTTCACCAAAGCGAACGAGTTCACGTCGGCTCCGCCCCCGCGTGACTCACCCTCGTTGGCAACGTCCGGGAAAGGGGTTGGTCGGGCTCAACGTTGACCCCGCCCCCATCTAAACCCAGCAGGAGTGCAATTGGAAGAAGAATGGCCAGCTAGTCATGTTGAATCACGATTCTAACAAAGCTATAACTGCAGTCTAGGGGCCCGGTAAACCGTGCACTGCTGCAAACTATCGCTGTTCTCACAGCAGCTCAAACAGAGTGAGAAATAAATGTTCCCCCACAGCCCCCGCTCACAGGTAGCTGGGAACGTTCTCAAATCAGTCATTAGGCCCGTTACAAGCGTGCCACTCATGCCGCACACTATCACTGCAGTCAGCGCGCCAGCTATGAAGCGTGCGCCGCCACAGATAGTCACTGCTCAAAATCCCATGACACTTCTCACAGCTCCCTGTCTAATTCAGGTGGCTGGAGATTTTATTATTGTCAACAGGCCCACTGCACTGCGTGCGCCTCTGTTTCACAATCACAACACACGGGTTCACGGTCCCCCTTCGCTAGGCGGCCCCCTCCCAGTTGTTACACTGACTTTTCCCCAGACAAAAGCCTGTACAGTCAGTCCAACACTCAGTATGTGCACAAATCACAATGTAAGGGTATCAGGTCCCCCTGTGTTAGGCGGCCCATCCCAAACTGTGTATCAAACCCTAGCCACACGGGCATGGGCCTGGCAAGCCATCCCCGATGTGTTGAGTTGGGTCATAAACATTATAAAGCGAGGCTACTCGCTCCAATTCGCTCACAGACCCCCAAAGTTTCAGGTGGTTGTCGAGTCTTCAGTGAGAAGCAACGTGGGTCACGTGCTTCGCGCCGAAGTACAGAATTTGTTAGCAAAAGGGGCGATAAAATTAATCCCCCCCTCGCAAACACACTCGGGGTTCTACAGCCGTTATTTTCTAATTCTGAAAAAAGACGGCGGTCTCAGACCCATACTAGATTTGAGACATTTGAACAAAGCTCTCATGAGACAGCCTTTCAAAATGTTGACTATCAAACACATCCTA
This sequence comes from Scardinius erythrophthalmus, assembly GCF_964197995.2. NCBI lineage: Eukaryota > Metazoa > Chordata > Actinopteri > Cypriniformes > Leuciscidae > Scardinius > Scardinius erythrophthalmus. The sequence continues at coordinate 13,594,594 of NC_138232.1, read as the reverse complement.
GCGCAAATTCGCCCGGGGGACTGGTTTGTAACAATGGATCTGAAAGACGCATACTTTCATATTCAGATAGACCCTCATCACAGGCCATTCTTGAGATTCGCCTTCGAGGGTCAAGCTTATCAGTACACGGTTCTGCCTTTCGGCCTGTCCCTAGCACCCTGTACATTCACGAAGTGCATGGATGCAGCGCTCTCTCCCCTGAGACATCAGGGAGTGCGCGTGTTGAACTATCTCGACGACTGGCTGGTGCTAGCGCAATCGAGAGCAGAGCTAATAGCTCACAGGGATTTGATTCTTGGCCATTTGAAATGCCTGGGTCTCACAATCAATGTCACCAAGAGCAAACTGACACCCAGCCAGACAGTAGTTTTTCTGGGCACAGTTTTAGACTCAGTGGAGATGACAGCGCGGTTCACACGAGAGCGCGCGCTCTCAGTACGGACGCTAGCAGCCTCGTTCAGAGCGCACGCCCCTGAGAAAATTTCAGAAACTCAGTCTCATGGCAGCAGCATCGTCAGTACTCTGTATGGGATTACTGCGCATGCGCCCGCTGCCCGCTGGACAACATGTCAGTGGTGGCCTATATAAATCGCCAAGGTGGCATCAGGTCAGGCAGCCTGTATGCCCTGGTGAGAGACCTCCTTATATGGGCACAGAACAATCTGCGCTCTTTGAGAGCAATGCATATCCCGGGCGTTCAGAATCTGGGCGCGGATATGCTCTCACGGGGCAACACTCCCCCAGGCGAGTGGTCCCCGAAATCTCAGACGGTTCGTCTGATATGGAGTGTGTTCGGAGAGGCCAAAATAGACCTTTTTGCCTCGAGATCCAACATTCATTGCAAAATGTTCTTCTCGAAGAACAGGGATGCGTTGACCCATCATTGGCCCAATCGCCCCCTCTATGCTTTTCCCCCTGTCTCGATGATTCCACAAGTCAAAAAAAAGGGTCAGGGAGAGCGGGTGCCCAGTCCTGCTGGTGGCCCCTCTCTGGAGATCCAGACCGTGGTTTCCGGAGCTGATTCAGCTATCAGACACAGTCCCTTGGCCTGTTCCAATGAGGAAAGACCTCCTCTCTCAGGCGAAAGGAACGATATGGCATCCGCGACCCGATTTATGGGCCCTCCATGTGTGGCCCCTAAACGGGTACCCGGGGACCTTCCAGGGAAGGTCCTAAACACTATCTCTGAAGCCAGGGCCCCGTCTACTAGGCGCCTATATGCTTTAAAATGGTCAGTTTTTTCCAGCTGGTGCTCGAAAAACTGTATGGACCCAGAGTCATGTGAGGTAGCTGTGATATTATCCTTCCTGCAGGAGCTGTTGGATGCGGGCCGCTCCCCGTCCACGCTCAGTGTATGTGGCAGCTATTGCAGCGCATCATGCCCTGATAGCTGGCCAGTCGATAGGAAGGGATGATTTGGTGGTGCGTTTTTTGAAGGGTGCTAGGAGGATTAACCCCTCCAGAACCCCTTCTGTGCCCCTCTGGGACCTCTTCAGGGTCCTGGGGGCCTTAAAGGGCCCACCATTTGAACCGCTCCAGCGGTTGATTTGAAACCTCTCTCGCTAAAGACTGCTCTCCTGTTGGCACTGGCATCTATCAAGCAAATAGGAGATCTGCAGGTGCTCTCGTGAGCCCTTCATGTTTGGAGTTTGGTCCAGGTGACGCTAAGGTCATCCTCAAGCTCAGGCATGGTTATGTGCCTAAAGTGCTTTCAACGCCGTTCAAAGCACAGGTCATTACGTTATTAGCCCTTCCCCCCCTCTGCCGAGGACGGGGAGGTTAATCTTCTCTGCCCTGTCAGAGCACTGAGAATCTATCTGGAGCGTTCTGCGTCTTTCAGGCAGTCAGAACAGCTATTTGTCTGCTTTGGTGGCCGATCCAAAGGCGATCCAGTTCACCAAGCAAAGGCTGTCTAGATGGATTGTGGATGCTATATCTATGGCTTACACCTCGATGGGTCAGGTTTGCCCCATAGGTATTAAAGCCCATTCGACTAGAGGCATGGCTTCGTCGTGGGCTTGTTCATCTGGTTTTCCTATTCAGGATATTTGTGATGCGGCCGGCTGGTCCTTGCCTTCCACATTTACGAAATTTTATAATATGGAAGTACCTTCTCTACAAGCGAAGGTGTTTTCGGTATGATGAAGGCCCTGTAGTGCCCGGTCTTCTCTACAGTGTACTGTGCATAATCATTCACAACATATAAAACCCGCTTGCTGGTTATTTTTTAATATGCTAAATAGCCCTGACGGTGTCTGGGTTCATTAGTATATTGGGTTGGTATTGTTACTGACACATATATTTTATAAGGCCCGACAGTGTCTGGTCTAATATATATATATATATATATATATATATATATATATATATATATATATAATGGTTCGGACTTGTATTGGGCTCAGGGGTCCTGAGTTCAGTGGCAACCAGTTACTTTTAGTGCGGCGTTTTGCAAGGCATCCCCACTGCGTATAGCTACGCAATACGAAGTGACCGTTCGAAAGGGAACTACTCGGTTACTATCGTAACCTCAGTTCCCTGAGATAGGGAACGAGTATTGCGTAGCCGGCCGCACTATAGTAACCAGGTGAGTTGTCGCTTCAGTCGTGGAACCTGATATAATGGCGAATTCGGGGCTCTGATATAGACTAAGGCCACGCCCCCTTTGGGAGCTCTGACGTGCAATGATGCTCATTGGTAGCCTGTCAGAGGCGCCTGCGCCATTGGTTTAAGCAGTTGCTGCAGCACAGCCTATGAGCGAGCCAGACGCTCAGTGTGCTAGCTGTGCAGCTGCAAATGCGTTTGACATAAAAGCTTCAGTAAATCGAGGAAAAGGAGTTTCCCCACTGCATATAGCTACGCAATACTCGTTCCCTATCTCAGGGAACTAAGGTTACGATAGTAACCGAGTAGTTTTCAGTTGTCTTTTGAATGTTGTCAGGGATTCTGCATTCCGGATGAGGGTGGGGAGAGCATTCCACCAGCATGGAACCGTGAATCAGAATATTCTGGAAAGTGATTTTGTGGCTCTGTGTGATGGAACCACGAGCCGCCGCTCATTGACTGTAGGCTTCTGGTCGGGATGTAGACTCATAGGAGCGAGTGAAAGTAGGAGGGAGCTGAGCCTGTGGTAGATCTGTAAGCAAGCGTCAATGCCTTGAACTTGATGTGAGTAGCGAGTGGTAGCCAGTGCAGAGAGATGAACAGAGGAGTGACGTGGGCCCTTTTTGGCTCGTTGAAGACAAGACGAGCAACGTTTAGTTGCACATGATGGAAGTCCAGCCAGAAGAGCATTGCAGTAATCAAGCCTAGATATGACCAGGGCCTCGATGAGAAGTTGTGTTGCATGCTCAGTTAGGAAAGGCCTGATCTTCCCGATGTTGTGCAGTGCAAACCTGCATGATCGAGCTGACGTGAATTACATTTAAAAATATATTAATATTTCACAAATATTTCACACAATATATCTGTTTGTATTGTATGTTTGATCAAATAAAGCAGCCTTGGTGAAAATAAGAGATTTCTTTTTACATAAATATTACAAAATCTTACTGACCCCAAACTTTAGAATGGTATACTTTATTTGATAACTTGATATAAGTATATGTAGAGAGAGAATATATATGTGTATTCACAATATTGTTCAGCTACATAGTAGGAACAAAGAGTGTTTTGATAGGAGTTGAAAGAAAATGTCTATAGAATGTGAGTGCTTGGGCAGATGGTGGTTATAGAGAGACTTGAATTGACTGCAGAAAAGCTTTACACAAACAGCATTGTGCAGAGTTGCTTTTCCGTGCCTGCACTCGCTCCAGAGGGCAGTCGGTCGGCATCCTGCCAAATTAGACCAGAACAGCAGGGAGTGCGTTCTCTCTTCTTTCACCTCTCCAGCTTCTCATCTTGACCACTGGCCCCCAAAGAGCTTTTTGTCAGTGGTCAGCAACGTGCACAATACCCACCTGGAGACCCAGATCCCCCATCCCACAGGGGGGCCAGTGCTAGCGATGGACCCAGGGACTGAAAGCTCTCAGTAGGTTGTTGACACCAGGTCAACCCTGGCCTGGTGCTCAGTAGGTCAGCACTGGTCTGGCCATGGAGGACAGAAAAGAGAGATCAACACACAGACGTCTGAGCTCTGACCACCCAAGGAAGCACAGGTCATCTGGCACAGAGACCTATGGAATTCCTGCTCATTTCAATACTGACTTACTCCAAATTGACAGTTGCAGTTGTATGGACTCTACTGGGCTTTTCACACTTGAAATTGCCAACTTAAATACAATCTGTATCGTCAATACATCATACTGTTTCTTATAATTACTAACCATCTGTCAGGTTTTGAGGTAAACCCTGAGATAAGGTTGATATATGTCACAATGTAGATCCATTCTATTATTATTCTTAAAGGTCAGCTAATAAAAAAATAAAAAATAAAAAAAAAACCCTTTAATTCAGCAAAAATAATTTATGCTGTTCTTCTGAACTGTCCATTCATCAGAGAGTCCTAAAAAAAATATGTTTCACGGATGTTTCTTGAGCACCAAATCAGCCTATTAATGATTTCATGTGACACTGAAGATTGGAGTATGAAGATTTGGCCTCACATGAATAAATTACGTTTTAAAATATATTAACAGTAGTTTTAATAAGAGATTAAAAAGTCACTTTTGGAGAAATGCATCTGCTAAATAATGAATAAATATAAAAGTGTCTGCCAAAATGCAAAAATGTAAAACACTATTATGTGCTGAAAACAAACATAGGCTACATGATTGTTAAATATATAAGCTCTGAGACAGTTAATGATTGGTTGGCTGTTAAAATCAGAACAGATGAGACAACAGCTAAATAAGCTAAGGTAAAAGCACTTTTAAAGCCTACACTGTAAAAAAATATTTTCATGATTTGTCATTACAATTTTTTCTTTTGTCAAATCAACTTAGATAATTAATGTTCTTGCAGATAACATAATACTTTGAGTTTCTATTTATTAAACCAATCTCCTTCATTGTCTTAACTCAAATTTTGTATTTCAATGAACTCTAATTTTAAGGCAACCAGGTTACTTACTTTAAGTTAAACCACCAATTAATTTTTTTTACAGTGTGCAAATGTGAAACATTGCTTAACCCTGGGTTAAAATTCTCTTGCACTCATGGTTCAAAAAGACATTAAACCCAAGATTAAAAGTTAAAAATAAATAAAAAGAAGAAGTGTAGTGAGCTCTAAAGAGAATCACGCTAAGTCATTTTTAAACAAAGTCAGGTGACTATCTTGGCTGCATTCATAAGCAGCTATTTCCAACAGCTCTGAGATTGAATCTCTCAAAATGTTAACTTGTATTAAATAGCAATCAAATCTGACAACAACATAAACTATGCTTCGTTAGCTCAGTTTATGCAAAACAACTATTTACTGTCTGGCTAATGTATATGCACATTTAAGAGTAAACCAAAACAGGTGATGCCTCAAATGTGAGTGGCATTAAAAATGAAATTGCTTTTTTTTAACTGTAAGGCGGTTGTCATATTGAGTGTTACTATTTTTCCCATTTATTTTTATATGAGCCAATTTATAATGTCCCTGGTGTAATGCCAAAAAAAAAAAAAAAAAAAAAAGATTCTGTTATCCAATACATCCATTAGCACCATCAGTCAAACTCGTGTCTTTCTAAAATGTGTGACATCCTTCCTGTTTATCTGAGCTGGCTTTTCTCATCTCCTTTGCACAGAGCTGATAAGTTGAATGACATGAGAAAACTGTGCCTCTCCATTATAGCTCCAGCCAATACGGCCACATGATAAGAGTGAGGAAAGCAGCCTATTGCCTTTAGCCCCTCATCAATCCAGTCCCCATCCTTCTGGGCTGACAGTGTTTGACTGTTTCCAAACGTTTGAGGAAGCCCTGCTGGAGATAGGCCTTATCAGGAGCGAGCCAAACTGCCATTCTGCATCCATCCATCTATCAGCTGCTCAGCAGCCTGGAATCACACCTCACTGATGATCTGACATCGACTACAAAGAACAGGAAGATGACAGAGATTGAAAACAAATAAAATGCTAAAGTAATTTAGTGAAAGACAAATAATGCTATTAAAGACACACTGTAAATGTTATCTTTGGCTCTATATTTTATGGATTGGAGTAAAGGTATTTCCTAAGCGTTTTTGTACCCAACACTTCATCTCTTGAGAGTCGATGGCTTTTTCCTCACTGTGAGACTCATAGATCTATGTGACTTCCACTAGCTAGTTCTCTGTCACCCTCGCAATTTGCAATAAAACAACTGGCCAATTAACACAGAATAGAGACATACTTGGATCCTGATCTGTCCCAGATTAATGACTGGCCACTGGTTTCACTCCCAGTGGCCATTCATCAGGCTGCACAAGTAGGTCACTTCTGCATCAAGCATTTGGTCAAGTCCATAGGGGCCCAGCACTCACCAAAGACTCCAATTTGATTTAATTGCTCGGTTTAGTTTGTGACCTGAAAAAGCCCTATTGGTAAGATTTCGCAGCAGCTTTTGCTAGACCAGAATTATGAATGGTTTTCAGGGTGCTTTTCTGTACAGTCAAGCATCTATTGTTTTGTTTCGGCATTGGGAAGATGCTAACTAAAATGAAATTTTCAGCAGTATGACAGTCGCACAGGAGTTTTTAACAGTTTAGCTTTTCACAGAAGCTATTTTTCCAACTTGTAGTTGTGTATATGACAAAATTTTGCTTTTTTACATTGTTACATTTTGTATTGTAACTGTTGCATTGTATTGCATGCGGAGCTTTATAGCACACACCTAAACCGCCCTCTTTCAAGTAGCACTGGGAAGTCCAACTTAGTTTTAAGTGAATATGTTTGTTCTGACAGTGTGTAAATGAAGCAACTCAAAAACAATGAATCAAATCAATCAATTTAAAGGGATAGTTCACCCAAAAAATTTTTACTTTTGTCATCAATTACTCACTCTTAAGTCTTTCGTTCACATTTCTCTATAACATATTTGATGTGCTCTATGTATGTGCATTTATCAATGTTTATATGTGAATAAAAGTCCAAATTCTGAGTCTGTGTAAAGCAAGAAATTCAAAAACAATGCATCAAATCCATCATTTTAAAGGTATAGTTCACCCCAAAAAAGAAACTTTTGTCATCAGTTACTTTCTTATGTCATTCCAAACCCATAAGACTTTCGTTCACATTTGAGTTTATCTATAACACATTTAAAGTGCTCTATATGTGCGTTTATGTGTTTATATGTGAATAAAAGTCTAAATTAAATCATATAAAGTGACCGCGTATCTTCAGAAGACTTGGATTAAAATGTTAATTTCAAGATCTCTTATGACCTCTTTATAAACTTCTTGCTTCAAAGTCTTGCTGTAATGGACTTTCAATGGAGGGACAGAAATACCTTAGGTTACATAAAAAATATTTCAATTTGTGTTCCAAAGATTAATGAAAGTCTTATGGATTTGGAACAATATCAGGGTGAGTAAATAATGACTGAAACATTTACTTCTCTAATGATTTTTCTTTATTCTTTTCTACTCTGTTATATGGCATTTACTTTTTTAGGGAAGTGGAAGCAAAAATGTAAATCATTTTAGAGATACATATAGCTCCCTTAAACAGCTAATCTATTTATTTGTATATTCAGTGTTATTCCTGTAGTTCAGTCGAGTATTGTGCTAGCAACGCCTATGTCAATTCCTAAGGAATGCATTAACGTATACTTTAATGCAATGTAAGTCACTTTGGATAAAAGCATCTGCCAAATGCTTAAAAATATTTCGGTTGCATTCTTTGGCACCATTTATTATGTGGCAATTGACAAGAATGCACTGAATTTAAAGAACAATCTTCACATGTATTAGTATAGGCAAAAAAAAAAAAAAACTTAGTACACCCCGAATATTCCTTTCTAGCCTCTTGACTAATGCAGCTTTCCCAAAATATGATTATCGTGGGTAAATTCATGCAGAACACAATGAAATTACAAACAGTAAAAAGCAGACAGATCAAATAGAACTGGTTTGCGTTTTCTATGAAGGACTAACAGCATTAGCAGCACTGATTAACACACTCGACCCAGACATTTATTGGCCTTAATTGAGGACCATGTCAACAGCTAAAGTCCTTCTAATGGACATGGATCTGCTTCACCTGACTGGCATCCCAGTTATCTAAATGCTTCACCTTAACACATGAACATAATCATCCATAAACGCACACCCTAGAACAAGAACTTTGATATTAGAACCTAGATAAGGTGCAATTAAAAGTCTAAATCTGTCCAAATCTGTAATAAGAAAAGTATTATTTAGGGTTGATTACTATTTAATCCTATGTTGCTGGATTAATCCAGTAAATGAAAACAGAGAACAAACCCTATCAGGATCTAATCTACGCATCTGTGTATAAACAAAGTAAAGCTATACAGTTAACACAGACTGCCTTTTCTCGTCCCTGTGAAAGAAAGCAGAGGATGAAGGCTGGAAGCGCATTGTGGATTGCATTTCAAAGCTGCCGTCATCTGTGGCCAGTCTGACCTTTAAGTCCTTGTCTATTCAGATAGTGGCCTTTGTTGGACCACTGGACAAAGCTCAGGAGGTCTCAGTCTAGCTGTTGAGCAGATTAGAGAAGTGGACCCAGCAACGCTCTGCACCAGTACCCTCCCTGGACCCTCCACTGGCCACCGAGGCCTCAGGGGCCAAGGTCAGCGTCCACTGTGACCCTTTCGGACCCCTGTCATGTTTGGACACATGCGAGCACAATGCTGCACAGGTCCTAATCCAGCAGATTAGCATACGGGGAGGATAAAAGAGGGCATAAGGTTACGGGCCTGTGCACCCACCATGGTGAATGCGGGGCAAGAAAAGAGAGTGTTGGCATGGAGATGGACAAATTTTAAGACAACAAACAGTCTCATCTTCTGCTCTTTTTAAAGATGGATTTGTGGTGATGTTTTATAAAAGGAATCATCCTGAGTCTGTATTCAGCATGATCTTTCAATTGTGTCCCTGGTTTAAGATGAATTCAGTGATCGTGCTTTAGTCATGCTGTGGCTTGAGCCTTTTATTCTCCGTGAATCGTGAGATTAGCTAAAGATTGGGAAATATGCAATGACTGCAGAACAAGTTCATTTGCACCGTTTATTTGTGTGAATGTTAAATTGAGAAATTTGCTGCCAGGGATTGCTATTAAATTAGAATAAATAAAATTATGCAAACTGTTCTTTATGGAGATCATTTATATAAATATGAATAATGGTGTGACAGCTAGATTGCACAAAAATTTTAGCTTAATGAACAACAATTCTGAAGTTCTGAGAATGCACAAAATGCAAAAGATGTTTGCATGCATGTCAAAACTTCCTTGTTTGACCCTCGGACCCATGGTAACTCTGCATCATCCTTAATGGAGCCCCTCCCCCCACAGACAGCAGCTGACCAAGTTTGCCCAGTTTAATAAAAAATCAAAAAAATTATAATAAAAAAAAAAAATACATCTAAACTAAAGCCTTTGGCATTTAAGCACTTCAGTTCCGTTTCCATCGTCCAAAGTCAATGGGTTTTTGGTCTGTGATTAAAGCAGCACTCAGTAGCTTCGGGATTTCTTCGCTGTATTCTCGCTTTTTGCTCGCAGGTTTCTCTCTAGAGCTCCCCCCACAGCTTCGGAATAGATATTTGACAACACTGTTGTAAAAACTCTTTGGTGATTCTCAGACACCAGAGGCTATAGATCAACGACATCAAAGCAGATGGGACATTCTTTAAACCGTCTTCTTCATTCGGGTTCGAACAGCGTGAGGGAGCACAATAATGACAGCATTTTAGCAGATTTCTTTTGGCCGTAAAGCAATTGTTTACATCGCGAGACCTGATATCACGCGATACTTCCTGACGCGGCGGCCCGCCGGCTCAAAGTTCCAAGTGCGTATTTTCCGCTCACGGGCATCAGGGGGATGCGAAACGACCACCATTCAACCCGAAATAAGTAATATAACCATTCCAATGACTCCGAAGCTGTTCAGTTAAGGTAAAAAAAGTTACTTAGTTCACCTTTAACACAAGCTCAAGATATTGTCGCTTTTTATTCGAAGGGATGGTTACGTTGAAGTCATGCGACCATGGTATAGTTCAATTGTATTTAGGCTAAAAATCCTATTGGGTTTTTGTCGAGGGTGGTGCAAACTTCCAGGTTGGCCAACCAAAGAAAATCTCTCTAGCTGTCTATTTAGGGCCATACTATTTTAGGACTGAATGTAGTTTTTTTTATAGTTATTGACAAAGTTTAATATCAATATAATCAAATATTAAAATAATCAAATATAAGTAGAAATGGTGTAGAAATTGTAAAAATTATGCGACTCAATTTTAACAAATGCCATTTTTTTTAATGGGTTGCGTGTGTGTAAGTAATGGGATAATGGGACACCAAAGTGTACCATAATAGTCCAAAGTTTCCATACTGACCCGGTGACTGGGTCCAATCTCTTGTAAGCTGGTGGTCTGCTTGGTCATTTCCTGTCAGGAATGTAAAGCCAGAGGCTGTGAGGAGGGGGGTGAGGTTGAGGGTGAGTCTCGCTCTGACGCTCCTGTGTGTTCTCATTCAACACAGGGGTCGTGTGTCAGGGGTGAAAGGTTGGGTCTGGAGGTGTGGAGGGAGTGCGGAGGCCTCGGGCAGGTAGGGTCTTAATTGGTCCTTTGGGAGAAGGGAAGAGTTTCTGTGCCTATCGGGGAGTCAGTCTGTGATGAACTTGGAGCATTAATGATAATGACTGGAGGAAAGAGAACTGTCATAGGGTGAAGACTTCAGGGAAAAGCCTATGGGAGTACTTGTATATACTTCCAGTGGAATGATGCAGGCAGATGAATCCTTCAGGAATTTAATTGGAATTGTATGCAGCATTTTCATATTTTGAATAGCGCACAACTGTGGTATCATGGGCTCTCCATTGCCAGTGAACTCTCCCAAGCTTTAGCCAAACTAACTGTAATCACACTTAACATTAACAAAATGCTCTATTCTCCAAAACTTCTGACCCTCTCTTCAAAGTTCACTCCCTCATCTCCACACTAACTTTTTGTATTTGTCCTGACCAATTTGTTGACATAACTCTGCCATTACCTCAACTGAGAAGCATCACAGAGTGCTGGGTAATTTCATTAACAAGAGAGGACCTGCAGCTGGCAAGAGGATACGGAGAGATGTAGTGAGTGTGAGGAAGAGGTGGGGGTCACATCACTTGTTTGTCTCCAGTGAATGACAAGAATGTGTCCGGATGAAGAGAAAGAGTGTGTGAGGGGCAGCAAACGCAGCTGTGTAGAGGCAATGGTATGAGAGGTTAATAAATGCTGTCATATATCTGAGCTTTTATATAATGTGCTGATTGCAAAATAAGAGCAGGCCTTTCTCAGCTCATTTACCATCCCGTCCCATTGGGAAGCTGTGCGTGGGAGCTAGGGCTTGGTCACAATGAATTTCTATCTTTAGGCCAAGGAGTGTGTGCCTATGTCAGCTTGACATAATGACAAAGAAAACCTTGCTCATCCTGAATGGTCTAAAAATATTTACAGCATTGTTTGGAAGTATGGTCATATGACTTCTAGGCTAGCTTGACCCTCATCTATGATATAGATAGACAGAGGCCGCATGCTACTGTTTAAAATGTTCATCATGGTCTGAATAAAGCTTACTGATTCACTACACACACAGTATATTTATGCATACTATGCAGTATTTAGCACATAGTATGCCTTTTCATTTTGAACATTGCCACTGTTAAAGATGACTAGGATTTGCCTCTTGCAGGTTGCTGATGGCACGTCCTGGTAGAGTGTGATGTTCTGGAACGTGCTGGTGCAAGAGAGCCAGTGGATCGCCCTGTTTGCTCAGGGTGAGTCCCGGCACCCTGGGAGCACATTATCCACCTATTAAAGCCTTGTAATTATTTACCTTCCCCATCCTAAAGAAGGGCAACGTCTCTCAGATAAAGAAGAGCCTCTTGCTTTGCAAGTGCTGTTTGAGTTGAGGCTGGAGAGGGCTTGGACTAGACAGACTACAGTTGCTGTCTATTGTCAGAGCAAACATTCCTGAGCACAGGATCACAGCGATGGGTACACAAACTTGCAAACGCCACCCCCCCCGTACACACAAACCAACAGTCTTGGCACACACCCACCCACACACATATTTACACACAGGCATTCTTGTCCCCTGGCTGCAAAGGGCAGGTCCTGGTCTGGTGAGGGGCACAACAGTCATCCAGGACAATGAACACAATGGCCATTAGGCAGCAACTGTCAAAGGCTGTAGGGTGTGTATCAACCATCCCCAAGGTCCTAACCCAATATTTGAGCAGGCCTGTGGGTGTGTTGACTACAGAACGAGCATCCTCATTACTGGAGAAGAAGTATACTTCCAGATCAAATCAGGGGGTGTTCCCTCCCTAACAAGAAGATGAATAAACATGGTGTCCACAATATCCACAGTAGCACCAGTGATGTTTTTCGGTCGGGTGCTGTGGAGCTCGTAACAGGTACTGGGCTCCATTCCTGCATGCACGAGACATTTTGTGTCTCACGAGGATAAAGTAGTAATCTTGACTAGGCTCATCCGCCACACACGTCAAATGACACTTCTTTTGAAATTTCCTAATGGAACGATATGCTATAGTGTATGTTCTATCTAAATGAGTTATAAATATATGCAGTCGGAATTTAACATATACAAATGCTGTACGACAGCTGTATGACATCCTATAACATCATACACTTTTCGGTATACACACATTTTCTTAGCTACCACTGAAAAAAAAAACTGTAAAGTAAAACATGTAAATTTATTTGATTAAGGATCTTAATGGGATAGTGCGAGAAATAGTGCAGATAATATATAATATATTATGTATATTATATCGTATACACTACCGTTCAAAAGTTTGGGGTCAGTAAGTTTTGTTTTTAAGAATGTAACTCATATGTAGCCTGGTAATACCAAACTCTGATACTTCGCTTTGCTTCGTAGACAAAGTCTGGAATGGCATAATAGAGAAGTGTTTTCTCTCTCGCGGGGGTCGCTTGTCTGAAGTTTAAAATCATTGGTTACCCGTAAGCCAATCACATAACGTTTGGTTATGGCGTGTGTTATGCGCATGCTCAGCCGCATCTAACTTCCACTGTAAACACATGTATGATGCGAAAACAAAAACCATCGAGCGAAATACCGGAGTGAACATGGCTGTGAACGACTTTTGCAGATTATGTGTAGTAAATCTACGCATCCACGGTACAATCAGCGTCTACGTCACGGCTCTCAGGCCGCCCTCTGTTCGTTGATTGGCCCGGCTGTTTTCAGGCCGGAGGAAAACGGAAAGCTATGACGCTGTCTCAGACTGAGTACAGAAGCGAAATGAAATTGAGCGGAAGTACGAAGTCTGACGTAGTCAGGCTACATATATTGAGCAAGGAAGCATTAAATTGATAAAAAGTGACAGTAAAGACATTTGTTACAAACTATTTCTATTTCAAATAAATGCGGTTCTTTTTAAATTTCTATTCATTAAAAAATCCTGAAAAAAATGCATTAAGCGTTTAATGAGTATAAAATCAGTATTTTAGTGATTTTTAAAGGATCGTGAAAGCTAAAAATTCAGCTTTGCCGTCACAGAAGTCAACTATATTTTATTAAAATAGAAAACTATTTAAAATTGTAAAAATATTTCACAATAATATTAAATGCAGGCTTGATGCGCATTAGAGACTTAAAAACAAAACAAAAAAACAATAGAAACATATACCTATAACATATACACATATACAGTATAGGTTAAGATTAGGGATAATCTGAAGTGTATTAACTGAACTCTAACATGGTTATGTTACATGTAACATTATGTAGTGGTGTATAAATGACAATTTTCAACTAAATTCAATCTCATCTTTGTTGGTGCTGCTAAACTACAGAGGAAATTCAACCAGCATTCAGTCTTGTAAAGAATCCCCGCTTCAATGCAAAGGCTCTTGTTTGCCAAGGGCTTTAGCATCTGCTAAGATACCATTCTTGCCAATGAAGTAATGTCACCAGACTTCGTTTGGTGCAGACACACTATGCCACTTACACAGTGAATGCGGTCCTTAGAGTCCCCAACGCTGTAGTGGAAAGGCCCTACAAGTGGCACTCTGCTAGGAGGGATCAGCCTGCCTGTGGATACACTTTCATCCTGGCAACCGATCCCCCCTTCGGTCCCTTCTCCATACCAAACATCAGTGTTTACCTAAAGGATGAGGGAGCTGAGCTAGGACCTCACCTGCTGGCCCCGAGGTTGCCATGAATACCCCAATAATCCCTCTAAGTCCATGCAAATTCACCCAGGCTGAGTCGCTCAGCCCAGCAGAGGCGGCGCTCTGTTGTTGATCAGTTTGCCATGGCAGCAGCCCTTATCTCCACATGAAAGTGGGAGCCTGTCATGATGCGGACCTCATTCGCTGCCTTCACCGCCTCCCGCCGTCTCCAAATCTTTCACAGGATGCCGCATGTTTACTCCCAGCGCTCGGCGTGTTAAATTAAACCTCTAACAGTAAGCATTCGTGTCCCTTTATGAGTGAAAGAAAGAGCCTGGCTTGTTTTGTCTTGTGAGTGGAAAAGAGCCACGGAGGGATTAGGGAGCCGAAATATAGATTTGCCATCGGGAATCCATTAAACGGCCTCGTTCCCCTAACAAAGGAGCTAATTCATTTATGACATTCCAGGCCATGAGACAGTGAGGTCATCTTATTGATTTTTCCCACTTTTACTATTCAGATGAATAGTGAAGCAAAGAAAGAAAGAAAAAAGAAAAACCTGACACATCCAGTGCTTGAGAAACAGAACCATAGATCTATTCAGCTTCATCCATAAGCATTAGAGATATGTGCGTCACAACCAGTAGGTAATATCTATGCTAAATAGTTATAGTAATTTATGGCTCATCCTGAGTCGTAGGCCAGGGGGATGGGGAAGAAAATAAGTGACCTTTGTGCTTTGGTCAAAATCCCCATGGGCCTAATTCAGCTGGGGGAATGGACCCCACAGCAGCAATGGGAAGATGCCTCAAACATAATGCACACAATAGCCAATTGTGCAGTGGTTTCTCTCCTCAATATAAAGCAAAGAGCCTAGGGGACAGTAAAGGGTGAATGAAGCCTGTTGCTTTTCTCAGGCATGATGACACTCGGTGATGAAGGGGTGTCGACTCAGCGATCAAGAGTATCTTATCGTGAGATAAACAAACCCATGAATTTAGGATAAACACTAAAGCTGTTCAACACGTTTACAGTAATAAAAGTAGTGTTCTCAAAAGGTTGATAATCGCTATTTTTACTTTGCATGGCTGTAAATTCAAGACAAAAATGTTAAATTCCTGCAATTAAAAATCTGTTTCCATATGCGATTTGAGTGTGCACCATTGCAACCATGAATGCAGTACAAGTCATGATGTCTGATTGACAAACAAATTGCTCGTTTGCACCTCAATAAAAATGATTCATAAAACAGCTTTAAACAGATAGCTGTTTGAATCAGACTCACTCACTCATTGAGTTGTTCTAATCCATTACTTAAATGGGAGCCATTTATGTCTTGAAATGATGCAAGTGTGTACAACTGTGATGTACATTTTACTTTTCTGAGACTTACATCAGCCTGTTTACTACTGACTCACTGTTCATTTGACAATGTGTAATTAAACATGAAGATTCACAAAATAGATTTGTTATCGTAATAAATTACTAAATGGTTTTCTAAAAAACATTGAAATATTTAAAAAAAAAAAAAAAAAAAAGTTGGTTATTGTTTAGCCTAGGCAAATTCAACTAACAATTGGATCTCATTTGCAAAGAAGCTATGCATTCGATGAACTGAAGCGCCTCTGAACAATCATCTTTATCAAGGGATTCTGTAATTTGTCAACTACTAAAGTCATTTGGCACGAAAATGTTCCATTTTAGGGACTTTTTGTTTGTTTGTCTGGAGTCCAAGTAAAGCTGCTGTTCGATTTCCACAGATCAGATAAAGTAAAGTGTTTCGTATCAACACCATAAGAACAGTAAAGATTGTGACATTTTTAGATACATTTTTATTTTTAGATAAAATAAGAAAATCTTATAAAATGATTCCTAATCAAACGATTAAAAGTCAAAAAACCCAAAAGGCGTTAAGAGTACAACAATACGGACACCACAAACTGCTTCACTCTAATTGTCACTGGATTTCAGCCATATTAGTGCAGTAAAAAAAAAATGAAAATCCCACCCTGTCTTGCAGCCCTTTATCAACTGCGATCTGTATAGGACTGGGACAGCACAAAGCCCAGAGGGGCTGGCCCGTCCCAAAAGACAAGCCTGTGAACAAATGGTTACATGGCCAAAACAGCCCAAGAGCTG
Source organism: Scardinius erythrophthalmus (assembly GCF_964197995.2). Lineage (NCBI taxonomy): Eukaryota > Metazoa > Chordata > Actinopteri > Cypriniformes > Leuciscidae > Scardinius > Scardinius erythrophthalmus. The sequence goes on along the minus strand of NC_138232.1, from coordinate 13,578,171 downwards.
AACTGCTGAATTTATTTCCTTTTCCCAAGCTTTATTCACAAAGTGACTCTGCGTGGCCACCCTCCCCAAAAAGGGCGGGCGGCGAGGTAGACAGGGGGGCGATGACAGAAGGGGCATAGACAGAACAAGTCAGTGTCTTTTGAGGGAAAAATAAAGCTTTGTGAGCATCGGCAGTGGTGGCACATTTGACAGGTCTTTACCAGTCTTCAGCTCCTTTGTGTCACTCACATAATGGAGAAAAACACAAACTGAGCCACTGTGGCGTTGTGGCCCTGGCTATTAGTCAACGTGACGGTCTTTGGAGATGCTAATGGACATATAGTGTGTCCTCCCCCGTCTTCAGAAGCCAGTTATCTGATAGCACAAAGGCATTTCGCTGGAGGTTGACTTCTCCTTCGCCCCTATTGAAACGCTACAGAGTCATTAGGTTAAAGTCTTTCTCTTTTTTTCCCCTCCAAACACTCCTCCTTCTCAGAGTATCCTTTTTAACAAACGGGGGAATATAACCATTCTCCGAGACGTGAGAGAGGCCGGAGCATATGTATGCGTGCGACCCCTCAGGTGCTGGAAAAGAAATGGAGCGCTCTCTAAAAAACAGACACCCCGCAATTCCCTCCGCACCCCTCCGGCGAGGTAACGATGCCAGTAACAATCAAGGCCTTGTGAAATGGGAGAGGATGCCCAGGAGTTAAAGACCTCTTGCCCGCTGTGTTATTCATCAGTGTGGGCTGGAGCCGAGAGCTCAAGGGCCCCACGCTTCCACACATAGCCCAGAGGTCCAGCTCTGACAACCCGGCACTGATGAGCACAGGCCACAGAGAACCGAGTCATACCTCAGAGCAAGGGCCACTCATACCTAACATACATCATCTTCCAGATTCATTAGTTGCAGGAAATGCACATTGACGTACAAGAACTTGAATGCATAGGGCATCTAAAATTGGTCTTTATTTAAATATCAGTAAACAGAAAATTCAAATACCACTGCAGTTTGGTTTTTTGTACACCAATCTAGGGCAGTGGATCTCAACTGGTAATTTTACATCAGACATTAAGCGGCAACCAAACGCCCTACCAAAGTTTATTGTTCAAAATAAAAAAAAATAAAAAAAGATGCCCTTGAAGCAATGGTCTGATGAAAATTTGGAAGATTGAATGAAAATTCTGTCTTTTAAATTAATAATTTCATTCAATGCACTTATTGTGTAAGCTACATGTATGTTTTTACATTGTAGAAAGCAACTGATAATTGCACTCATGGTATACATTTGGGGCCAGATTTACTAAATGGGGCAAAATTAGCGCGAAGGCGCGATTCCACAAATGCGCCGATGGGAGGGGCAAGTTTTGCATGTGATCTACTGCTGACGCGCAAATGAAAGAACACAGATGCAGTCAAATCATTTGCATAATGACCAACGCAATCTACCAAGAGCAGCGCAAATTAGCGTTGAGACCACTGATAATGCAGGTAAAAATGCAGATTATAGATCCCAGCTAAAGAACAGTACGTTTACGAACAAAAAATTAAGGGTTGCAAGAAGCAGGTATATTGTGTGACTCCCTGTAGTTGAGGGTTCCAAGACATCTTTTATTTCCTGCAGTAAATTAAAATGAACATGGCTTGGCAAACGATGTTTAACGATAACGATAACGTCTTCCTCTGGCATTCCAAAGAAATTAATATGAGTGAAAAATATTTTCTCCCAGAACCACGCGCTCTGTTCTCTGCGGTGTCTCCTCTTAGCAGCAACAATTGCAGCCATGTCGCAAAATGGGTTAAGACAAGCTTTTTTGGGGTGTTAAATAATGGTGCAAATACCAGTAAATTGACTAGCGCAAACATTAGTAAATCGCGTTGCGTGATTCATTTAAATACTCTCCTCCCATAAATTTAGCCTCTGGAAGGGAAACTCCTACAAATGCATATGCAATAAGGTCAGCCGCAAAACCAACTTGATCTTGATCTGTTAATGCATTCCCTGGGAATTGAACCCACAGCATTGCCATAGCTTGCACCATGTGCTAATTTTTGAGCTGCAGGAATGCTAAAATTGCAGGTTGGGCGGCCCACCAGTTGAGAACAGCTAAGGACTTTTGATATAATCTTTTTTCTTAATTACAGCATTGGAATGAGTGAGAAATTTGGGTAACACTTTATAATAACTGCACACTATTAATCATTAGTTAAGCGTTAGTAAACAGTTAATTCATCATTTATAAAGCATTATACCATGGTCTGGGTGAATACTCGATTCTGATTGGCTGCAGGGTGTCCGTTAAAAAGTGATAATGTACACCTAAATAAACCGTCAGGCGTAACCAAGGAAACCAAGTTATTGTTTGTAACTTGTAACTTTAGATTTCGATTGTAAAACTAATTAAAATATAAACTAATGTTTTAAAAATGTGTTATTTGGCAAGTGACCATGGTATAAGCGGGTTAATGCCCTTCGAGGTGTCCATTGTCAGGTATTAATGGACTTCGGCGGAGGCAACCGTCGATAATGGACACCTCGTCGGGCATTAACCCTTACTTAAAAGACATTAATAAGCAGTTTATAAAAACAGTTATAAATGCTTCATTCTTGATTTATAAGCATATCTATAATGTGTTTAATAATTGTATTTTCATAATTTATTAATGATCAATTTATCATTTCTAAATGAAGTATAGCATTCTTTTCAAACCAGTTACATTATTTACAAAGCAGTTATTTAGGAGTTGTCATTGATTCATAAGATCATACACTGTGATGCCTGACAAAAAGTTTAACAGCAAGCAAAATTCTCATAAAGCTGGAAATTTCGGAACATGTTGGATAACGCCCATCCTATATCATCTTAAATTGGAGATCTGTTTAACATACTTTTAAAGACACTTTTATTATTACTTTTCTTTAAACACCAATTTAATAAATAAACCACATCTGTTGGGGTACAACATGCAAACATTACAATCTACAACAAAAACGTGGAAACATTCTCAAATCAACCGACAGCTTTTCTGTTACAAGCACCGCACTCATATATTTTTTCCATTGTGACAACAGATCCATGATTTCAATGAACCTACTCTAAGTATACTTTACAAGTACATATATATGTACCAATTTACATTTTTGAGCAACCAGGAACAATTGTGTGGTGTCCCTTACACTAAAAATTATCAGGACATTAAAGTGGATTTTATATAAAACCCAATCAGACCACACAAATTCCAGGGAGAGAGAAAATGTGCAAGCAAAGAATAAAAGTGCACTAAAGCTGAAGATGACTGATGAAAATCAGAACCATTTGAATCTCTCAAAGTACATTATAGAAAAAGACAGAAAAACAAAGTGAGAGGAAATGGTGTGTAGGGCCGAAGTAACGGACCGGATATGCCATTGCATTTTCATCCATCTGTGTGAGCATGTCTTCATGTTTTGTCTCTTCAAGACCAAGTCTCATAGCGTTTCTTGAATTAACTTTAACTAAGCTAAGTGTGACTACAAACAAATGGTAATAAGGTGCAGATGAGATCTACTGTACTATTAATATCAGATTCTACAAAATAATAACAAGGGATTTCGATGGTGGTCGATTGGCAAGATGTTAAGACGTATCATTTTAACTGTGACCTCCCTAACTGTGAATATGTCAAAATATTGTAAAATCACAGCTCCAAAAGATGAACAAAGGCGGCAGTTAGTGATAAGACATTTTTTCTCTATTCATAGCAAGGCTAGTCAATAACAGATGCATTTTACCATTTGGATTATCCATAAACATCCCCTGAAATAATAAAGAAAGTCAGGGGAAAGAGAGTCCCAGACAAAGTCATTTATTGGGAAAGAGGGATGGGAGATGATGTATGTGCTGACTGGTTTCTCTGAGAACATGTCTGGTGAACACATTGGTGGCTTTTAAGCACTGGAGGAAGAAAGAAAAAAGCATGACACTGACGTGTATCATTCTCTAGTCAAGTAAGTGCTTTTTCTCCAACAGTGAATAAATATGCAGCAAATGTAAAGGGACTCCAGCTCACTTCACTTACTTTCACTGTTGCCAAGGGGGAACTGTGTGTGTGTGTATATATGCGTGTGTATGTATACGCGTGTGTGTGTGTGTGTGAGGAGATACGTTAAAAACAGAGAAGACAAGAAGCTGGGAAGAAAGTTGTTGATTAAGGGCAAAAAGAATGTTGTATTTAATCAGTGCATTTTCTTCTGTAAGGGCATGACTGTCCAGAAACAAGATGATCCTGAAAGAAGACAAAATATTAAGATTTAGTTCTCAAATCATGAAATCCAGCAAAAAGCATAAATACATTTTAAATAATAATAATGATAAACTTTAATACTACAGTGAACACTATTTAACACCATGTGTTTTTTAATAATCCATTGTTTTATTTAACATTTCGAATGAATTACTAACATATGTTGCATAATTGCATCTCCTGCAGTAAATAAAAAGAGCCGAATTAAAATACTTCATTACTTAACACAATAAGATGAGTAAGCATTGAAGAGATGAAAAGTGAATGAAAAAGAAAAGTTCACCCAAAACTGAAAATTCTGTCATCACTTACTCATCCTCAAGTTGTTCCAAACCTTTCTTCTGCTGAACACAAAAGAAGATATTTTGAAGAATGTCAGAAACTAAACAGTTGATGTACCCCATTGACTTACAAAATATTTTTTCCCATTCTATGAAAGTCAATGGGGTCCATCAACGGATTGGTTACCCATATTCTTTAAAATATCATCTTTTGTGTTCAGCAGAAGAAATAAATGCATACAGGTTTGAAACAACTAGAGGATGAGTATAGGATGACAGAATTCAATTTTGGGGGTTTTCAGTGCATTTCTTGTTTTTTAGTGCATTTTTTGTTACTTTGGCAGCCCTCATTTTATTATATTTTTTTATATTAAAGTTATAAAATAGACTACAAAAATGGATTATATAATATTTTTAATAATTTTACACTAATTAAAGTATAAATTATAATTCAATTATTAATCATAAATGCCATCATAAACCATTTCTATCACTTTCGCTCTACTGTTTTATTTATCCATAGAGTAGAAATTAAAAACCACCTACTTCTCTATTTCTCTTTGTGAAGAGCTTCAATGAAGGCTTCAAGTTTCTCCTGAATTTCACGTACTTTTTCTGTAAAGAGAAATGCAAATGTGAGCAAACCACATAGTAATATTGATGCCATTTCAATGGCATGGAATTACCATTCCATCTCCCCTGCGCTGAACTGAATGAAATTGACTCATCTTCTCAAGTTCAAGCTTCTTCTGGGAAAAACCCTAACCTGGCCACATCATTGCAGAGAGGCACTTTCAAGTAGACTCGTATGCATAAGAATGTTTTGCAGGTTTTCTTGCAGATAAAGTATCAAGTCGTGTCAAGTGCCACTGTGGGTATATTCTCTGTCGCCCAAACAGCAGATGGTGACCACTGACAGTTCAGCACTCAAAAGGTGCGTGCGGTTGAGGAGCAGATGATGAAGAGGTGGTGTTCTATAGCACCACCTCACCTCCACATGCTACTTCAAAGCATGTCCCCTTCAGGGAGTCATGGAGGAGGAGTGGGAATAGGTGACAACTTTTAACTATGCGAAAGAGAGGGGCAAAGGTAATGAAGATGATGCAAGATGATGTCCTTTAAAATATGAAATTCAACTTCATTCTCATATAGAAGGTCTGGTGTCAAGGTCTCACAATTTAGCCCAAAAGTTAAAAGAACACAAATATATGTATCATATACATACATTATACAGTGATGGAAAGTGGGTGGTAAAATGCACATTAATTGTCCTGGGGGGAAAAATAGCACAATGCAAAAAAAACAAAACAAAAAAAACATGTAGGGCTCCATTTTCTATATACAAAATATTAATTTTGTCTCTCTCTTTTTTTTTAAGGTAAAATATGACCTTTACATTTCTTGAGGTTTAGCGTAATCCATTCAAATTAATTTTATGCAGTCTCTTTCATAAACAAATTAATTAATTCCAAGATGCAAGAAAAATTATAAATATAAAAGACTTTCATTCATGAAAAGTAAAAAACAAAAACAAAACAAAAAACCTTGTAGCCGGAGCTACTTCTCTCTGTTTATGTCTAACTGCGAGTCATGCATGAACTCCGCAGCATGACCCTAATGGTCTAAAATAGTCAGAATATAAACACTTATTATAGGTTAACCATAGTGATTCAAGAAAAGACAAAAACACGGTTTGGAAAATGGATTCATGATGTACTCGCTCATATACATTTGATCAATTTTGAACACAAAAGCGGTACATACTGCAGCTTTAAATTGTTTATGCTTAAAATAAGTTAATAATTTTATTTGTTGTTTATTTATTTTCAAACTTTGTTTAAAATGAAATGTTTTCAGTGCATGTATCAGTTCTTTTTGAACATTTTCATCTCATTTTAACAAAAATATTGATAATTGTGATAATTCTGGTCACTATAATCGTGATATGAAATCTTCATACTGTTTCATCTCTAATCCTAACCCTATGTTGTTATTTAATATTGCTCAGTACTTAAATGTATAATTACACTGTAACAAGGACACCTTAAAATAAAGGGTTACACTATTTTAAGGTGACGAAGTTACATTGTATACTTACTCAAATATATATTGATTAATATGAATTAACAACATGTACTTGCTATAGATTTACGGTTAGGGTTTGGTTTAGGGTTAGTTACTTGTAATTAGGCATAATTTACTGTTATTGCTATAGTAAGTACATGTAGTAACTACGTCACCTTAAAATTAAGTACTACCAAATAAAGTTTAAAACTTCCAAATCAGTCATTTATGAGGTTTAATGACCAGTTGGCAGCGAGGAAGCTCACTAGGTTTTAGAGCAGAGCTGTTATACATGTTATATATTTATGCAAGACCATTTTAGAGCTGCCTAATAGTGTGTGAACAAACAAACTATGGTCTCATATGACATCAGGTTAACTGGGCTTTTAAAGTGGACACTGGGCTACAAGTTTGTGGCCGTAACGAAATACTGTCATCCGAGGCTCGTGCAGCCGTTTTAGGTGTATTTGTGGTGTGGGTATTCCCCATTCTCCTCAGAGGTGTAGGATGAAAGAAATAAGACATCCTTTGTGGACATCTGACATCTCTAAGGTCTGAAATTCAATACTATGATCCACACAAAACCGCACACGTGCTCACACGTACAAACACACAAACTTTCACAAATATCCTGAAGCATGGAAACATGACCCTTCAGCACCTTCTGAACACGTATACGCAATCTCAAGGCTTAAGACTTTTGAGAATTTTTTTTTCCTGCCTGGGGACATAAAGAGTAATGGTGAAGGTTAGAAAATATAACATGCATTAAGTTTTGGAGAGGGCCTGGTGACACAGCAGGTGTGGAGATGAAACTCAAGCCACCCATGTTCTTTTCTGAAGAATGCAGGACAGCAGCAGGAAAAGATTTTTGTCATAAAATGTATTCAATCTGAACAGTTTTGATGATACCTGATCTAACTGCATGACACTGGAAAATAGAGATATGTGCATTTATTATGGATGCATAGATATTTACCAATAATTTGATAATTTTTTTCATGTTATGGATGAATTACAAATGTAAAAAAATAAAAATAAAAAATAGTTTGCATACTACAAATGAACTTAGGCATTACATTATAAAAAAAGTACAGATCATTATTTTTTAAAATCATTATTTACAAATATACACAGCTCTGCAATCGTGCACAGCATCTCCAAGCAACATGTGCTCTTAAAGGGACAGCGCTACTAAAGAGATTACAGCAAAGATTACTCTTACAGGGCTTAAAGGAAAAAGTCATCTAAATCTTGAAATGAGTGGTAACAATTAAATATCCAGATATTGGCAGATAGATATACAAAATCTGCTAATAGAGATAAAAAAAATAGTTACAACAAAAAGCTAAAACCCAGATAAATGGCTCAATATATCAGCCCGATATTTTGTGCAACCCTATAGTATTTATACGGTGTTGAATACTAAAAGTTTTTGTTTATTTGTGGCTTGTTTCGTTTATAATACACCGAGACTCCAAAAGACTGGGCATGGCATGAATCAAGAGGACGTGATGCAAGCGGGAAACCGCAAGTCCATGGAAACTGTCAAATCGAAAACGTGTACGTTTACAGCCAGTGAAGTTTTAAAGAAGAATGAACAGCTAAGGATGATGTGAACTTGTGTGTATATGGGATTAAAGTGTCTGAAAAGACTGTGAGAAACAGATATTTATTTCTGGTCACCATCTGTTTGTTCCACACGGAGGAACGCAGAATGACGGCTAAGAAAAGGCCAAAACAAGACCGGTCTTTTCAGCGCCTCGGAAATGTGAAGCAGGAGAGAGAACTGCTCCTTCCCCTGCTTCTGTGAGTCCGAGAACAGGTCCAAACTCCATTTAGACCCCTGTTTACCTAAGAGATGAGCTTTTGGACACATCCATTCATAGGTCTTCTCTCTTTATCTGGTCATGAATATTCCCATAATCCTTTGGCCCCTGTCCCAGCAGCCTCCTTTTTTAGGAGGTGTGTGGTGGCTTTCTCTCTTTCAGGATTCCTCCTCAATCCCTTCTTTGAAAGGGGGCTCTCGCCTGATCTCCACATGAAATGATATCTCTTTCACTCCCACTCTTGCGGGCCTCTAAGCCTCCTGGGCCGGAGCGGCAGAAGGCTGGAGAAAGCCCTTAATTGACCTGTAATTAGACTGTGAAACAGTGTGGCCGTGGAGAACAGAAGGACAAGGAAAAAAACGAGAGTCAGGGCACGGGATACCGCCAATGAGATGGAGCTGAAGAAAACTCAATCCCTTTTGATATAAATGGTGGCCTTCGGTATTTGCCATCAAGTAGCACGACCATTAATGGGGAAAATGGCAAAGAAATTAAAATGTGGCAACAGCCTTTTCAGCAGCTCACGTTTCCCACCATGCCTTCCCGGAAACAAAACTGCTGAAGACGGTCTACGGAAAATCAATGTCACATCACGTGTGAACCTGTGTGACAAGAAAAAAAGCTTCTCAAGCCGCAAACAGAAAACGAGAGAGGTCCTTAAATTGATAGATCACCATAAAATACTGTTCCAAACCTACATGACTGACTTTCCTTTGCAGAACACAAAATAATATATTTTGAAGAACCGTTTTTTTTGTACATGCAATGAAAGTCAATAGGGTTAAAAACAACTTTGGGTGTGTGTAGGTGAGTAAATGATGACAGAATGTTAATTTTGGGGTGTCACAACACCATGGAAAACAGCAGTCCCACAAATCAGCTCTCCAAGTTGTCTCTAAAACATATGGTCACAAGGAGGAGAGGAACTGCTGCCGGAGCTCTGCTGTGGAGAACCTCAGGGTTCAACATGAGGGTAGCTTCCAGCTTACCTCAGATAACTGGCTTATTTGAGTGTGTGAAATCTAACAGCCAGTTAGATGAAGTGCGTAATTTCTTGAAGTTAAACACTTTCCCCATCACAGCATAAAGTAAAGAGACATCTAATAAGTCACTAATAGGCTGATTTCCCAGAACTTTCATTGACATGACTGGCTAAAGCCGCGTTTCCACCGAAATTACCCGGAACAATTTGTCCCAGGAACTTTTTTTGCCCCAGACCGGTTGCTTTCTGCGTTTACACAGCGGTCTAAAGTACCGGAAAGGTAAACTGTGCACAACTGCGACGGACAGTAATCAGTTTTGAGCGCCACATTTATAACTAGTATGGAGGAGAAACTGTGCTGCAGTTATGTATTGGTTTACTAATGAGGTAATTAACAAAACAAAATAGACGAGCACTGATACTAAAGCGTGTTCAGAAAGCTCATATGCGTATAAAATTAGACAACGTACGTTATGTTATTGTGGGATGCCTGGGACGAACACGCAAAAATTTCCTCTTTCACAAATACGCTTAAAGGTGCCGTAGAATGGATTATTTTATTATTTTATAATGTTTCCTGGGGTGCCCTTATAATGTTAGTATGTTTATTAGATCAAAATTTGTTATAATTTAGAAATAAAAGGCATATTTCCTAGCCTGATTTCATACCCTGATCTGGACACTCTGTTTGAAGGGGCGTGTCTGCTGTGAGACTTCAGTGTAAACGCCCACTGCTGTGATTGGCTGACATGCTTGCATATGAAATATCTGGCATTACATGTAGAGCTATCTGGAAAACATTTACTATTACAGCGATTATACGTTTTTACTATTACAGCTATCGGGATTAACGAATCATGGTAAGTTTTTTAAGTATTTAGATCTATTCCAGCATTGAGCAGATGACAGCCTGTCGATCGCGTGAATGAAGATCTTATCACTGCAACGCGATTTACTGATGCATAAACAGTGTTGAACGACTTTGAGAGAAAGATTATCTGTCTGGACTTGAACAATTACACATCAGAAATTCACATAACCCACTGGTTCTCCAGAGGCTCGGATGAAGGAGCTAAAAAAATATTTTTGTGTTCATTTGTAGTTACATCCAAACACTGAACAACTGCCATGCTTCGTTCGCTCGTCTGCAAGCCACGATGTCTCTCGAGGAAAAAACAATATCGCGCTGGATCTAGATAACACAGTGTAAATTATCGTTAATAAAATCACTACTTACCGCTTGCGGGAATATAACGTTAGTTGAAATTGCCCCCTTCGTCCGTTTGAGACGCCGAGAGAAGCCTGGCTGCTTGATATTGTTCCAGGTTAGAAAAACAGTCCGCGGTGAAATGGGCAGAGCAACTAACAACTTCGAATTTTATCCGATTATAGATAGATTATAGATAGATTATAGATAGATCTGCCATTTTCTCTATGATCCTCGCTTGTTTCTTCACCTGCAGAACTTCTGATGATTCGGCTGTGCAGTTTCGCCTGGCACTGAGCATGGGCTGGCTTATGCAAATTTTTAGAGGCGTACATATTAATGATCCCAACTGTTGCGTCACAGTTGGTGTTATGTGGAGATTCGCCTGTTTTTCAGGGGTGTTTTTCAAAAACGAGATTTAAATAAGAAAGAGAAAACTATGGTGTTTGAGACTCACTGTATGTCATGTCCATGTACTGAACTCTTGTTATTTAACTATGCCAAGATAAATTCAATTTCACATTCTAGGGCACCTTTAAAAAAAGCCTGAACCCTGTCTATCAATCATAAATAGTGACAGTCTTGTAAATAGTTGTTTGTTACTAACCTCAAAGCGCTACTTCAATCCTGTTATAGTATGTAACATGTGGTTTGGAGTGCCTTGCAATAGATGACAATGTGTAAACATAATGACTTAATAATAAAAGCTGTGGAAGAAAAGAGACGAGCACTGATAAAGCGTGTTCAGTAAGCTCGTAATGCTAACGTTAGATTTTTTAAATTTGTATGTTAATCAGCTATTGCGGACATTGACCGTGAGATGGCTGGGACGAACGCGCAGAAAGTTTCCTCTTCCACAAATACGCTTAATAAAACCTGAAACTCGTCGCCAGTCCACCAGTTTTTTTTATTAAATTCCATATTTGTAGACAGACAACTCTTACTGCATGAAGCCACGACACGAACTGAAATAGGTTTTTTAGGGAGGTTAAAAATAAATAAAATGCTGCGTGGAGTCATCCAACCAAAATGCGGGGTGAACACAACCAATCAGCTTTTGCAGCGCACAAGTCCCACCCCTGAAAGTTCCTGAACTTTGAAAAAATACTACCTCATGAGCAGGGACTATCTGAGGGGGAAATATTTACCCGGAACTTCATTTAGACCCTGGTTCCTGCGGTGTAAACACATCGAGTACCAGCCCAAAGTTCCTAGTTCCTGGGGAAAGTTCCTGCAGTGGAAACGTGGCTTGAATATTACATTCCTGACAAACAAATTTTACATGTATTCCTTCTGTCCAAATATGAAAAAACCCTCTTTACAGTCTTTATACAGTACTTTTAGAAGAATGACATTTTAGGCCATATACTATAGAGCTGTGCTAATTATCACAATGTGATACTGTGACTACAATGGAAAATATATCACATTACATGCAAGATATATAATTATATATATATATATATAAATATATTAGTAAAATATCATTCGAATTGGTTGATAATGGATATATTAAGGGATAGTTCTCCCAAAAATGAAAATTCCGTCATCATTTACACACCTAGGCATTCCAAACCAAAAAAATAAATGATTGTCCACAACATAACATAAAAAATAAAAAAAATTCATCATTCCCAATCCCTATATTGAAGTAAAATGTATTGCTGATGTCGTTGCATGAAAGAAAATGACCCACTAAAGACCACAAAGAACTTTTGTATCATTCATTTCAACACCCCAAACAGTCAGTAACTTTGAACAACATCTGATGGTGCATCTAATGAGAGTTTTGACTTCACTTTCCCCTCAGGCTGTGTGAGAGACTCTTACTTATAAGGGCTGTGCAGAAAACCTTGTGTCAACCCAGGTGTATGCTGAACTCCTCACCTACCCTTCACAGCCTCCCTCCAGCCTGGCCTCCAATAAGCATTTAATTACAGGGCTTTGGCACAGGTAAGACAGGGGCAAGTCAAGACGTGGAACAGCCAGAAAACAGTCAACCGGACAATAGATGGCCGTCCCTCTACGAGTATTTGAGACCAAAAGTTACCCTCGCTGGAAAGAACAATCTCATAACCGCATGTCAGTCAGCATAAAGTTCCAACTTTGACCCTGCACTCACAACTGCAGGTGGTCACAGTGCGTTTCCATCCCACCCCTAATTCCTTGCACCACTGATGGGCATCTAAATGGGATAGTTCACTTTTCTTCTTTGGAACATAAAAGAAGACTATAAAATGTCTGTGTTTTTTGTCAATGCCGTTTAGACCAATGTTGTTTTGAACCCCAGTGACTTTCATTATAAAGCCAAAAACAATCAAAATATGAAATTTTGTGTTCCAAAGAAGAAAGAAAGTCATACAGGTTTGGAACAACACTGAGCGAGAGTAAATTATTTTAATTTCGGGTGAACTATCTATCTCTTTAACTCCACTTACGTGGAACCCGATCTGTCTGAATATTACAGTCATATTAACTGGCTAATGTGTGTGCAGAAATCTAGAGGCCTTTCATCAGGTCCTGATTTAATGGATCATTAGGTTGGACAACATATTTGCTGATGGATGTTGTGCTCTAGGTTAAGGGTTAAATATTAGGACTCTGGATTTAAAAGAGAAAAACACACTTTGTTGCCGCGGTTTGCAGAATATATTAAAGTGATGCCGGGGACTAAAATTATAGCTTCAGTAAATCCGTTCTTTTAACTATTCATTGAGAAAAGACATGATAAAGGAGCAGCACTATGTCATGCAGTGTCATCGTGACTGGTCCAGAAGGTGAGGCATTGAAACAAGTGCTCTGTTTTTCCTCAGTGAGGAAGGAAATGTATGGTTTTCCTATTACCTCATAACATACTATCTGACAGATAGATGTATAGTGTGGTGTGCAGAGGCTTTGAGAACAGCCTTGCAGGAGACCGACTGACAACGGGACTTGATCCTGCCAACCCCAGAGGTCCTTTTTGAGAGGGGACGAATGGTGAAATGGAAATGCAAGATCGTCGGCCCATTTCCCACTCATTTAACTTCCGCTTCCCCAGGTTCAGAGGTAGGGTGACGGTAAAAGAGAGAAGTGGGAAAATACTTCCTTCACTGGGATGACGAGTGTTGAGAGATTTATATGTGGAGAGCAGGACCTCTGAGAGCACTTGGGTGGAGTGACGGGGATACGTTGGTGGGAGAGGGCGGCCCATTATCGGCTTGCATGGGAAGACTGGGGCTACAAGCCAGCTTCGAGGGGAAGGGGGGCTCGCTCCAGCTGTTTTAGAGATGGGAGCGGTTTCCTCTCAGCCTGAAAGAAAGGCATAATCGTCTTTCTGTCACTAGAGGGGCAGACCAAAAATATGCTTTTCACATCAGAGCGACGGGGTGCAGGGAATATGGTGGGAGCGTGTGAGAAAGAAGAGGCGGAGTGAGAGGAGGAAAAACATAGAAGCTGGCCACAGATGAAAGGCAAATGCATATAGTTCTCCAGAAATTGATGTGTGATGTGCAGCAATACAAGTTCATTGGTTGAATCAGTTTCTGGACATGTCTTTAGTGAACCGAACAATAATTTCCATAAATCAATAAAAACACAACAGCAAGAATGACTCAATGGTTTCCAGTTGAAGAGACCACCACATGCCCAATCCGGCTTGGAAAAGAATATCTGTCCTATATGGAGTTGCTTATAGCTGTATGACAATTATTTTACTTTAAAAAAAATGACATTTATTTATTTAATATTATATTAAAATACAATATGTAACGAATTGTGAAATTCAATAAATTTAAAAAAATTAAGGCGTCATGACCTGCATTTTTTATATAATATTCTCTGAGGTCCACTTATAATGTTATCAACATTTTTAAATAAAAACACATCCTAATTAAGAAGAAATAGGCTATTTAGTATTTTCTATCCTGTTTTTGACCCTCTGTCTTCCAAGAACTCTGCATTGATAGGTGTAAACGCCCACTGCTATGAATGGGTAACAGTTTTGCATATTCAAATATTTTTCAACGTCCCCGCCATTACAAGTGTGGAATTGTTTTGAAAACTTCCGTTGTTGAAAAATATCTTGTTGCTCAGTCGAAACATTTGCCAACTATTTGAAACATTTATGCGTATATGCTTTGTAAGTCTCGGATATGGCAAATAAAGTTTAAGTTATAATAATTTTAAGGGGGGCTAATTCACTCGTTTGGGGGGAGCATGGATTACAAATTAATTTTTTCACAACTTGGCACTTCAAAACGTCTTGTAATCCACAGGGGCATCTGTATCGTTATGTTGCTGGAGTAATTTGTTTGCATCCATTTCATATTTACTACTACATGGCATACACAAATCAGTGGGCGGGGCTAAAGAGGCAATGGTGCAGAGGCGGTTTTTCGTTGCTTTCTGACGTAATAATGTAACAAAATCTGAAATGAGTAATTTTCTGAGCTTGGTTTCAATAAAAGCTGTTTTTGGACTAACAAGGAAGTTTTGATTTCTGAAATGTACAGGATATTTTTTATAATACAATGACCTCTTATATGTCAAAAGATAAAGGAAAATACGATTTCTCAATTCATGGCCCCTTTAAACATAAAAAAATTGTAAAAATAAATAAATAAATTCACCAGGTTAATGGGGACCAAACAATTGCCTATTTTCACATTCTTAACAGGGTTATTATTATTTACTAAAACTTAAACCATTAAAAAAAATCATTACTTGAAATAAAATAAAATATATAATATACAGATATATGAAAAAAAACTTAGCTAGTTGCAAAGGCAACATTTCTCATTTTTGTTTAGTCTAAGTTGAAGTACTAAAATACCAAACTAAAACTAAAACATGATAAACTATATAGACATTTTTTGACATTTAAAAAGGATAAAAAACTAATAAACATTAAAAAAATTACTAAAACGTTCAAAACTTCAAATTAAAATGAAAACAGAAAATATATTTTATTTATTATAAAATATTAACAAGATCTGTGTATATCAATGACACTAAAATAACACTGGTTCTTACAATTCTCAACATTCATAGATGATTATTTCTATTATTAGCTTTTTGATGAAAAGCTCTATAATCTAGCTAGCAGGGCAACATCACGAACAGATGATAACACTGACAGGATTAACAGTTCACACCTGAGTTGCACCATATGCGCAATATGTTTCAAATTCCCAGCTCTAGATAATCCAGTAAAAGGCAAGAACATACAGTCAAGGGAATGATTAGATAGAGGGCAAAGAGAGTGAGAGTGAAAGACACTGTAAAGAGGTGGTACACCAGCTTCTGTGGTGACCTAACGCCTCATGCAAACACAGTTAAACCCTGTGTATACAGAGCTCAGGGGCAGCAACAGTACATCACAACGCTAGGAGGAAACAGAGAAGCGGTTTTCATTGAGCACTTAAACTGGTTTCCATGTCATCCTTTCAAGAGAGAGACAAAATGATGCAAAGGTGATGAGGGGGAGACTGAACGTAACAGCGGTTCTTAAGGACCTGCATAACACTGATCTGGTTTAACTTCTGTATAATCCTTGCAGGAAGTGAAACTGTGGAGAAGATGTAACCTCCAATTAGGGCTGGATTGACAATAATAATAATGTACTAATTAAGTAATGGATACCAAAAACAAAACAAAAAAAGTAATGGATTCCAAAAATGTACTACAAAATAACTTCAACCGCGTTTACTTTCACATGCCTGTAGAGTGTAATACTTGTAGTACTGCTGCAGGGTTGCAAGTTTGAGCCCAGACTATTTTTGTCCTGCTCTCCCCTCCTCCCTCCTCTTTACAATAATCCTATCGCCCCATAAAAAGTGAGAGTAATGTCAATTCACACTTCAAAGACTAATTTTGAAGGCCCTTAAAAAGCCTAAAAAGTAAGTACTTAAAAAATAATTACTCTGGCTGTTTACAGATCAAATTTCCACCATTCAAAAAAAAATTAACGGCAACTAAGAGCCAAGTCTACGGCTGTCATACGGGCTAACAAGAGAGGGAGCCCCGCACGCCCTGGATTGCTGTAATTGAATTGAGTCTATTAGGTAAATCAAAGACTCATAAAGCCGTCGCCTGACGTGCCTGCAGTTGCATATTAGCGATGTGGGCAGAGCTCCAGCGAAAGGCACAGTGCCATACAGCTGCCTTGGCACTGCGCGCGTACACGACACATCACCCACAGGCGGCAGCCAGAGTAACAAGCCTGAATGCAGCCATCTTGCACATCTAATCCCACGCATTCCCACTCTCTCACTCACACATGCTCAATCCCCAAGTGTGAAACCAGAGCAGCTCTCTGCCTGCATGCCTGCCTGCAAGTAAGGGCAAATCGCTCTTAACACCAGACTTTGCCCCAGGGGCTAAATTTTTTCTCTTTGTTAAGGGAAGTACCCCCGTCCTCCCCCAGCTCCTCATCTTCAAACAGGCAGACAGGTGAGGCCAGGGTCAGCAGCTCAGCTCCCTGCACCTGTGGGAGTAATAGCCCCTCATGGCCTCGTGTGAGCCGGACTCAACCCCTGGCCCAGCCCCAGGTTCCATGAGCCCATCAATACATCTCTAGCTTTATGAAGGGGGCTGTCAGTTTTTCCAATCCGTCTAAAAAAAAATAAAAAGGGGAAAAAAGAAGGCAAACAGGGAGCAAGACAGGGAGCGTGTAACAACAGCTCATAGGTGATTTAAAGAGCATGGAGCTTGAAATCCCCCTGCTTCCTAACCCCCTCCCGCCCGCTACTGGATTCTGGAATCTTTTCCTGTTGGGTCTTGTAAGGTGGGCGACGTGGGATAGATGTGGCTTGGAGACATGTACCCAAAATAAATCCCCCACTTTTCCACCTTCTAAAAATCACCATCCAGGAATATATCAATGGCATAAAAGGTCCAATTTTGTGAACTCGATACAGTCTAAGATTGGATCTAGCAAAGCGTCATCAAAGTGAACTGAAGCACAACGAAGTGCTTCATAATGAGCTGCACTGATTTGTAAAAATCTCAAGAAGCACTCCAGAAGTCAAACATCTAAGAGACGCTTGACAAAACTGCTGGTCAGAAAGTGAAGTAGATGGAACTTTAGCAAGAACCAACTGAGAGAGTATGCTATGGTTTATTAAACTTTTGGAAATCTTTGGATTTTTTTTTTTTGCCAAAGGTTCGGCCCCAGGTTCCAAAAGGTGTTTTTTGAGATTACCCAAAAACCTTTCAGTAAACAGTTCTTAAAAGATTCTAACAATCTAAATAACCTTTTTCCACTGATAAAGAACCTTTTGTGCAATGGAAAGGTTAAGGGTTAATGTTAAGGGTTATTCATGGAAACATACATGACAATAAAGAACCTTTTTTTTTTTTTTTTTTTAGTTTGATTCAGCTTGCAAGATGATAAAAGGGAAGAAAAAAAAATCACTTCAGTCGTAAATCGATCAGTTGTTATCATATTAATTTGAGATCCTCTGATCTCAATGCATAATAGTGCTGAAACCAGGCCAGACTGAAAAGCTTACTGATGTTTAAATGGTTTAAGAATTTAGGAGGTGAGTGCGGTCAAAATAAGATTGTTTGTTCTCTCTGAGAGGAAACCGAGACAGCACATCAAAATACATCAAAAGCTCCAGGAACCCTGGGAACATGATGCCACCTCACGCAGGAAAGGCGGCAAGGCCAGACAGGCCCACAAATTCCTCCCTGCTATTTGAAAAGGCATTGGAAATAGCCAGGATTCTGTCCAAACTCATGTTCATGTTGAACTTTGCATATCCCTTCAGGATGTGGCAGAAACCACAAAACTGAATCAAAAAGGGTGGCAAAACTAATGTACTTACAAAAACTACATACTGCGTTAATTGTGTATACACAGAACATACAATGTAGTATATTTATACTTAACACACATTGGCAAACCCCTGGCCTGAAAACTATACAAACATGCTTTTGATTTAACCCATGTACACAAATAATTACAATATATACTGTGAAAGAAAATGGAAAAACTGAATATAATATGATACTGCACATGATCAAGCCATTATGATTCCTGTAAACTTATGCCAAATAGAAAAGCCTTTTTACACTTCAAACTTAAAACGCACCACAATGACGACAGGATGAAAACAGCTGGGTCTGAAATTATTTATAATAAGAAACAGTTTCTGCTTCAATTCAAAACATACTATTTTGTTTATTAATAAAGTCAGATGAATGCTTAATGTGTCTATTAAAATGTGATGTAATGCTTTTTTTTTTTTTTAGCGCAATTGTCGCCCGAAGCGCAATTACGCTACATGTGTGTGCTGACCACAAGGCTATCGGCTCCGAAGTAAAAAATAAATAAAAAATACGCATTTTCAAAGTGAAAAAGTTAAGTAAATGTGCTAATGCCATTTACGCCATTTAACATTGAATTGATCTCACATATGATCCCTTTGGCAGCCCTAATTGTTACGTTTTACTAAACACAGCCATTGTTTTACATATCATGGCAACCATTATTAACAATCCAAGGTCCTGTCACAACAGCCCTCTCTCTCTTTCATAAAGACTGACTGCACCTTAATAGAGTGACCATGTGTTTTGTGCAGTGGCAACAGCTAGGGCACTGATGCATGCATGCCCAGACTTGCTTTTATTAGCATAACAGCCACTTCTTGGGAGGTCATGCTTGTGTTTTCCCTGAGTGCTGGTTATCCACCAAGCAACGTCATGCTTTACAGCACAAGAATCCACTCTAAGGGTTACCCAACGCCAAGCATCGGGCTTAAACAGTGGAGGGTCAGACATCTTCTAGAACTAGAGGACATGCTCACGGGACCAAAAAAAACATCCTGGTCTTTATATTCGGGCAGATACAAAAGCAGATTGAGCACTCTTGCTGGTTAACATGGCCCATCTCTGTCCTGAAAGACTGTGTCCTAAAGACTTAGTCTCTTAAAACATGCAGAATATATAAAACATCTGAATGAAAGCTTTGCAAAGTTTTAATGCTTTAATGACTACTAAAAATATTCTTGGAAGATATTTGTTGAGCTATGGGATAAAATCACTGCCATCATGCTTTTCCCTGTCCACTGCAAAGACACTTAAGCAAGTCAACCTGGTCAAAAGAGACAGTGCCCACTAAGCATTTAGAGAGGCCTCTTAGATACACAAAGACATACTTCATAGAGAAGGCAGAGTGGCTCTTTATGACTCAAGACACTGTATGGGCAGTCTGACCATTGTGTCTAAGCACACACTAACCTGGGCGGCAGGGTCATTACCTCACTCTCTGTTATCACAGTAATGACAGCACTGGGATTTACGTGTGTGCAAGTCGTGTGTCTGCGCGAGATCAAGTCTGAGCATGTCAGTCGTGCCTCCACAAATTGCTGCTTTAATCAACAGAGTGTTTAACAGTAACCAGGGCTGAAGACATGACAGACAGCAGGCAGTGTGCAGCCAGGAGCTCTCTCACACTGTCTCCCACACTGTGAAGGGCAATTAAGGGTTCAAGCCTCAACAGAGGAAGGAACAGGGAAAAAAATGAGAGGGAGGGTGAGAGAGAAGAGTGTGTGGAAAGCTATCCGTACCCTTTTCTGAACTAATATCATTTAAAATGAGGTAGAAGGTACAACGCAAAAAGGACTGAAAACAGTGGAATTACAACCATAGACACCCTGACACTGAAGCACAAATGGTTTAGGCCCTTAAAAAAAAAACTTTTAGAATTAAATGTGGGATGAAGGGGGGGGGGGACATTAAAAAAGTGCAGATCTGATTAAGTATTCTGACTTTGCGCATTACAATAAAAAACCATAAAGTTTGTTTAAAAAAAAAAAAAAAAAAAAAAAAAAAAAAAAAAAAAAAACTGTTCATGCATTGAAAAAAAAGAGGATTTATAAACATCAAAAGTATTCATGAAAAAATGTAATATTCATCAATATTATAAATGGACCCAGAAAAATGGAAATTTAACGCTGGAGTGAAATTTGATAAATTACCCCACATAGACCAAATGAATGGGCTGTTCAGTGCAAAACAACACTGCCCTCTGGTGGTCGACCTGTCTTGCTGATGTTTCACACACTGAATGAAGGGAAAGTATGAGGATAAACTTACTGAGGTCTTCTGCCAACTGAACCCTCCTGCCTGTGATCAGCTGGACTTTCTTCTCATTGTCCTCTCCAAAGTCCTCTAATACTTCTTTAACGTTCTTCTCCAAGCGCCGCACTGCACACAAACACACACACAAATGCTTGTGTTGTTTGAACATGGAATGGAAATGCTACGAGTAGTCTGTCACTGTTCCCTCTCACTGAAGCCTGTTTAATTAGTAATGAGAGACAACCAAAACTGAAGACTTTGCAGGAAAGCTTACCTTCAGTGTTAGTGAGCTGTTGTCGAAGAGTATTGCCTGTGATGGCCAACATCCTCTGGATCCTCCAGAACAGAACTACATCATTGCACTCAAGCTGGAACACAGAGAAATATGAGAAACTATTAGCTAAATATAATCTTTTAACACAAACCAAGACAAAAAAAGCTATTTTACATAAACTGTGTACTGTATATAAAGTAAGGAAACACTGAAACTTTTCAGTCTTTGGCCGAAAGAGAGAGAAAAATTTGATGATAATTCAGCTCAGTTATACAAAGAGTGCAAATTACTTTTGCTTTGTTATTGATAATTAATCATTTCTGGTTTTCCTTTTTAAATAAATTCCTGTTAATAACTTTCATAATTTTGGAGTACTGAACACAGACACCAATGGTGGTTATACAATTGAGATTAATTAAATGCATTACATTTATTTACTTCTTTATTTAACTTATGCCCTTTAAAATGCTTAATTTTGTTGTATCTATTTGTTTTCTCTAAAAAAAAAAATAAAAAAATAAGCATAATATAAATACATTTAATCTCATTAAACATTCTCAAAAAAGATTTTAGTAAAAAAGGCATCTTCTCAACCTCAGAGTCTACAAAGTGTCTCTGGTAATAGTAGAAACCTCGCCGGCAGAGGTTACAATGTGATAATGCCTTTTGCAGGAAGTGGCGTCGATAGAGCTGGTGCCATGTGTCCTTGATCTACAGGGAGAAATCAGTTATATACACATTAGTATAAAAAAAGGCATAAAATCAGATGTGCAGGTAGTAATGCTACAAATTTTCAGTCAGGGTCTCACTGACCAGTACAGGGTCCACCTCCACTCCTCGGCCCTCCAGGTTTTTGCGTACTGTAGTGACCTCATCATTGGCCAGGTAAGCTGTGTGATCCTCATGCAGCTTCAACAGACGCTCTAGCTCGTTTTTGGTTTCATTACGGATGTGCTACAATTAGGAAAGAAAATTACGTTGACTCTTTTCACTAGTACCTACAAATACAGTGCCACTTAATTATGGCTCCATGATCATAAAAACTATATTTTAAAAAAGAGTGTGGACAAAAACGTAGTTTTGTCTGTCCAACCTGCTCTGGTGATCGATTTTTCCAGCTCAACCACCTCTGCTTCCAGTCTGGCCCCACCATATCTGCTATTACTGACTCAGCTGCAACACAGGAAGATGAGTCACACACTCCATACACAGAGAGACAAGAAATGTGTTTATAAAGGGTGGTCATACTGTCTTTAAGACGGGACTGTAGCGTTTCCTCCATGAACTGAATAGCAGCGTCCCACTGGGGCTTGTCTGTGATAGAACGATCCTCCAAAGCGTTGTGTTGAATCACTCTCTGTACCGCACATACATGAGTAACATTTACCAACAGCACTCAAGAAACCCTTGTGTGCTGCATTAGCAAAATAACATTATTTCTGGTTATAAATTCTATATTGAATTTAAGGTGTTTCTAGTATTGTGCATATTTACCAAGCTGTCCATGGCTCTTTCATTCCACTTGTGTCGTTTGATGCTCTCATCTTTGACAGCTTCCTTAAGCTTATCAAAGATGTCATCCTGATCTTTCCCTTTGTATTCTGCCATGAATCGAGCAAACTCCTCCTGCAACGTTTCCCAAGCAACCTGAGTATGAAAGAAAAGAGGATAGATTTAAAAACTGGACGAGAGAAATTTTATTTTCACATGGTGTTATACAGCACTGTATAGTTTGGGGTCGGTAAAAACTTGTTGCTGTTTTTTAAATTAATACTTTTATCCAGCATTAAATTGCTCAAAAGACTAGAGTAATGGCTACTGAAAACTCAGATTTGCCACCAAAGACATAAATAACATTTTAGCACATAACAAAATAGAAAACAGTTCTTTTAATCTAATAATATTTGATAATATTAATGTTTTACTGTAATTTTGATCAAATAAATGCAGTCATGAGACTTCTAAGAAAAAAAAAAAGATCTTTCAGATCCCAAACTTTTGAATGGTAATATAATATCATATGAAATTTAGAAGAGAGCAAAGGGGATGTCAAAAACCATCTTTGTAACCAAACAAAATTTCTACATTTTGCATAAACAAATCTTTTAATCTGATGATTTGGGAAATATAACTACTAAATATCAGCATTCAGCACAAAGGAAAGACCAGTGTTTCACCAGCGATGATTACCTCTAGTGCTTTATGAGGAAGTTGTTTATCAGTCCACTGCTTGAGTTTAATGTCTACAGTGGTGTTGAAAGTGCCCGAGTTCATGGTCTGGGCGGCAGGCAGGTAGATGTTCTCAATAACGTGTGTTGAGACCCTTTCCCAAAGCTTTTTCTGTAAGATGGACTCCCTACAAAGACAAAATGTATGTACATGACCAAACTGCTATCAAATAGAGACCAAGAGCAACAATGTTAATTATGCTATGTTCAGTCCCCTCAACTATCTACAAATAACATCAAAAATGTACTTCATAATTCTAAACAGTCATGTGGAAAGTATAGGACTTGACATTAAGACAAAGACGAGAATATTCTGAGGGTGACGGTCAAGCTCATTTATCATAAAAGGCACCATATTTCATAGCTTCCTGTTTGCTTTGTTCTATCGTGGCACATCAATATACACACATCTTCAATAACACCAAACTAGCGCTGCCACCCTCCAGCTATTCATCATGCCATTGATTTGAGAGGCTGGTGGAGCACACTGGGCCGCCTACAAACATCTGATCTATTTCATTTAGCTTGCTCCTCTGGGTTTTGGGGATCATAACTCCAAGTACAGCTTGCAGCTCTGCGTTCTGATCAGGGCCGGATTAACCATTAGGGCAACTGGGCACTTGCCCAGGGGCCCATGACATCTAGGGGGCCCTGACAGGTAGGAAATACACAGAAATTTAATAAAGTTATCAAACTCTTTACGATCTTCTTCACTGCATAAAGTGCATCTACGCGGGTTCACGCGACTTTCCTCCCTCCCCGCTGAACGCCAGCGATTACTAATTCGTGAAATGCACTCCCGCTGGTTGAGCGCGGTAAAGTTCGTTTCAGTTTCGATATTAGCCGGACATTTGTTCTATAGGGTCGGTAGTCTAACAAAGATATCAATAGCAAGATTAGTTTTAACATTATGTGACCATTGTATATCGACATGATGGAATATTCGTTCAAAATCATTCGTGCATTAATGCTGCATAATTATACCTGAGAATGCTTTGACGCGTTTCCACAGCGCACGATGCTTAAGGGAACGTCTGCCAATTCCACCAACTGCGTTAAACGTACTCTATAATTTGTATTATTTAAAATTACTTTTTACATTTAAAAACAGACGTTTTCAAATCCCAAAGCTTGCAGAAGGTTCCTAATGTCAATACTGACTTTATGCTATAGCTTTCCTGGTAGCCTTGAGTAAATTAACATAGAAAATGATTCATAAAACGTATAAATATCAGTTGAGCCTATGTTTATTTTCGTCACTGACACAGACGAAAATGAAAAGACTATCAGTCAAAGTTCAGCTTTAGGAGAGGTAGAAATAGGCCAGTATAAGAATGCTGAGAGAATAAGAAATATGAAGATGAGGAGAGAGCAGGTATTGACAAATAATCTAATGACAAGGTTTTAAAGCTAGCCTATTTCTTATAATTTTATGGCCTTCAAAAGTCCTAAATTGCACATATGTAGGTCAGAGAAATCCAAATTTTCTCGGGGGAGCATGCCCCCGAACCCCCCTAACTACGGGGGGCCTTGAGTCTTGTTGCCCAGGGCACAGGGAATTGTTAATCCGGCCCTGGTTCTGATGGTAGAGGCAGCCCTGAAGCCATGAGATGGAGAAGCTGAGTTTGAAGTCAGTCAGCCACCAACGAGTCGAAGAGTGAGTATTCCTCATTTGTTGTGGTTTTGCATATGCAACTAACACAATTAGGGTTGGGTATCGTTTGGGTTTTTTTCGATACCGGTGCCAAATCGATACTTTTAAAATGGTACCGGTGCCTGAACCGATACTTAAAAAAAAATAATAATAATAATAAATTAAGAGCCTCAAAATGATGGTGAATGACATTAAAGAACGGCTTTTTTATTGAAAAAAATAAAATAAAAAATTCTTAAAATCAAACAATATTTTCAAATTTAAGTATACTAAAATATATTTAAATAAGTAGCCTAAATAGAAAACACAACAAATTTACATAACAAATTCACAATAAACCTAAGACACCTAACCCAACTACAATAATTTAACACTAAATAACACTAAAAAACAGTTACAGTACTAATAACAGCTAAGTAGTCTGTATTCTTGGTTTGCTACAAACCAGCTTTACATTTCAGCATTTCTTTTGCAAAAATATGACCACATTACACATACACCTCTCCTGACTTATTGCATGTCCTGCACAAGGTGAGCGTTATTTTTGAACGCATCACCTTAAATTCCGTGACGCGAAACTCCTCGTGGAAGAAGAACGACGTCATGTTTCACATCGACTTTTCACACTAAACATGACGCGGAACAAAACAAACTTTGATTGCCCGCTTGTGTATTTTACAAACTATAAATGTATTGTTTTGTTAGTATACTTATGTGTATTTAAATGTCTGAAACCTAATATGTGGTTGAAAACACTGAATAGTTGTGATATATGACAGCGCTGAGCGCGTCTGTCTCTGGCTCAGCGCCAGCCAACGCGCGAACGCAGATTTGAATTTAGAAGTTGATGATCACGCGTTCTGAACGTTCTAATAACAGCGGTGTGAACGATGGTACGCATCGAATGGTTAACTAGCGATCACATACTGATTATGCTGCTTACGTCCGTTTCGGAGAACCAGATGGCAAATATTTCAACCGACAGCTGACGAGCTGAGGCATTCAAGTGGCACCGAAATGAGGCACCGAAATCTGGGTTTTGATTCGGTCCGGTTACATACCGTTATCTGGGTACATTGTTCCATAAAGGGACCGGGTTTCGGTACCCAACCCTAAACACAATACAACATGTTCAATATTGTCCATGGTTTTTGACCTTGGATGTGTGATATCAAAAGGTATGTTTAGCAAAGGATTAATATCATAGAATAAAATATCATAAAAAAAATAATGAATAAAATGAAATTAAATTAAATTAATTGAAATTAATGAACTAATGAATGAAGGAGCGAATGAAAGAACAAACGAATAGGTGTGTTCAACTTGAAGCGGTGCTGCGCAGAGCGAAAGCAGAGGGCTCTGTATGCTTTCGAAGCGCTCTCACTCTACTATGATGTCAAATACTGATCGGTCTGCACAGCGCTGCTTAAAGTTGAACACACCTAATGAACGAGTGAATGAATGAATGAACAGACGAACACACTACTACAGAAGAAATTTAAGTTGGAAGTACCAACTTCATGTTTTTGTAAATCCAAAGTCAATTACGGAGTAGGCAGAACAAAATTAGTAAGAAGCCATCCACACAGCATGCATTATTAATTTTTTGAATTTTTTTAGCGATTTGAAAGTCCTACAATTAATTTTATATTTAATGAAAAAAGAAGTGCTCACCAGTGTTTTGGTGTAACTTGACTCAAGCTGATCACCTCATCCAAGATCTCATTTTTGGCCTTCTCATAGAGTTCATTCTATGAATAAAGAGCATGACATATACAGTATAAAACATAAACTTAAGCTCTGGTCATATCACAAATGCTTATTAAGGAGCTTTTACAGTACATTACAGAATTTCAAGTACTTCTTTACTTTTTTTCCCACTTTCTTTTTGCAAGGACAGCACATTAGCAACATATTTACATTACTAATATTCAATAATGTTATAATGATTATATGCCATACTTAAAATCAAAATACACTTAACAAGGTGTCCAAGACTTGAAGATCTAGTCTAGATCAGCCAGGAGCTGATTCTTACCCTGTCAAGCTCTCGTAAGCGAGGATAGTTGTTCTTCCACTCAGTCTCCAAGTTAAACCGAGATGCTGGTCAACAAGGAAGGAAAGATCTTAGATTATTTTCATTAATATCTATAGATTTGTAAAGGAAACAAATCTGAAGGGTTATAAGTATTAAGCCATTTTTTATGTTTTTAAAACTAGGGATAGTCCACCCAAAAATGAAAAATCTGTCATCATTTATTCACTCTTATGTCTTTCCAAACCTGTAAGATTTTCTTCTGCAGAACACAAAAGAAGATTCTCATTGACTTTCATTGTAGTTTTTGTCCTTACACTGGAAGTCGATATAAACCAAAACTGTATTGAACATTCTTCAAAATGTGTTCTTCTGTTACATAGAAGAAATTCAAACAGGTTTGGAACATTTTGACATCTCAATTTTGGCTGGACTATCCCATTATATAATTTTTTGGACAGTGTGTCTTACATAAGGTCACAACAGTGAAATCTCAGTACCTCTAACATGCAGTAAAAAGTGTTACAAAATTCATGACATTTCGATTTCAGTTTATATGACTGTAGCAAGTAGGTCAGACGTACAGTAGGTTAAAACATTAGAAACTTAGCTATTGATGTCATACTCGAAAAAAAAAAGATTTTCTATAAAACAATGTGTTCAAAGTTCACTTAGCCACCAAAAATAATAGAGTGAACTTTGAGTAAAACTTTTCAGTGACAACAGCCCTATTCTTCAGACACTTCCCATCTCGGTCTCGTTCCCCAAACAAGGACACCAGATAGCCTGCGCTGTGCTCGTGATCAATGCACCTGGAGCCAGGCGTGCACTGTATCAGCAACCCCACGTCCCCCTGGGGCCCCGCGTCCCCAGCACACACACGGGCCGGACGTCTCGCTTACACAATGGAGATGACGCTAATTGCTCTGGTTATCGGGCCGGCCCTGGTGCAGCTGTGGAGATCGATAGCCCACACAAAGGTTTGAGGAGCGTCCCGGGTCAGGTAATAAATCTAGAGGTAGAGCGTTAGCAGGGGTGGCCTGTTAATTGGCAGCGTGGAGGTCTACAGCGTGCCCTGTGCAGAACGTCTGAGCTGAGGTGAAGTGTGACGGGAATCAGCACGCACAGGACTGGGGAAACAGCTCTGCTGAGGTGGGTTTCAGAGTTAAGTGGCTGTCGAGCTGTTGGTTTGGATTCTATTAAGGTTTATTTACTGGGTCTCCTGAGAGCTGATGTGTACTCCTCAAAATGCCCTTGAAAATCAACATCTTGTTAAGAGTTTAAAATAACAATAATCAAACTAAAGACTTAAAAGCACAGTCCATGTGCCTTTTTTATTTCATGGTTTTCAGATGTCATAAAGCTGTGTTTAACAACCTTTCTGAATTCAAGGCTCCCCATTGTCCATAAGAATAATCAGAGGACCCATGACCTTTTCAGTTATTTTTGATATACCGAGTAAGGATGGACCTTTTTTCATAGACTTTGATGACGTGTTTCCAATTATTAACATCGTAAATCTATCAATTCTGTTTTATATTTTGATTTTAAAAAATTGTGTGCATGTGTTATACTACACTTTGTTACATTAGCTTAGAATTACATTTCAGAAAACCTGCTGTGAGGGTGTTTGTAACACAGGGAGTGACGGCACATTTGACACCTTTCTCTTCCGACAACCGTAATCGATCTCTCAATATTTTTTTCCCTTTTGGAAAATCATTAGAAATGTTATCAGGGATTTTTTTCTTTTGCTATTGGAGCAAATATAAACCCAACCTGCTTCTCAGAACTCAGAAAGGAGAAAAGGATAAATATATTCATTTTTAAATTACTCACAATTTCTACCTGATTGAATAACAATAAAAATTGTATTAACTATAAAAATGTTAAAATAGTTCAAAAGATTTTATTAATTTACATGACTTTTCCAAGTCTAGAAAATCAGATTTTTTTTTACCTTGGGTGATTTTATATTATTATTGTTATTATTTATAATTTTTAATAATTTCAGATTATTTTAATGTTTGTTTTGTCTTATTTTAAATTATTTCAAGTCATCTTTAGGCCTCCTTGTAAGTTCAATAAGGTCCCACTAATGGTCCCTGGATCACTGGTTGCGAACCACTGTCCTAAAAGGATAGTGAAGACAAAAATGACCTATCTGAGAAAGAGGGTGAATAGGAAATGTTTCTAGGGAAAAAAAAAACAAAACATTCTTTTAGTCTGTTCTTCGCAGAATGCTATCATGAAGCTTTAGAACAGTTATTTTCAATCCTGGTCATGGGGACGCGTCAATCTACACATTTTGTATTTATTTTCTATCTTACCTTTAAAGGCATCTGCTTGTTGTTCCACTGACTCTCTCACCATCTTCCAGAAGCAGTCTGACACAGCAAGACTCAGGTTCTTTGTGGTCACCTGATGAGCTTTCAACATGCCATCCCTATAGCAGTTTGGTTAAAGACTGTCCAATCAAAAACATGTGATAGATTATAGAAAAGGTAAGGTAGAAATATGCATTTGAGTCCTACCTCAGCAGTCTTGAGTTTTGGAAGAAGTCCTCCTCGTAGTCTTTGATGGAGTCTATGCTCTCATTAGTGCTGCCTACAAAACAATCATGGGTTTGAATGACATCCAGTATAGTCCAGCAAAATGCAAATAAGAAAGATCTCATTTTTTACCTTTGCCGGTTACTACTGCAAAGTAGCCCAAGGCCTTCATTGGGAATAATTTGCCTTCAACAATTTGCTGGATCTACAAATAGAGAAAAAGAATAATTTGAGGCAAGTAACAAAATATTTTAATCTTGTATATGAAGTGTAAAATATTCCCATGAATGCCATCACCTGCACATAACAGCATTTAATATTTCCTTCTTAGTGTCAGAGGATAAAAAGGAGCTCCCTCTAGTGGCTAATACAGCAGGTAGCACTTAATATTGGGAGTTTCGTGTAGTGAAATATCAAAAGGTCTTACTCTGTTCGGACTAGCTAGATTCTTTTCTGCCAGGTCAACCTTGGTAAGAACAAAGATGGTCCTTTTGCCCTGAGGGTCCATCTGACTGACAAGATCAGTGACTATACTACGCTCTGCATCTACCGAGCCATCTGAAAGAGAGAAATAAAACAAGAAACAGAGAAATATTAATAGTGTTGGCTAGAAACAGTGATAGTACACATATTTTAATGAAAGAGTGAAAACTCACCCTGAATGCATAGGATGATGGCATTTGGATTCTGCATGTAGGCTTTACTCATGCTAAAAATGGTTTCCTTTGTGTCAGCAGCCATGCCGGTTGTCACAGTCTGTACACAAATGAAACAGTCAATGACAAAGTCAAGAACCAGTGTAACATGTTCTGCATAGATGTATAAGCTTATATTATGTGCGATGAGTAAAACTGCATGAAAATGTACACAGAACTTACACTGATAACCCCCGGCAAGTCAACAAGCACCATTCTCTGGATTCCTGGGCCCTTTACACTTAAAGAAATGGTCTGAGACAAAATAGAAAACACATGAATGATGAATATTAAATCATTTAGGCAGATTCAAGAGTAAATGTCTTCACAAAGCACTGAAGGAACAAGGGTCTCACCTCAGGGCTGACTGTCTGACCTTCCTTCACACTCTTCCTCATCCGGAGTTCAATCTCGTGCCTCAATGCAGCAAGCTAGAAAAGAAAAGAAAAGAAAAGAAAAGAAAAGAAAAGAAAAGAAAAGAAAAGAAAAGAAAAGAAAAGAAAAGAAAAGAAAAGAAAAGAAAAGAAAAGAAAAGAAAAGAAAAGAAAAGAAAAGAAAAGAAAAGAAAAGAACCTCATATCAGTGACCTGACAGTCAAATATAGAGGCTCACAAAATTGTACTACATCATTTTAAGATACTTACATCCTCCTCTTTCCCGAGGTCAAACTCACGAGTGCTGTCTTTGAACATTGCTACATGGTGAGGGCCTTCACTCAATGTCACCTTCAGAATAAAACAAGTCAGGTAAACGCATCACTAATATGAAGCAGCACAACTGTTGATAATTATCAACATTGATAATATTAAGATTTTTTTTAGCATCAAATCAGAGGTCAGGAGAAGTGAATTAGTTGAATGCACCTTGACAGGAGACCTGGTCATCATTTCTCCAGAGCCTCTGGGGAAGATTCTAGCTTGAGCTATCATTTCCAACACACTAGTCTTTCCTGAACTCTGGTCTCCAACCACTACCACCTAGAGAAGAGAAGGTGTTTTATGAGGCCATATTACAGGGAAATAATCAGATTGCAATAATATGTTATGTTCAGAGGAGGGAATGTGAGTTTTCTTGTAGAGAATTCTAACTTTTACCTGTAAAATGTAGTTTGTGGTTCGTTAACTTTTGACTTTATATTGTAATCTTTATATTTTAAACCATTTTGCACTCAATGCAGCATACATTCTACAGACATTTTCTGATGGAAAGAATACCTAATTAATCAATTAAATTAAAGATTAGTCTACAAATTAATCGATTTTCAAAATAGTTACTAGTCACTAGTTTTGTGTAAATTTTTGACATTCTAAAAGAAGAATAAATAAGAATAACACTGACCCTTGGCAGGTGATCTTGAGTATTGTAGTTGGAATCATAATCCGAGAGAATGTCCAGGACTTCAGAGTACATATCAATCAAAGACTTCTGCACAGGATCAAAAACAGGATAAATGCATCAATGAAACCCAGCGATTTGTTCTTTGTGTTCACCGATAAAAAAAGACTGTTGAAATCTGACCTTGACTTTTCTTTGGTGAATCCCCTTGTCATCTTTCTGCAATACGACTTTCCTCAGCTCCTTATTCTCCTTTTCCAGACGCTCCAGCATCCGTTGGTACTTCATCTATACAAACATGAGAGAAATGGAGTATAAAATGATTATGAACAACTTAAAAATGAACAACTCAAAATCAAAGCTTAAAATCAATGACATTTAACAGTTAATACCTGAGTTCGAAGAAGTTCTTCCTGAAGCTGATCAATTCTTTCTTTATCAGATGACTGTAAGCACAAGAAACAATGTAGCAGACTATGATCATGTTATTTCTTTTCAGGACAGCTGATCATCTTCCTAACATCCCCCTGTAAGAGTCATTGCACAAACAATCCACATCTCATGCATTCAATTCCAGCGAGTAACCCAGCAGAGGAAAGGCAAGTTAATGCAAAGATAAGAAATTACACTTCCAAGCATTTAATCAATCATTTATTCTTTACACAAATCACCACACACATACAAAAAAAAAGATTTGTGAAGAATGCTTAGATTATAAATCAACGCATCAAAAGTGTTTCTTGAATCATTTATTGGCCCGCACCTGCAATGCAATTGTTGAGCACACACACCTCAAACTACAGGGCAAATCACAGAAAATCAGTGAATGATTGGACACAAAGGAAAGGACACAAAGGAAAACATCAAACATACACAAACACACGTCTACGTAAAATACAAGGTTGTGTGATATAAAATGTTTTTTTTTTCTTGCTAAATAACATGTCTTTTGCCTATGTGCAGACAGACTAACTGTTTCTGGTGTGAGGCAGGTTAATTTTGCTGGCCAACAGCTGAAGCAAAGTGCATTGCACTCCATGTGGCAGGACGGCACACCACTCCATGCAGTGAATATAAACTGTACACGTGGGACTGTGTAAATAAATGGGTTTGCATGAGCGAGGCAGAATGGATCGAGTTTGGGCTTATCGCAAAAATTATGAAAATATACCAGACTCACTTTATACTACTAGTAATAGATGGATTGCAAATATCATGTTATTTTACTTTTGAAAGCCACTTGAATGAAACCTTGAAACATTTCACTGTATTGTTTGCAAGTCACTCAGTTTGATTGTTAGAAATCAATGTCTATGTCGCAAACCATGGGGTTCAAAAGTCTGGGACCACTCTGAAAATCTGAGATTCAAAAAATAAAGTTTATTTAATCTTGGAAGTATTTTTATTTTTATTTATTTTTTTACAATTATAAACCAAGAAACACTATAGCATTAATTGAATAACAAATATTGTATACATAACGTTCTGTTCTATTTCTATTTCAAATTTGTGACTTTGATCATGTAAAAACATTTGTACAAAATGTCAGATTTCTTTCCATTAAAGATCACAAAATGCTCTTTGGAACATTCTAAAATAGAAAGGCATTTTGCCACACTGTATGGGGTAAGTTGTCACAATAAAAAAATCCATTAAAAAAACTATTATAGGCTTTTCAGCTAAATCTAAATAATGACAAAAGTAACAACTCATGAAACAGTGAAAATATACAAAGTAAGAAAATGTACAAAAATGTCAGATCAGTGTTTTGTCCAACAAATGTTGCAATTAAAATATTCATAATATATAATGCACATTTTAGCTTGCCCTGACCCGACATTTCTGAAAAATATCCCTAGCACCTGACTAAAAATCTTCCTCAAAAATCTACTCATCACAAAATTATGATACTGTAATTTTATTTTTTGAGGACAGAATTCAAAAGTTATTCTAATTAAAGGCAGTTTTTAATTTTATGTTTAAATAGAGACAGGCTTTGTGACAACTTAGCTCAATTAGTCTCAGAATCCTCTTATTTATTAAATAAACAAAAATGTTTTATCTCGTGGTCTAAGACTTTGTACCCCACTATATAAGTTATGAGATGGAATAAGATCACAGTGAAATCAGCATTTTGGTGGGAAGAGCATGTAGCCATACAGACGCTCAGATTAAATTAAAATACAAAAGCGGATTAAGCTAAATTCTCGCTTAGGACATGTAATTTCCAACAGGCGCATGGATGGGTGGAGCTACTTATTTGGCTTGTAACTTAAGTATATTAAAGCTGTAGTTCTCTCACACCAGTCGTGAATACCTCCAACATTCCACTAGCTATATAAATATAAACAATAGTTAATAATATTAATTATAGTCAGCTAATAAGAATGTCAAAGAGTGTCAAAAATTCAATATATCCTTTTAAAAGCACAACGTAACTAAAATCGAATGGCGTGAGGCAGTCAAAGACTGGCATGAGAGCCACAGCGTCAGAGGGGTGGTGGGGGAGTGGACCTTCACCTTGCGTTTGGACTGCGAGGGGCTGGGGTTCGGGGCCGGGCTGGGACTGGGTTCAAGCGGCGGAGGCGGAGCATTATTGGCTGCCGCCCGCCGCATCTCCTCCTCATGCTGCTGGATCTGCTGCTGAATGAGAATGAGCTCGCTGAGCAGCCCCTGCTGAGGGACGGCACAGTGACAGAGAGGGGCAGTCAATCAACCTGCTTACCAACCAATAGGAGGACATGGCAGAGCCTTTGGGTAATGGTCCACCTCACTTAATGTACTGCCCTTGATAATACAATAGTTTTGAACTCGGTTATGGCGAACCTAAAATCTTAAAGAGCATAAGAAATGACCATAAAGGTCTCTCAGCAAACGGGAGGGGAAGAGCTGAACTGCGAACATCAGAGGAAATTAAAAAGAGAACATTTATTCGCACTAGAAATAATGTTGAGTCACATTCAAGACCTGCACTCACAGTCAATGTTGTCAAGCTGCTATAACTGCAGTAAGGGCACATCTAAGTTTTAATAGATGAACTAATATCATATAAAACTAGTGCTACATGGCAAAGCAAGCATTTGAGGAATAAGTGATTGAGTAGCAGAACAGTGCAAAGCCTGAAGCTGGAGAGAGCAAATATTTACTACACTTATCTTTCAAACACCGTTCACTTCCATTCAAAATTTGGGGTAGGTACGTTTTTTTTTATGTTTTTGCTCACCAAGGCTGCATTTATTTGATCAAAAATATAATAAAATGGTAATATTGTGAAATATTATTACAATAACTGTTTCAGCAGCCATTACTTTAGTCTTAAGTGTTACCTTCAGAACTTATTCTAATATGATGATTTGGTGCTAAAGAATTACTTATTATTATTATTATCAATGTTGAAAACAGTTGGGTGGTTAAATATTTTTGTGGAAGCCATGAAGCATTTTTTCTTCGAATGAATAGAAGTTTGAAAAGAACTGGATTTAATTGAAATGAAAAACTTTTGTAACATTATAAATGTACTGTCACTTTTTATCAATTTAATACATCCTTGATGAATAAAAGTATAAACTTATAAAGTATTCAAAATAAATGTACTCACCCCAAACTAAATGAAAGTGATATGCTTAGACTTCCAATATAACAGCAACAACCTTGTCTGTTAAGACATTTTATGGGATATATGCTCTTTTAGGAACACTAATATGAAAAACTTCAGTTTTAATCTAAGATAAACTAAAAAGTACATTGTTTTCCACTGTAGACAAAGAGTGATTTATGAGTGATGAAACAAAGAAAATGAAAAACAGAACACTGACATTTAACATTAGCATATCAAGTAGTAAATCCTTTGCTCTCAGAGAAGCAAGTTTTCTCAGAGAGCACAAAATGACCATGGCAGACAAACATGGAATTAAGGAGAGGGAAGCTTTTAGACAGACAATAAGCTTAGAAAGACAGAAATTAATCATCAATCTCCTGGAATAAGGGTTTAAATACAGTTGCAGGTCAAATGATATGTGAACCCTTTGGATTTAGGTTATACAA
Organism: Scardinius erythrophthalmus; assembly: GCF_964197995.2. Classification (NCBI taxonomy): domain Eukaryota; kingdom Metazoa; phylum Chordata; class Actinopteri; order Cypriniformes; family Leuciscidae; genus Scardinius; species Scardinius erythrophthalmus. The sequence continues at coordinate 13,542,659 of NC_138232.1, read as the reverse complement.
CTGGATCTGACCTTTAAAACACCTTGGAAAAAGAAGATTTTAGAACATCTAAAATTAAGTCAATGTTTCAGCATGTCAAACAATGTCCAAAAGAGGAAAAATATCAAAATGCTCACAAACAACCATTTTAATTAGTAATGGGGCAGCTTAACACTTTCCAGCGTTTTTGTTGTTGTTGTTGTTGTTGTTGTTGCCAGAAACCACCAGCGTTTTTGATAATTTTCACAAACATTTCATGGTCCCCAGAATATTTTCTTGTATGAATATCGGAACATGCGATATATCAAAAGAAAGAACAGACCCTCTGCTTTTAAACAAAAACAAGCCTGTACAATGTGGGTAAGTGTCATAAAAAAAGCTCAACACCCCCAAAGCTTCTTTCCCCCAAATAGCACTTTCTGGGTCAACATTTCATTCGGTAACATCGCATTATTTTTCATATGCATCTTCAAACTTATTAGATCGCTTGTTTCTGCTTCTTTTCCTGTGTTTTAATCTGGAGAGAAAGTACTAGCTTAGTTCAGGAGATGCGTAACAGCGCCCCCTACCTTACAACAGTGACAACACGGAAAGCAGTAAAATGGCAGGGAAGCATTTACTCATAAAAGACGAGATAACTCGGCAATGTCGGGGAAAGAGTAAATAAAAGAGAAACTTAACTTCAGCATTAGCAAGTTGCCTGCCACAAGCCACTGAAACAGTGTCTATATTTACCAGGACTAGAAAACATCAGCATAGCCATCAACCAATGGTGGTTGCCCCTTATAGTAAATAGTCAAAACAATAGCAAAGCAACTTGCAACTCAGTTGCAAGCTGAAAAAAAGCCCAAGCAACACAGCTTGGCAGAAAAATGCAAATAAAAACTTAAGCTGCTTTAATTATTATAATGGCTGGATATACTAAATGATGAAAAGAGCCGTCATAATATTATGGTCAAGCTTTAGCATTCAGAAAAGCCATTTGAAACATCATTTATACAGTGAAAAGAGAGACATTTACCTTCTTAAACTGTTTATCACTGCTGTCAGACATGGATGCAGACGTTGGTGGGATATCTGGTGCTCTCAGGGATGAATCTCCTGTGGTTTCTAGAAAAAATAAATATAACACACAAATACAAATTATTGTTCCCCTTTTTTCACATTTAGAAAAAATAACTGTCATGTGACAACAGAAATTAACATGCGAAAGCATATATTTGCTTGTAGTTTAAAGCAATTACATCAAGTCACCATATCCCAAAAGAGACTCAAAGGTTTGAAAAGTAAATGGTGCAAAAATGCTTGAGAAATAGTTCATTAAATTATCAAGGCACACTTTAAGACTACATAACAGAGCATATTATTTTAAGATTGTAGTGAGTGTAGTAATGAGAATATATACTGTATGAGAAAATCTGTGCAATATGCTATAGAAAACATGAACATGAATATGAACATTACATAAAAATGCAGTTCTAAACAATCGTTCCCTCTCTAAGATAGCAAGAATTCAGATTAGATATTCAGTCAGTGTACTTTTCAAAACTCTTGAGCTGTAAGAACTTCACACATATAGAATAAATTAGTAATATCGATGGAAAGAGAGAGACAGTGACAAACACAGGGAAGGGCTCAAAAAATCATTAGAGAGGAGAAGGTGAAGTCAAGGGACCAAGTGGCAAGACAATTCAAATCGGAGAAATTCACATTCACAGATACTGTTAGTGTCATTAACTGCATCTCTACTGTAACTGTACATGCATCTGAAACTGACTGTGAGTGACCTATGTTAACTGAACGCTGTAGCATCCAGTTAAAATATCTCAGTTAAGGTATATTAAAAAAAGTCAAACAAACTAAATAACACTTGAGTCTTAGTGATCCATTTTAGACTTAATATACACTAGCATTAAAAAGTTTGGGGTCAGTAAGTTGTTGTTTTGTTTTGTTTTTATGAAAGAACTCAATACACTGGTTCAGCAAAGATGCATTAAATTGAGGAAAAGTGACAGTATAGTCATTTAAATTGTTACAAAAAATATATATTTGAAATAAATGCTGTTTCTTTGAATTTTCTGTTCATGTGACACTGAAGACTGGAGTAATCGCTGCAGAAAATTCAGCTTTGCATCAAAGGAATAAATTCAATTTTAAAATATACTGACATAGAAAACAGTTATTTCGAAAACATTAGAAAAAATATAGCCAACCCCAGACTTTTGAAAGACAACGCAACACTGTAACGCAACTGCAACAGGAAGCTTACTTTATCTTTTAAGCTTAATAATATTAAGCTTCTGTCACATAAAGAAGCAGTAGCTCTGTACAGACAATAAAGCGATTTCTGACTAACAACATTATTGTGATATTTTAAAGATTATTCCCTGTTTTGCTGGTCCATCCTTAGAGGCGCACACCCCACCATCAACTTAAATCCATTTTACATCAGTGCAGCAGATCAGGAGGAATCGAGGCACGCTAAGTGAGGCATTTACACACCTAATAACAGACGCAGACCAGAAGCTCCATTGACTTCACTACCCAAACCTGTGAAGAACGTGGAGGGAGGGAGAGGAGAAGGGAGGAACAAGAGGAACAAATGAAATGAAAATAAAATGAAGGCTGTAGAAAAAGCATGGAGCGCTCATTCCATTACACATTTGATTGGGATTCCAGCGGACAAGCAGTGTCAGCAGCACTGTGCACTGGAAAACATGTTAAGCATATAAATAACCCAGACTTACGTGAAAAATCTTAAAATGCCTCAATGTCATATTACCATTAGGAAGAAACTGATTACGCATATATGAAAATGATTATAAGCAATGCAGTGTCTAAGAATATACTGATTCATTTAGTTGGCAAAAATCACAGAGACAAACCACATGGACCACATGGTTAGATTTAGCACCTTGAAGCTATAAAGATTTTAACAATCAAACACATTCACATAAACGGTCTGACATTCACAAAAAATGCAGTAAACTACGACGGCAAAGCTGACCATTTCTTATGTGTCACATGATACTTCAGAAATCATTCTAATATGCTGATTTGGTGCTCAAGAAAGATTTCTTGAGATTATCAATCTTGAAACCAGTTGAAAACAGCACATCTGTTTCACGGTCACTTTTGATTAATCTATTGCATCCTTGCTGAATAAAAGTATTAATTTCTTCTTTTTTTTATTCTATGTCGTTTATCTTTATTCAGTTTGTATCCATCATGAGGTGTGGGTGAAAGAAATTGCTTACCGCTGGAGAGCAGGCTCTTCAGGAAAGTGAAGTTCTCTCCGATCTTTTCCATATCAGGTAGTAGTTTGGCTATCTCTTCTAGTTCAGGCAAAGCTCTGGCGAGCTTGTCTTTATTCAGGAGCAAAGAAATTACATCATTAACAACCCAACCAAATGTAACCAGTGCACTTGCACAAAAAAAAAATGTTTTATATATATATATATATATATATATATATATTAGGGCTGCACGATTTGGGGAAAATGTCATATTGTGATAATAGAGGTCAATATTGCGATTTCGATTGCGATATGCGATATAATAAACAAATGGTTTCATGAGACAACTTGCTTGGTTCTCAAGGAAAATAAATGCACACATAGATTAGTGATAATCAGCCTAAAGAAAAAAGTTCTTTAGTCAAGAGCAGTGAGTGTTTTTCTCTGTTCCCTTTGTTCTTTGATTAACTTTAGCGACAGATATAATTAGTGGCTACTGTGTACTGTCCCTTTAAGACCAGACGCTGCTGTCAGAGAACTTGATACTGGCGCGCGTCTATCTGTGGGTCGTGTGTATGTGTGTGTGTGTGTGTGTGTGTGTGTGTGTGTGTGTGTGTGTGTGTGTGTGTGTGTGTGTGTGTGTGTGTGTGTGTGTGTGTGTGTGTGTCAGGAGGACATTCACTGACAACGCGTTATTTTTTGTCTTATCGCGCATGAATGGTTTAAAAGCATTTGCATGAATAAGAGCAGGGTCATGTAACACTACAAAGGATGCCAAAAATTAACAGATGCTGCGTTAATTGCGTTAACAGTGCTAATTTGTTTATTTAATATAAAATCGCAGCATTTTGCGTAGGCTTGACATCGCGATTGCGATACGATTAATCGTGCAGCACTAATATATATATAAAATATCATAATAAAATAATATATCGACCACCATATCGGTATCGGCCGCTATATGGCTGACCAGCCTTCGCACACAGAGCTCAAACAGCAATGCTATTATTATGTTTTTTTGCAAGAACATTGATGCAGTATTAACAATAAATAGAACTTTTATTTTTCTCATATTATTTTCATCAACAATGTGGTTTAATTAAAATAATTTCATTATTGTCCATGTGGAGGCTGTTCCATGTTATTTATCCATGGCACATGCCTTTTTATTTTTTTGTACTTGTTGTCTAATAACTTGTTTGCATTATTTAGGCATATTTTTATTTCATTGAGAGGCAATACTTTTTTTTTTTTTGATAAATAAATTTGGCTCTTGGAGTGTAAAATCTTACACTTGTTCTAAATAGGCTACAGTATGTTTGATTTATGTTGAACTGCTTGGGACATGGCTTTTAATGTTGAGCCTTTTGTTTTGGTAATCAGGCTCTTTTAAAAAAATATTTCAAAATATGGATTTAGATTTATCTGCCAATATATCGGTTATTGGCTTTCAGATATAAATAATTATTGGTTATCACATCAGACAAAATTTCATATCAATGAATCCCTAGCATAAGCATTTTTTTTTTATCAAAATGTGGCTCTCTGAATTACTTACCTAAATCAATATTTTCACTCAGCTCCCAAATGAAGTCTGGCACAATCCATGTGTATTGGCTCATATCAGGAAGCATTTCCTTCCATTCATCATAAGTCTGTAAAAACAGAACAGACAGTATTTATTGACTAGTAGTGGACTAATAAACATTTTGCCTGATTCCAACAGCCAATTAGTATTTTTGTTGATAACTGATATGATGGCTGATACTATAAATCTATAAGTCACATGCTTAATCTGTTAAAACATCATGATGACATTGAAAACCAAATATCTGCATCTTGTTTGAAATAGGACAAGCAGCACACCCAGTGTTCATTCAAATTCAGATTAAAATTCAGACTACATGTGCAAGTAAAATGATTTTGAGGTCATTCATTTCAATTGACTGAACACAACCAAATAGTTAAGCGTACCTTTTTCGCTGTATATCCACCTCCAACTGCTGAACCCAGCACGATGTATCTCAGTTTCAGCAGTTTGGCAGCAAGTCGGGCGACCCAGAATGTCCGGTGCTGTTGATAGCCGTGTCCTCCTGACCGGGATTTGGGAGGACGCATGGGGAGCCTGGAGAGAGACGTGTAATGGCGGGCCGCTGAGCAGTGAGGTGGTCTTTGTGGATTGTTGTTAGCAGAGAAGCGGTGATGGATGGCACGAGAGAATGGGTGCAGTTTCTGCAACGGAACTCTGAACTTTACCCCCATTCTGGAGGGAAGCAGATTCTTGCAGGCAATGCTGTGGAGAAAGAGACACTATGATCATTCTGACACATTTATATTCTTCTGAGTCTCTTATTTTCCAGATTATAACAATTAGCGATGTACGATATATCAGCCGCCATATCAGTATCGGCTGATATATGTTCATTTTTAATGTTATCGGCTCAATAAAAAAGATATAAAGTCGATAAATAATGGACTATTTCCTTTAGCTGAGATAATTCAGATGCGCACTGTTCGCCACAATGGTTTTAAATTGCTTGAAATATGATTGGAATCACTTTGAAAAGGAAAATACAGTTAAGTGCAACATGTGCAGCGCAATTCTGTCATATTGGCTACATAAAATTATAATGTGAACATTATAATTGTATGGTTGTGACATGGCGTTTAATGGTGAGACTTTTGATTATGTAATCAGGCTCTCAAAAATTATTCAAAAAAGTTGGATTTAGATTTATCGGCCAATATATCGGTTATCGACTTTCAAATATAAAGAATTACCGTCTCGGCCAAAATGTTCATATTGGTGCATCCCTAATAACAATATATGTAAGAATATTTGAAGAATATATTGTTCAAATGCAGGCCTCAAGAGTATGGTTGGCTCGATGGCCCAGAGCAAGTATCAAAGTAATGAGCCAGCTGATAGAACTGACGCAATGCCAATGTTTACTATCAAAAGTGTGTCAATTTATAGCTGTTATGGAGTAAAATTAGGGTTTAAGTAGCAATAAACATTTAATGAAAAATACAAATCTATTTTCTTACTGTAAAAACATATTGTTAAAAAGCTATTTAAATACAGAAAATGTTGGCAGGTATTCTGCTTTCTGTCAGACATACACTGCATGCAAAACCATAGTATAGTATATGATATAAAGTGCCAAATTTGACAGCTGTAACACATTTTAGGTCTTGCAATGCTAAAAAAGTCTGTTTTGAAACTATGAGAATGACTTGGAAGCTAGAGTTACAATGGGTTGAAAATGATAAACAAAACACTAATGTTTCACGCGGTGTGCTATCGTTTTCGATTAAGTGACAATTTATAGCTGCTGTAATTGACTAACTTTAGGGGGTTTTGTTAATAAAACTAAGTTGTTAATAACTAACTAATGAAAAATATCATTCTATTTTAATCTAGCCTAAATGTTGGCAGCTTTCTGTCAAACACACGCACACAACATCACTGTATAAGATATAAAGTCCCAAATTTGACAGCTGTGTTAATAGACCGACAAATGCCTGAAAACGTTACCTTTTAAGTGACTAAAATACATTTTTAAGCAAGAACGCAAAATAAAAATTCAGAGAAGATCTTGGTGGTTCCTATAACAGCTGGCCAAAGGCTAACTTAGTCCTTTAAAATTGGAGCAAATATGTTAAATTAGACTAAAATTAGTACTGTTATATTTATGATACCAACGTAGCATTTTTGTTAATAACTGATGTAATTTATCTAAAAACGTTAAAAGTGAGTCGGTGTTCGGGTGGTGTCCATTTAGTGCAGTAGTGTAACGTTAGCCTGTCAGTGTCATTTAGGAAACGATACCAAGCAACATTTGTCATTAAGGGCGAATCTTTACAATCAACCGTCCTTTAAAATTATAAATTAGTGTATTTATATCACATATGGGATTATGCATTTTTATTTATATATCCAATCACCTGGTTTCCAATGCGTTCAATTCTGTAGCTGCAAAAGAACTAACGTTACTCTACTTACCAGGTAACTACACTTCCGGCTCGTAACATCCTGCTATTGGCAATAAAGGAATATATAGGGGTCTATCAGATCTCTTTCCGATTTAAAATTCAATTCATCTTTCCAAATGTGGCACTCAGGTTAGCTACGTGGCTAACAAGGGCATAGCAAGCAGGCGATCACCAGTGTCAACTGCTGCTGGAGGAGTGGAAATTAGTTCCTGGTCCACCGCGTGACGCCATGCTTTCAAAACAAAAGTCAGCAAAAATAAAAGTCACTGTCTGGGTCTCATGTAATGGAAGATTTTCTTATTTATTTGTAATCTGAAATGACATGATGTAAAGATGTGACTTCTTATGAGCAGTATAACTGGAGAAGAAATAATTTTAAGGACCATTTTTTTTAAAACACTAAGGTAAAACAACACCAAAAAATCAAAGGTTTCTTAAGTACATTACATTCTCAGAAAATAAAGTGGCCGTAAGTAGAAAGCAGTCAGATTTTTGACTATAATAGGATTTCATCACAGTGTATAAACATGACATTTCCTAAATGTGTGCAGTCCGTACAATGGAGTTCCTTCTTTTTTTATATTTTTTATTTGAGATTAATTTTAGGTTTTACTTGTGATTGCAATACAAATAAATTCCACTAGAGGGCAAGTGACAAAGACAGTGCACTGCATAGATGCTGTATTGAACGACTAGCTTTAACCTTTAAATCTTTAACTTAACATTTACCGAAATGACTGTAGAACTATAACTGTCATCCTCTTTGTTCTAGCTTCTGGACTGTGAATAGCGTAGGCTATAGACAAGTTGTTCGGGCTGAATAGGCTACATGTGCTTATGATGTGTGACCTCTTGGGATGATGGCTAGACTGCCAACTGTGTGAAGTAGCCTATTTCTCTTTAGACAATGTCTGAAAGAGAACTTCTCCAGATTAGTGTGTCTTGCTTGTGTGCTACAATAGGGTAAAACAATATGAGACAACTAGTGAAAGTGCTTTAATTTTTGCTTTGTTTTGTGTTTTATGTCGGAGTAATGAGCGTGCCGAAAGGTGCTACAACAGAAACTCGCCCCTAACCCTAAACCCCACATCCTGACCATATCCTGACAGACAGATTTTGCGACCAAATAAAGATTTTTCGCCATGCCCCAATCTTTCGCCACGCCCATTACTCCAAACTGCAGAGACCTATGGGAACGTTCCACCACTGAATAAAAAAAAATGAAATTGCAACTTTTTATCTCACAAATTTTTCGCGATTGCGAATCTCGCAATTCTGGCTTTTTTTCTCAGAATTGTTTGATATAACTTGCAATTGAGACACATACATTCTTAAAAATATATATATTTTTTTCTTTATTGGCATTAATGGTTTCATGAAGAACCTGTAATACCATGAAACCTTTCCATTCCACAAAAGTTTCTTTATTGAGGTATTAAAATTTTCTTTACAATAAGAAAAACATGGTTCTTTTGAGTTTGTTTCACTAAAAGTTTCTTCTGGGGAACCAAAAATGGTTCTTCCATGGCATCACTGCAAAAAAACTATTTTGGAACCTTTATTTTTAAAGTCGCCATGAAATCAAAATGTACCCTTTTTACTTTGTTAGTGCACATTATTAGTATTGTGGTAATCAATTAAACCATGCAAGTTAATCCACACAGAAAAAAAAAAAACATTTTAGTCATGGAAAATTTTAGTCATGGAATTCATATTTTTGCAAATAGATTTTTGAAAGGTAGAACTCAATTGTGAGAAAAAAACGTTTTTTCCCCTCAGAATGGGACTTTATGACTCGCAATCGCAAGTTTATATCTCACAATTCTGAGAAAAGAAGTCAATTATGAAGTTTTTTATGAAAAGAAAAAACAATTGACAAAAGTCAATTATGAAAAGAAGTTATAATTATGCAATTATGACTTTATTTCTCACCATTTATATCCTGCAGTTATCCTGCAATTCAGACTTTATAAATTGCAATTGCGATACATAGCCTACAAACTTGCAATTGCGAGTTATAAAGTTGCAAATTCACAATTTTGAGATAAAAAGTTGCAGTTATATGTCAAATTGTTTTATTCTGCGATGGAAACAAGCTTCCATAGATACCCGCACTTGGAGATTTCTGTGCGCAAAAATACGAAGTGTGCACCCAGACAGTACACAACAACGTCTTCATGCGTTTGAATGGACAAAATGCCCGTCTCGGCGGGTATCCTTGTAAGTTGGTTATGTCTTAACTGAACATAAACAGATGACAAAGAAAACGCATTTGTATTAGTATATTAGATCCGTGCCGGTCTTAAAGTGACAGCAGCCTAATATTCCTGCTACTGTCTGTGTCAACAACAAAAGACAAAGATAAAAGCACTCCCATGCTCTTGTCTGTCTGAATAACATTTGTAACTTTGAGAATAAATCTATATTTAATTTATACAGTGTAGACCATTCAGTGTTATTTTACATTTGATTGCTTTATTGAATTTCTGTCTCTGAAAACTAGGCTACTGTTAGACCTGAAAAACACTGTTTATTTCATTTGTATCTTTGTTCCATTCGTTTGTGCTATGCTTGTAATTATATTTTTTGTTCTTATTTATTACTTACTGTTTACTTGTCTTTAATGTTTAAAGACGGTTTCAGCAGTTTAAAAGGATGCTACCGTATCTAGGCTTTTTGGTTGACACATGATGTAAAGTGTCATTTGAATGCACACTGCCATAGCAAGTTTAGATCAATCATAGCTCTTAGCTAAAACACGAGACATGATCAATTTGAATTTGTGCTAGTAATGCAGTTATGAGACAGGAACAAAGCTGTAGTCTCCCTGTATAGCCATAAGTTCAGCCTGGGTCTTTTCACTCATCATTCAGTCAGTGAATTTATGTTAAGGCCATTCAAAACTCAGAATATGATTAACACCCTGAAAACATATGTTGATTATAGATGCCTTAAGGATAGGTTATCCTCAAAAGATACTCTCACTTTCTCCTCAGTGTTGTAAACTGCGTCATGAGATCTTCTGAGGCCTAATAAACACTTTCTGGTCAAGTACACACTCCAGCTAAATGTGATTAATCATGTTCTGTTCAGACAGAGTTTGAATTACTAGTTTGAACTAATATTTTAAATTGCAATTTCAGGACGACTCCTGTATTCTGTACAAACAGTGTTCAAAATATTTTTTAGTTAACTGCCACATTTAAAGGCTGTCGTCTTCAAGGCCTTGGTGTGTGTATGAGACCTCCTCTTTAATTACTTATACTCCACGATTGGCTCCAATTTTACAAGGACTCTAAGTCAAATTTTTGGACAATAAGTTCATTATTCAGAGGTCTGTTTAGAAATCAAGAACAAATATTGTCATCCCTGCTGTTTTTAGATGGGATAATATAGAACTTGGACTATTTTAGTGTAAGAAAACACCTGAAATAGAACCACAAACAAAGCAACCTTTATATGGTCAAATAAATCAGTTGTCGCTTGCACAGAAGTTTGCACTGAATCTGAGAGGGAATAAATCATGATTTATTTTTATAGTCAGTGTTTATTCTCGTTCAACTGCTTCTTCTGTCAGGAACAGAAGTTCTTATGTTATTTGGTCACACTCAACCCCCTGAATGACCTCTTCTACTTGTTATCCATAACAACATGATTCATCAACTTTAAACTCCTTAGTGTTATAATCTAAATTATGTGAAATCTTAGGATAGCAGGATAATAAGAGTAAGATCATTAGCAAAAGAGATGGTCATTTCGATTTCTGTGATTAGAAGCACCTTGTGTTAGTGTAAGGACATAAATCGGGTTTGGGTTTTAGTCCAAAACCATTTAAGTTGAGGACAGGTCTTTCTGTCAGTGCTTGACACAATCCCAATGCTTGTAATATCTGAAATATCACATATTGCATTTTTTAGAGCATTACCTTTCGCTTGGATAAAGAGCTATTTTTTTCACACATTTGTGTAGTACTTTTGTTTAAAAAAAAATATGAAGAGAGAATTAATATTTATATAAGTTTTTGGCTGATCTTAAATTATAAGATTATCTCCATTCTGGGCTTCATTCAAAAATAAATTCTTTCATTCATTCATTAAGAATTTTTATACTGTACGTCACATTATAACTTCCCTGAAAACTTTTTATCATGCCTTTTAATAAACTGGCAGTGCATTAAAGTGACAATAAAGGCTTCTACATTGTTAAAAATAAATTCTTTATCATAACATGGTTGAATTACATTTAGAATATATTAATATAAAAAACTGCAATAATATTTCACAATATTACTGTTGTTTTACTGTATTTTGATCGAATAAATGCAGCTTTGAGGATAAGAGACTTCCTTCAAAAACTGTTATATATAACTTGTCCTAGAAATTTGAAACAACATAATATCATAAAATATCACAAAAACATAATATTTTTATTCATCCTTATTTCCAGTCAAGCTGTTAAATTATTTAAAAAGCATGAATTTATTAAGCATAGTTTTATGTGCATTTAAATACAGTAACCAACCATATACGTATAAACATTACATGAAATGTTAGAAATGAAATTTACCTTTGCATGGCAAAACAGTTTCTACATCAAAATGCTATTAAGCACAGCACATTATTTGAAATGTGGTAGAAAATTCATAGTGGAAATTTCCCTTTTTACAGTAAAAAAAAAACAAAAAAAACCAATGTCATAATTAGTTAGTGCCCGTAGTTGAAGAAACACGCATATGCGCATTGTGCAAATCTGTTTCTGGAATGACTATGCAGGCAATATTTCTTTGCCGAACACAAGGAATAAAATAAATAAATAGGCGTATAGTGACCTAGAATTCACATAACAATTAAGTAAAAGGATCAAACAGACATGTCCACAGGTGTTGTGTGTTTTCAGTGTCTCTGGCCACTCATACTGTACGCTCTGCTGCCCCAGAGTCCAGCTGTGGGAACAACTGGAGCAGGACAGTAGGCGAGGCTTGGGGGTGGTTGTTGTGTGCCCCAGATTGCTTCTTCCTGAAAGGGAGGGGGTTTATCATATTCTAAAATGGGGTCAGCTGAAAATACATGTGCTACTGAACGTGCAGCTGCAACATTTAGAATGTGAAAATAATTTGGCTAAATGTTGTGCAAATATATAGTGGAGCTTTCGGACTGTATAGGCAGACATAATCTGTCGAAATGATTCATAACATATTCGGGATGGACGGATGGATGGATGGATGGATGGATGGATAACAATGATATACAAAGATAACAAAGATATAATGCATAACAATGTACATTATGAATTTCTATTTAATACATTGTACATAAAGGCTTCAAGTGAAGTGTTACCATATCATCTTTTGGTTTGTTGATTAAATTGCTGCAATACAACCCACATTACTTTCCCAATGGTTATACCACAAAGCATTTGTCATGATCAGAACAAAGTCTAGCCGTCGCACTCGATAGATGCCACTCTGCATTGATTGGTAATCTTACTTTACTCATTATCAGACAGTATAAGTATAAATACATGATCACACCGACTCTCGTAACACATGCTGGTTCTCGCCTGCTGCAGTCCATAATTATTGACAGGTTTGATGTGCTCATTGAGTGGAAAGTATGGGAGAATTGGAGTTGCACAGAGTGTGTGTGACTAACTCCCACCATCCCACCCCCAGGCCCATTGCTCTGTAATGGAAAGATTAAAAGCAGAGCACCAACCCAAAAAACACCATCCTCTCTCTCTCTCTCTCTCTCTCTTTCTCTGTTTCTGTCCATCTCACTCTCTCCCTAGCTTTACCTCTCTCCCGCCCTTATACTATAGTCCCCTCCCTCTCTCATGTTAAATAGATTACAGAGGATTCACTTATTTAAAGACTTCGACAAAAAGCTGTGCATGCATATTTTGGGTACGGCTCAGAGCAATTACACCCACACACTGTGAGCACCTAACTGGAGGAATCTAATTTCAACCAACCACAAAGCCAAGCCCAGCCTATTGTCTACAGTCTGGAGTCTGGACCGCACATTGCCTTCAACGAAAGAGTTCCTGAGAAGCTCCAGGACAACATCAGCAGCAGCAGGAAAAGCAGCCACGTCTGACCCAGCTGGATCATCTTATTACGCCGGCTGCACCCTGCTCCGTTTTTTCTTTCCAGGAGACAGGAGCCTCACTGAGAGCTCCACACACCAGCTCTCACGCTGTCTCTTCGGCTGCTTCCCGCCATTCTTATGGACAATGAGGAGGACGATGATGGGAACTTCACCAAGTGGATGAGCAGTTACTGGGGGCACGGGGAGGAGCACGACAAAGAAAGAAAGAGGAGCTTCAGGAGGCCCTCCCGAAACAGAGTTGACCGCCGTGCCTCTTTGCCCTGCATGGTAAGGTAGTGATCACATGTGGAATCATGTTAAGGGAATGGGATTGCTCATGAATGAAGCCTATGTTACTAAACAATTCCCACATTGGATTTTGGTTCAAAGTCATTGTAAAATGAGCCAACTGTTAGGATTATGATTTATATCTCTTGGCAGGAATATTGTTGAATATTATTGAATGTTATTTAATTTAACTTATTTTTATAAATACAACATCCATCTTATTTTGCAATAAGGTACTTTATGTGAACGTGCAAGACTCATGATCCATTAGCCACTGTATAAATTCTCAGCTCATTGTATTTTGTTTCTTTTTTGCATTGGCTTTTTTGGGGGTTTTACTTCCAAACTTTTTTTTTTTAATTTTGTCAATTCAAATACATTGGACAAACACAGTAACTACAGTCAACACAGAATAACAAAACTAAAACTAAAAAATAATATTTTTATTTAAAAATAAAATAAAAAATAACATTTGCAGCTGTTTTGTACAGTTAAAAGGAACTGGAAATGAATGAGACTGGAAGCCAAACACATTCAACTTACATGGTCGTGCCCGCTCTTACATTAAAAATAAGGTATATAATATAATATAATATAATATAAAATAATATAACATAATATAATATAATATTATTTTATTTTATTTTATTTTATATAATTTAATATAATATAATAATATTATCATAAACTATACATATTTTATAATTATAAATGTATAGTATAAAATAATACAAATGTAACACACAAATGTAATATTATTTATAATGATTAACTTTATTTTTATACTAATGATTTTTTTTATATATAATTATAAAAATTCTATTGTTTAGAATCATTATTTTATCATAGTGTTGTTGGTGCCATTTTTTAAAAGAAGTAAGCTAGTGATTTTACCATGAATAAAATAAGAGCAACCCTAATCATGGTAAAATCACTGTAATGCAGCCTCGCACCTTATTTCTTTAATGCTTCTGGGAGCAAGTGAATCCATTGACAAAGTCCAGTCTAGAAGTCTAATTGGGGACTATTTTTGTGTGATTATGGCTTGTGGCAGGATTTTCACTGTGTTTTGACATGCAGTCGATCTTGAAAACCAAGCTGGGCAAAATATTGCATAATGGGTTTTGGAAGAGAACCTCTGTGACAACAGGAAAGTGTGCTCTGATTAGAGGTGGGGACCCAGCAGAAATTAGTTCTCTACCCCCACAAATCAGTGGATCACACGCTCTTTCTCATGCCTCACAGTCTCCTTAAGTAAACAATGTACAGCAAGACTGTGTTTATACCAAAAAGTCGGGAGAGAAGAATGTTAAAAGAAAATGTCTGATGGCTGCCAGGATTACTGCTAATTTAAAATAAAAACAGATGAAAATTAATGATCTGCAATGACAGCAAAGTATTCTAAAAAGAACACATGTTTTGCTGGTGAGCCAGATAGATTTAAACCAGAACCTATATTTAAGTGGAATATCCTTCACTTTTTCCTGCATGTAGTTAGATTTATATATCCTAATTTACGTAAACAGTAAAATAAATATTACGTAAAGAAAATAAATTTAAGGCCGACTTGTTACTTGATATGGCACTTTGTGCAGCGTGGTTTGTCATTTCATAAATGTCATTTATTCCCGCTAACTTTTATAAAAATTAAGAGTGGACATCATCATTTACATCTGGATTTGCATCTAAATTTTGTTCTGCATTTAAATGTAATCACTGCAAAAAATTATATTATCAATAAGTTATGACAACGTATGTTGTACATTGCAATAACTCATCAAAATAAGTTAAGCAATTTTCAACTTTTTTATAAGTTAAAATGACCTAAACATACACGTTTATTGTACTAAATTTAAGGCAGCCCGTGTGCTTGCAATATTTATTACATTTAAGCCCAAGTGCATGCAATATATGTTAACCTTCTGCACATGGTCTAATAATATACACACACACCACTTCAAAATGTGCAAACAAACAATAATCATTAATGAAAGCATTACTAAATTAGCTTTTAACGTTTCTGATTATTTGAATATGTAGCTTATCACTTCCTATCCCATTCATATGTCATGGTTTTTCTCCCTTTCTCTCTGTCTTGGTTTCTGTACTGAAGTCTCAGTTAGAAGCCATGCAGTTGAACCATCTCCATTCTAACAACATGGCCCCTGCCCACCTAAAGAGCCGTGAGGAGAAGGAGGTGCGCTCTCACCCTCGTGCCCGCCGTGTGTCTTCAGACGAAAACAGCCGGACCAAAGTAGGGGGACCTGAATGTCACATCACCACCATTCCAGAGCTCTCAGAGAGCTTAGAGAAGAGGCTGCGTTTCAACCAGAAGGCGATATCAATGGTGGGTAAGAGGCCAGATCATATGTCACATACAATGGACCAAAAAGGTTTTGAAACTGTCATACTTAATGTGAAAACAGCATACCCCAGAACAACAGTGTAGTTATCTCAGGAACAGACTGAAGACTCAGATTAAAGATGCAAACTCAAACTTTAATAACAAGCTGACAGGCAGGGAAAACACACATTATGAACGCAACGGAGACCAGACAAAGACTGAAAGCAAGGGTGCATCTTAAATAGCAATCAGAAACAAGATAATTAGACACAGCTGGGACAAATGGACTAATGAGAGTGACCATAGAAACAACGGAGTGGTTGGAAACAAATGAACACAGGAACTGATCAAAAATACAAACAGAAAGTCCACATCCAAACTGAATCGTGCCATTACTCCCCAAAAGGTACATCCTCACTGTGGGAGCCCTGGAGGCTGTCCAGGGGCAGCTTAGGGTTAACAGACAGCCACTAGGGCAGCACCGGCAGCTCGGGAGACCAGGGTGGAGCCGACAGCTCGGGAGACCAGGGTGGAGCCGACAGCTCGGGAGACCAGGGTGGAGCCGACAGCTCGGGAGACCAGGGTGGATCGGCCTTCGTGGCCTTGCCGATGTAGCCAGGCTCAACCACTATGGCCAGAGACGTATAGTCCCCTCCCTAAAATTTTCCTGGGGAGAGCTATGGGTTTCAGGGTTGGAGAGGACTGAGGGACTGGAGCCACCTCTGTGCTGAGCTCGGAGACTGAAAGCCACTCTGGGCCTTGGATGAGGACTGAAGACTCGAAACTCTGGCGAGGTGGTGGCGGCCGCCATCTTGGCAGAGGGCTCCATGGTGGCCATGACGGGACAAGACTCGGGAATGGCGGCCATAACGGAACAAGGCTCTGGAGTCGGCTGTTTTCTGAACCGGGGGTATATGTCTTCCAGACACTTGAGAATGGCGTTCCTCCAGGGAAGTGCTCAGTTGTCTGGGAATTCAACTGGGTGGTAGTAGTTGGCCCGGATCCAATAGAGTTCTGAGGGTCTCGTCATCATAGGGATAGAGGATGGCAAGACAGCAGAACTCCACGGAGTTATCTACAAAGTTGAGACCCTTTCGTGCCAAAGCAGCGAACTGCACTGCTATATCCATTTTAATGGTCCAGTCTTCTGTCACAGTCTGGTTATCTCAGGAACAGACTGAAGACACCAATTAAAGCTGCAAACTCAAACTTTAATAATAACTCTCTGGAACACGCTGACAGGCAGAGAAAACACACACTAACACAACAGAGACCCGACAAATACTGAAAGCAAGGGTGCATCTTAAATAGTAAACAGAAACGAGATAATTAATCAGACATAGCTGGGACAAATGAACTCATAATGACAGTGACCATAAAAACAAAGGAATGGCGGGAAACAGAACAAATGAACACAGGAACTGATCAAAAATATAAACAGAAAGTCCACATACAAAAAGAAACGTGACATTAAGGCAGATATAATTTTTTTTCAGAAACACTTTTTGTTATACAGGTTGAAACTCTCTTCACATCCCGATAGATTATTAATAGAAGTGGTCTAAATATAAAAAATGTACATACATCTTCTGTGGAAGGACGAAAAAAAATGTTCATCCAATCTTTGCATTCAGTCCATACCTGCCTGTCAATCTTCTCAATCAGAAGATTCAATTCATCTCAATTCATCCTCTGAAGGCTGCATATCTCATGCCACGTCATCAAACTCTGTCAAAGGATGTTTCAATTTAAAGGATCCTAGGAAGGCAATCTTCATTTCGCATCCTTCATTCGGCTCATTTTGAAGGATGCATCAAGTGTATCCTTTGCAGCCTTCAATCACCCACAATCCTTTGTACACATTCCAATTCACAAAAAAATAACTGATGGAAAACGAGTCGCACTGAGCTCTTCTGAGTTCATTATGAAATGTAAGACAAAAATAATGTTTTCGCAGATAACATACATATTATCTGTGATGAATGTTCTCTTTTGTTTTTTTGTAAATTAATTAAATTAAGCCACTGGGAAACCACAGACGAGTCATTCACTGTATTGCATTAATAGAAGGCCAGTTGATATAAAGATTTTTTAATACAAGTATCTTTCCAAAATGAAGTTTTAATAGTATTTTCTTGCCGTGACCGTGGGGGCAGGAACGTGTGTGATGAAGCCATGCACATTTACTGTAGCGTTTCATAGCCTTTAATAGTGAGGTGGACTGCGAAGGACTGGACTAGGACACAGCCTCACTGGGATCCAGCCTTCCTTCTGAGAAGCACCTGTAGACAAACAGTCACTGAGCACCACAAACAAACAGCAGCCCCCTTTTACAGTTCCTACCAGGAGATTTTCACGCATTCATGCGTTTCTAAGGCGACACTATCAGCACCAAAATGAATCTGCAGCATTCAGGTGGTACAAGTCAGAGCTCTAAGTTGTTTATGTTAATTATTATTGTAAAGTTATGTGTTTGAGACATGAGGCGATTTAACGCTGTCTCTCATGAAGCTTTGCAGACTCTGCTCTGGCTGTCAAGTCAAGTCATCTTCATTTATATAGCACTTTTAACAATGTAGATTGTTCAAAAGCGGCTTTACAGTGGTAATAGGAAATTAAAGTAACAGAGATTGTTTTGGCTTTATAGCAGCTCTAGAATAAAATTATTGTCCAGCTAAAGTTAGTTTTGATTGATTCACTTCCGTCGCAACGATCATTAGTTATTAACTTAGTTATTAACGGCTAACACCGTTTTAACAGAAAACTCTTAAGTTTTCTCTGCGCAAACTTTAAAAACGTGAACCTGTGAGAAGGCTGATGGCGTGCATGCGTATAACGAGTTTAGTCTTTAGGTATGCGCATTTGAACACATGTGCACAGGCGTGTCCTTCCCTACAAACTACTTGTCTGGCCTTAAAATTTATAATACAGAATTTTTATTGCTTCCGCGTTGCCACGTGAACCGGAAGTATCCCGACATCGCTTTATCTGTAGAGTGGTAAAGGGAGAGAAGGAGGCCTTCTCAGGGGAGACTAGTTGACACTTCAGGACTGCGTTTTCGTCGCGTCCAGGCGCAGGTCCTTCATCAGATCTGGATACGGCCTGGATCCGGCGGACTGCGGTAAACCTCGGGATAAACAGAGAGACTAATATTAGCGGCCATTCTTCTTATGATGTAACGAGTACATCAGGATTTATGGGAAGTGTTCCCGGTTCCGGCTGACCTAATCTATGCAGCCTAACATTGAATTATAGAAGTCTATAATGTATTATGTGTATGCTAGGTCAAAGAGATGTGTTTTTAGTCTAGCTTTGAACTGACAGAGTGTGTCTGCTTACCGGACAATGTTAGGAAGACTGTTCCAATGTTTTGGTGCTAAATAGGAAAAGGATCTACCGCCAGCAGTCGATTTTGATATTCTAGGTATTATCAACTGGCCGGAATTTTGAGATCGCAATAGCTGTGCATGTTCATGTGTTCTGGTGGCGTGGCTCTGAAGGGAGGGTGGGAACTTGCTATTGCTGCTAGCCTCTCTGAAATTGTGGGGTGTGTATGTGTGTGTGTGTATGGGGGGGATGGGGGGGAGGGTTGGTGACAACATCAACACAACAATGACATACACATTGTAAAAAAAAATACTGCTTTGTGTTGTTTCAACTTAAAAAAGTATGTGTTTGTGCTTGACTTAAAATATTAAGTTAACATTAGTTTAGTGAAGTTGGATATTTTAGTTACATTTTTTGTTGATATATAAATAATTGCGGCAACATTTTTTCAGTGCAGCTTTCATTTATTTATTAAAGTAAGTTATCCCTATAACACCCAGTTCCCCTGTTTGTAAAAGCGAACGTCTTTATTGTTTGGCTTATATAGCCTAATATACTTAACTGTACTGTTTAAAAGTTTGGAGTCGGTAAGATTATTTATTTTTTTTTTAGTGCATTTAATTCATCAAAAGTGACAGACACACATTTATAGTGTTACAAAATATTTCTATCTCAAATAAATCCTGTTCTCAGAATTTCAGAATCCTGAAAAAGAAAGTATCACGGTTTCCACAAACATATTAAGCAGCAAAATATTTTGAACATAAGAAGAGATGTTTCTCATATTCAGCATATTATAAAGATTTCTGAAGGATCATGTGACACTGAAGACTGGAGTAATGGCTAATGGCTAAAAACATATTCAGATACAAAATAGTTATTATAGATTGTACAATATAACTCTTTTTACTGTTTTTGATCAAAAATCTTACCATCAATTTTTTTAACGGTATAGTGTTCTATTCTGCAATACAGTACAGTTACATACATAGTTATAAATATAGTATTAGACAAAGTGCATCAATGCCCTATAATTAGAATATTTTAAGATTATTTTTTCTGCTTTATTTGTAGGGTAATGCAGATAGCATATCTCTTGTTTGCCATGAAGAACTACGGAATGGAAGGGGTGGCATCCAAGAGGTTCACTGCAGCCATCATTCTCATAAAAAGGTAAACACATCCTGAATTAATTCTCTCCTCTGTTGCCAGCTAACAGCGCCAAATCCATCCCAACAACATTTGAACAGCACACCCATAGCGCTTGATCATTATCTCGCATGTGTTCCCTCCTCCTCAACATGCAGGAGGGGTTCAAAGTGTAACCTCATTAGTGTGTGGAGTCCAGACACCCCATGTTAATTGAAGCGGTGGGTTAATGGATATAGAGGTTAACGCATGACACCAAATGAACGTTTTCAAAATTCCTCCTTGCATGCATGTTTATCTTGTTACTTGCTGCTCTTGTATCAGCTGTGACACTGAATATTCTGTCTCTGGTTGTAGGTTGGGCAGGCAAAATGGCCAGAGCAGCGTCCACGTCCACGTAGTGGGAGTTCTGCACCTGCGTGTGAACGAGGGAAGGAGACACCGTTCTGCCCTGGACAAGAGGAATATTGCTTGCCCCGTCGTCAACTGTCTTTACGCAGACAGCGTTGATTTTTTCCAGTGAAGTATACCATGGTACCAATAGTAGTTCAACTAATCAGTAATCACTCAGTGTATTATCAAAAATCATGTTCATTTGAAATTGTCAATTTTTGTTTGTGTTTATCTCCACAGTAATTTTTTTTTTATTCCAAGTCATTTATATTACAATTAAAAATGTTTTAAATACTTTTTGTAATTTTTCTTTAGTTATAATGATATGAACCATAATATGGTTATGCGTATTAGTAACCTTTCAATCAAATTTAGTTTTTCAGTGAATAATATACAGCTATTTTGGATTAGAAAACTAAGCTGTGAATATAAATGATTAGGGTTATTTTAGTGTTAGACTGGATGAATTATGGGTGCTTAAACTGGTATCCTGAATTTGCAGGTCATATGTCAGGAGTTGCAGTTGTGAAGATACATATAGCTTGTTAAATGCACATGCTGGAAATAAGCTGGTGGCTAATCTCACCACTGTAACGGAAATCAATGGTGGGCCACGGTTTTGCCCCTAAGAGGTCAACAGATCTGTTTTTCATGCATGCAGTTGTCATGCAGGTCCCATCATGCCTCCGTTATGGCTCTTGTAAACTGCTCAGTCATGGAAAATTTTAAAGATTCATACAAATTTTTTCAAGTCTTTTCTTTGGTGGAGAATAAACATATAAACAGAGAATAAACATTTCATTTAACATTGTTTTCTTTAGCATTTATGTCACACACTAGTCTATTTGTTTTAGTAATGTACTGTATATTTGTCAAAAAAATCAACAACAAAAATATTCTAAGCATTTAATTAAAAATAAAGGTTTCAATGGGTTTCTTCAGCGATGCCATGGAAGAACCTTTTTATTTTTTCAGTGTGAAGAATATTTTAATATTCTGAAGAGCCTTTTTCCACAATAAAGAACCGTTGGCTTTGGCAGAGACAGTCATGTCCCACCTGTCGAGTTCATGTGACCATGTTTGAGCCCCTCTACTGGTCCTCTGCTCCTGTCCAGTTTCCCTGACAATGTCCATATTTCTTCACTTTCCATGTCTGTCTGCAGGTCCACTGATTTAGTGTGTTTATATGTAAATAAAAGCAAAACAAGACCATCATCTCTGGGTGGAGGCATGGGTTTAAGACTTAAATTAACAGGCGAGTGTGTAGCAATCCTGCATGATTATATGGTCTGTTACTTGCACATGCTGTCTAAGATATATGAGTATTGGATGTGCATCTTTATATGACTCTCAAAAGCCTCAGCTCTACATCCCTAACCATCCTTTTCTGTCTTTCTTGCTTATTTTCCTCTGTGGTGTCATGAGAACATATTTGTCTAGGCTGAAAACTGTGGATGCTAAATGTATGACCTTTTTTTTTCACTTTTTGTTACATTTTGTGTTTTGCACAAAATGCACATCTGCATTACCCATTAATGTACATGCCAAATTCAGAGGCAGAGAGTTTTAGACTCTGTCATGTAGGCTATTGTGATGTTTCTGATGATCAGAAATGTAGGCTATATAAGCTCCAAAGATGTAGAATATGTTGTTTGTACAACCATACTTTTAATATTTAACATTTAATTTAAGAATTGACACGAATTAAGAAATACCAAGCCTACATTCTTGCAAAGTTTTTAGTGCTGTTATTTTGACATTTTTGTTTCGTATGTCATTACTTTGTTTTTACAAAACAGATTGAATTTATAGATTTGATAGGATGTTATTTAGTTTATATGAATTTATATTTGTAAGTAAGTGAGTGCCACGTTGTAAACTGTGAAATAAATAATGAAAATACAGATGAGATGATGTTCTTCTCTCCGTTGCCTCAAGGCGGGACCGTGCCTTTGTGCACGTAGGCTATGTGTCCCGCCCTACTGTACAATTATAAAAGAAACAATAAAAACCCAATTAAACTCTGTGAATAGTGTTCTTATAAAACAGTATGTCAGCAAAATATTATTCAACTTCTGTACAAAAGCATAAGTAAAACGTTAGTGTTTAGCAAGCGTATTTTCATGCAAAGTAGGCCTACTATTTTACCGAGAATTGTGGTCTGTCTATTCACAATATTTGATTTGTCAAGGTTTTCAAAATATGTAAAACCCATAAAAACTTAGCAAAATAATAATAATACACTTATACATTTTTAACAACTAGCCTACTTTTAGTTTCTTAAACACTGGACTCAAATTTCGGTCTGAGAAAAAATGCACACGTGGAAAAGAGACCAAGTGTTGATTGACAGGTGAACTAACCAATCAAATTCGAAAACAATGACGTTTAGTGGTTTCGTGAACGAATCGTTGATGGAATGGGAGGTTCCCTTTGGAAGACGCTCTGAAAAAGATAAACCCCACAAATCTGGTTGCAAAACAGCTGGAAAAGTGGAAAAGAAGTCGATACGTGAATTTCTGATGGAAAAAAGTAATGATGGTCAAGAGGGACTAAAATTAACCGTGTGAGGATGTTTGAACATTTTTAGTGAACTGTTACAGCATCAAATGCAGACACTCGAGAAAAACGTCGACTGTGAGGTTCCTTCTTATTTTTTTCAAGACTATCCTAATTATTTGGTCAATCGATAAGGTAAGAACTCTTAAATCATATTTCAGACCACTTACTGTGCCTAAATTAAGTTATTATTTCCACTTTTGTTTCTTAATGAAATAACGTACCCAGAAGGCTTTTTCTCTTAAGCCCAATAAAAAGTGAAATCACTGAGACCTCTATCCAATAAACATTATAGGTAAAGTTGTTGTTAAAGCCATTACGGTGTACTGAATCGTTTTTCAGGTAAGGTTTTAAACTATTTTAAAAAGCCTATTTGTTTTTGTCATCTTTTTGTGAAACCTGCTGGATAAGCTATTATGCCATGTATTTTTAGATCCTATTGTGTGTGTGTGTGTGTGTGTGTGTGTGTTTGTGTGTGTAGCCTAAAAGTGCACTGGGGCTTCTATTTTATTTTTTTTATTTTTTTTTTGGTTCAGACAAAAATGACTTTGTTTTTATGTACAATTCCAAATAATGTCGTCCGTATGTTGTCATAAACACATGAAAGGCCTATTCACTGGAGAGACTCTCAAAGCTTTAGTTTGTCTCTATGGTAACAGCAGAGCATCCTGAAAAACAGTGTGTTTAGATCAAAGCTGCAGAGATGCTACTCACTGCCTTGATTTTCATATAGTGCATAATAAAATAAAAATGCTCTCACCCTCATGTCTGTATGAATTTCTTTCCTTACTCTCAAAAGGTGAATTGGTTTGGAACAACATGAGGGTGAGAAAATGATGACAGAAATGTAATTTCTTTAATTTGAGACCCTCTGTTGAAATATGTATTGCGGATGCATAAAGTCTGTGCTGTATAATTGCATAGCCTCCTTTACACGTGTTTGAATTCAGATTTCTTTCTGAAAGCAATTGTAAACAGGAGACTTTTATCTGAATGATAAAATTTCCTTATGTACTGCTTTGATTACTTTCACTGATAAAAAATAAAATGGTTGACTTTATTGATCGTTAAATTTAAATGTTAAACACAAAATTAATGTTCAGTCAAGTACAAATCAACTTGCCATTTAGCCTGCTTTTTGTAGTTTTATACTTCCAAGATTAACAGTGTAGACTGTGATTTGGCTTGGTTTTGGGCTTTACAAATCTATCCTCACATTGCTGTTTAATATAACTCATTACTAAATATATAGTGCGTGGAATTGTTTGTTCATGAAGGCAATACATTTATATGTAACAAAATCTGTTTTTGCTTTACATTAAGGTTTCATTAGTTAACATTAGTATAACTAAATTACTACTTTAGTTAAGATGAATTAAGGTAGGTAGGATTTTTATAAAAACTTTTTTTCAAATTTGTTTAAACCGTCTTTATATACCAATGTATATACCAATATACCAAATACATAATTAAAATGTAGGTGCTCTGAAAAAGAGAGTATAAAAATCGAGTGACTGTAGACCTTTTAATCTGCAATAAACACAGCTCATTATTTCCATTCGGGACGAAACAATTGATTGGTTTGGGCGACTGTCACTCACTCTCGCAACCATGGCTACCACCCCTGTTGCTAGATCTGCCGATGTGCGCGCGCACCCGTTTGATTTGAGGAGGGGAAGAGAGGCGCGTAATCTACGAAGAGTAAAATTATGGCAGAGAAAGAGCATTCAAAATTCAAAGCACCTGCATATTCAGTCAGCGAAGGCAAACAAGGCAAAAACTACTTCTTCGGACCCTGGTTGCCCGCACTCTTGAACGACCTCCTCTGCTTCGCCCTCGACCCCGGACCTGTCCTCGAACCGACGATGCGGTAGGCCTACTTGTCACTGGAGTGTAACGTTAGTCCTCATCAGAGTCAACAATGTTTTCATCATGTAAACTCTTACATGCAAAACACCGTATATGTTATGAATCTTACACGAAATTCACCTTCATCACAGTTTAACTGATGGTAATGGAAAAACGTGTATCAATGAATGCAACCTGTTTTTAGCTTTGCCTTATAATAGCTCGTTACCTATAGCCTAAATATAGCTCGTTACCAAATCAAACAAAATATATTTTAAACTTTACCAGTATCGATATGCTAGCTTGATAGTGAGTACTAAAAGCCATCTTATTTGTTTATATTCATAGTGATAAAGTTAGGTATTTTATTACATGTGATTCTGACATGATGTCACTGCATGCACTGCACTCATTCCTCCCGACTCGTCTCAGGTAAATAATGCGTCTTCCAGCTGAGCCCGAGCGTTTGGTGTCGCTCGTTCATGTGTTTTGGGGGCGTGGCTTTGGAAGGAGCTCAGAAGGGAGGGGGTGGAGTGAATGGAAATAATGAGCTGTGTTTACAACAGTCGTGAGAGGTCTACAGACACTCGATTTTTATACTCTCTTTTTCAGAGTACTTACATTTTAATTATGTATTGGTATATAAAGACAGTTTAAACAAATTTGGAATGTTTTTTTTTTAGAAAAATCCTTCCTACCCTGCCTTTAAGAATGAACAAGACTTCTACAGCATTTTTTAATCTAAATTAATGTTAATTTGAACATTTACTAATGCATTATTAAATTCAAAAGTTGTGTTTGTTAACATTAGTTAATGCACTGTGAACTAACATGAACAAACAATGAACAGCTGTATTTAACATTAACAAAGATTAATAAATAATACTGTAACAAATGTTTTGTTCAGTGTTAGTTAATGTTAGTTAATACATTAACTAATGAGACCTTATTGTAAATGTAAAATGTTATCACAAAATAACACAAATATAATATCACACCTGTAAAATGTGAGATCTTGTATTGGTATGCCAGTCCTGAGGATGAAAAAGTGTGGTGTATCAATACGAAGTCAATCATTTTGTCTATACTTATTATCATTATGAGTTATGGTATTTTGGTTTTGTAGTTTTTATTTCTTTATTATTAATTAATAAAATTGTTATTCTTATTTCCAGGAAATCATGGGAAGTTTTAAAGGCCATGCATTGCCTGGAAGTTTCTTCCTGATCACTGGTCTGTGGTGGGCCGCGAAGCAGACCTTTTTGTACGCCACCCGCAGGAACAAAAGTGCTGGTGCGGGCAGACTTGCATCTCGAGCTACACAGCGCCGCATAGAAATCATAGAAGGAGCTGTCATTTTATCATTTTCTATTATTGGTGAGTTTCCGCCATGCCTTCATCAATATAATGTGTGATTTCATTATAGATGTAGACAAATAAATGTTGTCAAATGTGTATTTAAATCACCTTAAGTTCAGCAAAGAAATACATTAGGTTTTAAGAACCTTTCTTTTTTGCTATATAGGGTTATTAACTTGACTGAATGGTGTAAAAAAAAAATTCTGTTAAATTATAGGTTTTACAATAAAACCAGTGATTCTCAACCTTTTTGACTCCACTGTCAACAAACAATATTTGAAGGCTCCATGACTTTTCCAGTTGTATGTGTACTGGATAAGGATGAAAGATAAAGATTAGAAAAATGTATATTCATAAAATTCATAAAACTCTCCATGGAGTTATTCATTTACATTAATAATTTTTCTCCAGGCCTAAATGTCACACTTTTATAATATGGCTTCCTCATATATTCAGGTTTTTCAAGCAGTGGGAACCCTGATTCTTCAAAGACAAAATACAGTTGTTGAGGGGGTCATTGAAAAAAAGAAATATCTTGATTTTTAGTTTGTTTTAGCTTATTTTAATGCTTGTTTTGTCTTATTTTACTTAACTTGCTCCCCCGTGAGCAATCTTATGAAAGCATGTTTATTAGGTGCGTAGGCACCTATTGTATCCGTTGTTTTTGTTGTTGTTGTTCTTGTTCTTGTTCTGGTTCTTCTTCTTCCTTTCGCTCTTGAAGTCTATGGCAGCCCATAGAACCGTATGGTAAAAAGTTGTGAAATTTGGCACATAGATAGATAGTGGACAGTCTGAATATTAACCACAGTAATTTTGGAGTCTCTAACCCAATCCCTCTAGCTCCACCAACTTCCCAAAATTTCACTTACGTTGATGCTATTAACTTTTCATCTTCATCACTTCATACTCTTCAGACCATGGCGACAAAAAATGTGGAAATCAAGTTGATTTGTCAAACTGTTCTTGAATAACGTGCAAGCGAATTTAACAAAGAGCACGCCAAAATGGACGCAAGACTATATCTATGCAACGCTTTAGCATATTCTGACTTGGTGTGTGTTATGGTTATGACAACCATGACCTCAGGGTACCTGTACAGTTTTGGCACAGTGCCACCTAGTGGTCACGAAATATATTTAAAAAAAAATTGCAAACTTCTGAACAGTTTGACCAAAAATCTCACACAAAAAATGTGTCACCCAACTTTGACCACACCAGATCAATTTGGTGTCAGTTCCACCTATTGGTCAAAAGTAATTAGGTCACATTACAAGTGATTGTATTTATGGGCTTTCAACCATTTTGCTTAAAATCGTCTCCAAATGTCTTTATTCATTTTCTGCCTTGATTTCTAGCTCATCATTCTGCATCTGTGGTGCTTGGCCCCGTAATTGCTGCATGTTATATTTATTTTTCTTCTGCCATTTACACAGGTATGTTAGCAGAGCAGCTTCTAGCAGGTGGGCCCAAGTTTCAACTGTATGATTCTTCCACTCAGCACTGGGAGCAGCTGATGAACTGGCAGCACACCACCATGTACCTGTTCTTTGCCATCGCAGGGGCCATATCTCTCACTGTCCACAGCACAGACATCGCCCCTTTGGCTTTAGACCGAATGCTGTTGGGTCTTGCTTTCTTTAATGAGGGTATATTGACTTCAAATTGATTTCATGCATTTTTAATGTTAGAGAATGTGCGCATTTTTCCCTAAATTGAGCACTATTGAAATTCCCAATTTTCTGTTTTTGTGATAATTCAACACATAAAATTGAAAGTACACGTCTGCCTCTTGCAGGATTTCTGTTTCTTTATCATCTCCATGGTAGAGACCTGCTTGATGTCCATGTGCACACTCTTCTCCTTTACGCCATCTTTGGACAAGCTTTCATCTGCCTTCTGGAGGTTTTCCACAGGGGGAATATTCTTCTAGAACTGTTCAGAGCCACTCTCACCATACTGCAGGGCAGCTGGTTTTGGCAGGTCAGTGTGTGTCCCTATGTGTACGTGCGTAAGTGCATACATAATGTGTGTGTATTTAAGTCATTTTGGGGCTGTTTACACCTGGCCACTTCATGCGTTTTCTCAGATCAGATAGCTATCTGATTTATCACAACGATTCCATTTACACCTGGTCACATAAATGTGTTTTTGCACATGCACGTCACTGAAAGCAACAGATATGAGCTGCATTTTATTGATCATCAGCTAAAATGTCAAAATCAAAGACTGCAATAAGAGAGAGCAGCAACAGCCCTGGTAAGATCATTTCGTTTCTTTACTTTTAATGATGATGATTGTGTGTTAAGCATCTGCGACTTACTCTCACTTTGATTTGCGATAGCTTGTGCGTTGGCTTGATGAATAGATGCTCAGCTTCTCATCTGCGGTGATATGACTGCAGTAGCGTCGTCATATCTGGCTATAATGTTACATATAGCCTATAACACGCTCTCACACGTTAATTTTTTTAGCATTTTTGGGAGGAGTACAATTTACATATGTGGTTTCAACAACCAGATGCATTTACACTTGTCCAGTTTCGTCTTGAATGCGGCCCAGACCTCCTCCTGAAGTGGTTTGAGCGATCGGATTCAAATCCGTCTCGAATGCGTTTCGGAGGGCATTTACACCTGGTCTTTTCACGATCAGATAGCTATCCGATCACAGAAAACACATGAAGTGGCCAAGTGTAAACAGCCCCTTTGACTCAGCACTGTTTAACTATTTTTTTCTTGTATTTTTCTAGATTGGCTTCGTGCTGTACCCGCCCAGTCAAGTGAAATGGGATCTGACAGACCATGGCAATGTTATGTTTGTCACATTATGCTATTGCTGGCACCTCGCGTTTGCATTGTTCACTGTAGCTGTACAGTACTGGTCTGTTCTATGGTGAGCACAACATATTCTATCGATTCTAACATGAAATACACAAACCTAAATTAGATCTAAAGAAACATAAAATGTCTTTTTAAAAGATTAGGGTCAGTACTTTAAACATGTTTTATACTTTTATTCAACAGGGATGCATTAAACTGATCAAAAGTAACAAGTAAATACATCTACAGTATCATGTTACAAAAGATTTATATTTTTAAATAAATGCTGTTCTTTTGATCTTTCTATTCATCAAAAATGAAAAAAATATATATATCATGTGCATTTCCACAAAAACATTAAGCAGCACAACTGCTTTTTCAACACTGACAATAATAAGAAATGTTTCTTGAGCACCAAATCAGCATATTAGACTGAAGACTGGATAAATGGCTGCTAAAAAATCAGCTTTGCCATGATAGGAATTACTTTTTAAAATAGAAAACAGTTATTTTAAATTGTAATAGTTTTTCACAACATTACTGTTTTTTCTGTTTTTTTTGATTGAGTAAATGCAGCCTTGGTGAGCATAAAAAAAACATACCAACCCCAAACTTTTGTAGTGTATGTATATTGCATATGAAATCATATTTTTTTATGGAATTTCCTTTCTGTATGTTAGATTTATTGAATTGTTTTTCCTTCATTGTTCTCCCTCCAGTGCTGTGCGTTCCAGACTGAGGAGGATGCCACCCATGGAAATGGGGCTTTTGAAACCAAGGGACAAGGAAGTAGAGTCTGAAGACGAGATTTTATGAGTCTTTATCATCTTTACGCGTTCAACCCTGCATCCCAATTCATTTGGACCTCAGACCAAAGATAAATATGGAGACAGAGTGAGAGATAGATAGTAACAGTTGAGGCATTGTCACTAAATATTAGCTTTGTCTTAATTTCCTGAAGAGCAGATGAGAGATGACAAACAGTGGCAGTCTTGCCTTCCAAGATTTTTTTCATCAAATTGCAACAAGAGTGACTCTGAGTAAATCACAAGAGCCATAGTGTTTAATCTCTCGCATGTTCCCAATATGATCACTCCAGTTACAACAGTCTTATCTTTTTGTGGTCATTCCTTTTTATATCATTATCTCACTTCCACTTCATTTCTCTGATGCACCAACCCCTGAGAAGTTAGTTAAAACTTGATTATTTTCTATACAAGGTTGGATTAAGTCAATCACATATGATGTATTGATTATTCTTGGGTCATTACGTAGACTATTTGTTGGCATTATATAATTTTCTCTTTGACACATTACTGTGTAAATTTGAGTATTTTCTTTGTGTGCCTTGTCAGTATTTTATATGTTGTCACTCAAGGGAATATCATATTTTAATCATATTGTTTTTAATGGTACTATATGATCTACATGCTGAAATAATTGTTTTAATGCCCCTAGGATTTTGGGGGTTTTAAGTCACTTTTCAGTCATCAAATAATGATACTTTTGTATTTTCTTGACAATTCTTGACAGCCATTACAATTCCTCTGTTAGTCTTTTGTGTTTGTTTATTCCTCAGTTAGTCTTTTGTGTTTGGTCCATGGTATTCTTTTCAAGGGCGAAGAAGAAAAAAACAGGAATGACCATTGTATGTGGAATCTTGACATTATAGTATTTTATCACATGCATTTATTGATTAATTTAATTTGACTTGATAAATACATTTTCTAAAAACAAAACTTTTTCCAATAAAATATTTTATTAGTCTATTACAGTGTGCAGTGACTGTATTTATATTAATAGCTATGTATTTGGCATGTGCTGGTATTCACATATTTTTCCATATATTTCTCTTTCTGAATAGTTCAAAGACCCAACTATAGATAGATAGATAGATAGATAGATAGATAGATAGATAGATAGATAGATAGATAGATAGATAGATAGATAGATAGATAGATAGATAGATAGATAGATAGATAGATAGATAGATAGACAAATGAAAGAAATTGTCTCTCAATAAGTGTTCCAGTAACACGAAAAACCACTGACTATCATCATCCATACTCAGTTTTTAGTGCACTTGAGAAGGTAGGTGGCGTGCTTGAGCAAAATGTGATAATGTTCATTGAAGGGAGCCCAGAAGGCAAAGGGGAGCACGGGTGATGTCAAGTGAGTGCCAGCTGGACGATGTTACAACACATTCTCTGGGATTTATTGTGAATTGATTCATTTAATACAGAGAATTGAATGTTCAGTCATGGACAAACTCAGAGCGGTTCTGGGTGGTCGTGATGGAAACAATGACAACACAAATATACTGCAGGTGAGGAACTGCTCTATAAATCTTCATTAAGATCTTTTATATTTAAACTAAAATATAAACGTTAAAATATGACGCTAATTTGCACATATTGACATTGAATTCCAACTTCACATTTTGAAAGTTTTTATTCTGAAGGGGAAAAAAACACGTTGCCTAAATCTCAGTTGTCTGTTCCATTGACTCAAGGCGGCGAATGAAGCGTCCACGCTGGGATGGGGCTCGCGCCTGAAAGGATTCCTCGCCTGTATGGTCGTCGGAGTAGTGTGCACGATCCTGGTCAGTGACTTAAACTTTAATCAACCTTATTTTTATTATCAGCGAGATTTTACACACAGGTAACTTCCTTTATATTGAGAAGGGATAGGCGATGAGTTGGAGAAATATGTTTAGAAGCAGGGCTGTGTCACCGGTTTGACCTGCTCTCAGGAATGCGTATTGCGTTGAAATGCCATCTCGCTGTCTACATTCAAGTATTTTGAGTGAGAAGTTTAGGAAAGAAACTGGTTTTATTTGGTGTAACTTTGTGACTATTAAGTATCATTATATTATTAACTATCTTTTTCTTTCTTTCTTTTATCAGGGAGTATGTTGCCTATTTATTCCCAAAATAGGATTGATTCTCTTCATTGTGTTTTACACATTGGGCAACATTTGCTCCTTAATAAGGTCGGTCAACAAGCTATAGCAAGTTAAATGTACTAACTTTGTATTATTTTATTTTCATTTTCTCTTTGAGACAATACTGACTTCTTTGTTTAATTTGAATCCACCCCCACAGCACAATGTTTTTGATGGGACCATTAAAACAGCTGAAACGCATGTGTGACAAGACCAGAGCCTTTGCTACTGTTGTTATGATAGTGAGTTATTCCTTTTTTCCTCATATAAAACTAAAAATGAGAATCTAATTGTGAAAATAATGCAGACATGTTAGAAGAGTCTTTGAATTTGCAGAATATTCGGACTGTTTTTGTATACAAAAGAAAAGAAGAAATCAAAATTGACTTAAATTTTGTTTATCCTTGTAATATTTTAACTAAAAAAGTTTTTCCACCTGAAACAACTAACTTTTTTAGACAATGTCACCAAGAGGGGAGTATGGTGATAATAAATAAATGTTCATGCTGCATTCTGTTTTCTCATTAAATATCCTGTTTAATTTGGATATAGGCTACCTCTCATTTTGAAAGTTTTTTTTTTATAACTCCTAGAATTATTGCCATATCTCAAAAACAAATCAGATACACTAGGAAAAAAATAATTATTTTAGTTTATGTGCAGCCTTTAGATATCTGCCATTTACAGCATCAGATTTTGATTACAGATACAGTATTTTTGACCCAGTATTACGAGTTCCTTTTTTTATTTTTTGGTTTATAGACATGTCTGGTTCTCACACTCTGTGCAGCTTTTTGGGTGAGTTCTAATCCATCTATATTGTATATATCAACTCTGAATCAAATACAGTATTATTTTAACTTTTTATTAACATTAATCTCTGTACCACAGTGGAAGATCTTTGCACTCACTCTGCTGTTTGTCATTCTGCAAGTCCTTGCATTTGCATGGTAAGTTTCCATTGACACAGCATTACAAATATTTAAAAAGTATTTTAAGTATATTTTTAATCCAGTAGCACATCATCTAGTATTTATTATTGTACTGACATACATTTTATCAATTAACATTTTTCTTCTCTATAGGTATAGCCTGTCTTACATTCCTTTCGCAAGGTTAGTCTGGAATTGCACAGTATTAGATATTAACAGATTGACATTGACAAATGTGTAGTTTTTTTTTTTTTTGTATTCTGTTATAAATGAATTATTTTACAATGGGAAGATCTGGTAAATGACAGCAGTAATCATGCACAGGCTTTTTTTGGACCTGGCTGCTTTAGAATATTGAGTCTGTTAGAAATCTTTTAAAATGCCTTACATTCTCTTTTCCTTAACCAGAGATGCCATCCTGAAGTTTTTCTCCATGCTGTTCACCACATGTGTGAAATGACAAGGCTGAGGTTTGGCCTTTCACCACTCCAGATACTTTCTGTTCAAGTATTCTGTGATTCCGGGATCATCAAAACATCATTGACAGAATGGCACAATGGGACACTGCTAGTTTTAATGGCATTTTCTTAACTCTGAACATAAATAATAAGACTCATTTTTACTGAAGGTGTTTTATTTTAAATATGTTGTTGAACAGTTAGGAAAGATTGTAAGATACCTGAAAATGGATATTTATAAAAGCAAATATTTTGGGGGTGGCTTCTGAAAGTTGCACTTTCTGTTTTTCTCTGCCTTATGTTGTATAATGATATCACCCTGTAAATAAAGAAAAGTTTTATCAGATCATTTTTGTTGTTTTGTTTCCTTTTATGCAGTATATCTAAAAAAAATGTGTTTTATAATTTTTTATTTCTCTTTTAACACTGGCGCCTATAGGCCTTTATCACAGTGCGCGTGACGTCACTTCCAACGGCGAGTAGTAGCGTAAACCGAGTTCCGGTCGAGTCTGTAGCAATGGCGGCGGCGCGAAGGTTTTCAATATCACTGCGGGATCTTCCCCAAATCACCAACGTTTACACGATTGTGGAAAATCTTTCACAAACGAAAGTGTCCAAATTTGAGAAGGGATATAAATTCTTCTTTGAAAACTACATCTTCAATTATGAAGGTAAGTTTCATTTTAACGTTTGTTTATTCTCTCGAAATGGCTAACATGCTACCTAGCTGGCTAAACCATGATTGTCTTACAAATACGCAAACCGATACAATTTTCAAGTAAAAAACGATTTTTATTTTGCTGTGATATGGTAGTGTGATTATAATGCTGTTTTTGTGCAATACAGTATCTGATGTTGTAGATAGTGAGGTGATTATCAGGGCACAGTGTTACCGGTCCATGAGGAAAAACGAAGAGCCACACTCTCTTCAGGTTACCTGTTCAGGTTTCAGAACTTTAGTTAGGTCCAGTTCGAGGACACAAATTTGATTGTGTTTATAGTTGCTACGGTTGTAGCGGGTTAAACTGCAGTTGCAGTTTGTTTGAAAAAGTGTTCAAATGAAAATTGTTAGACTGCTGTTGCAGTCAATTTATGTTAATGTTTCATTTGTATTCTAATTTTAAACCGTATATAATGTTTTATTTATTTAGATTTCATTTAAAGTCGACGAGAATCCTCCTGTCATCAGTACTTTTTGCTGTTCCTGTGTGGCTGGGAAAGAGCTATGCAACCATTTGGTTGGCTTGCTGTTTCAGAGTGCACACTACAGCATGATGAAACTTAAGACGGTACCACCCACTATACCCAGCACAAGCACTCTACAGACTTGGCACAGGCCCAGGACTCAGGTATAGTAAACAGCTATTAACTATTTTATGCATTAATTATGACAATCTCAGACAGTATTTTTGTCCTATGTGTTTTCATTGCTCCAAGGACATGAAAAAAACAAGTTTTGACTTTCTAGCTGTCCACTGCTGCAAACTCTTATTTTATTTAGAAAAATTAAGCTTTCAAAGTTTATAAACATGCTCTCAATAATAACATAATTTTTATTTTTTAACAGGGAATCCATCCTGAAGCAGTGGATCGATTGCTTGTGAGGAAGCCAAAAACCTCTAGCAGAAGTGGTATTAAGTCCACTCTTTACAGGGCCTACACAGGTGATTACATTTACATTATTTTATGTCTAGCAAAAAGATGTACAAATTAAAGGACTTTTAAAAGTATTATTTCTATTCTATTCTATTCTCTTTTTTTTTTTTTTTTTTTTGCTTTGCTTTTAGGTCCCCTTCCCAATAATTTGCTGCTCTCTTCTGTGGAGTCTTTAAGAAGTGTCAGGCCTCAGCCACTGATCTGCAAGGTTCTGCATGGCTTGTCGGAGATGAATCTGGTGGAGTCTAAGTTTGGCCTGGTACCCAAAGGTTCTTTGCTGTCCTATCAGTGCCCTGCTGAGTCATCAAGGGATGCTGTCAAACATGCAGAAGCCCCTGCTTTCCCTACGCTTCCTCTGGATGGGTATACTTTTGAAGGAAGATTTAAATTTGTCCCGAATTTCCATGATATGTTGTTCTTAGAAAGCTTGGCAGTCACTCAAGAACTAAGCACAATAATTGAAAAAGACACACGGGACCAGTCACAGTCTGCTCTATGGAACCAAATGCGTACACCACGCATTACATCCAGTAGATTCCGTGAGGTGTGTCATGTCAGAGGAGAGTCGACTAGCCAGGCACTAGCTGCCCGAATCATCAGAGGGGTTCGTCAGACTCCTGCAATGAAGCGTGGACTTGATCTTGAGCCTGAAGTGCTATTTCAGTACTCTAGTATGATGAATGTCAATGTTTTACAGTGTGGGTTTGTTATACATCCTGATGCGCCACACCTTGGCACAAGCCCTGATGGCAGAGTCTACGACCCTACTGAGAACCCTCCCTTTGGACTTGCAGAGGTAAAATGTCCTGACGTTGATGACATTTCTCAGGTGACACACATAAAAGTTGTCAACGGTCAAGCTAAGTTAAAGGAAAGCCACAAATACTACTGGCAAGTTCAGGGACAGCTTGCAGTAACAGGACTGAGTTGGTGTGACTTTATAACAAATACCAAAACAGACATAACCATTCAGCGCATCTGGAGAGATGAGAGTTTAATTGTCTTAATGAGGGACAAAGTAGACATTTTTTTCTTTTATACATACATGAATGTGTATTTTAACTCTAGGAGTTGTTAAACTAATACTGGTGATGATTGTTTATTGTTAAAGGTCAAGGTCACCCAAAAATGAAATGCAATAATTTACTCACCCTCGTGCCATCCTAGATGTACATGATGCACAATATACATATATATACATGATATAAGAATATAGATCATATATAGAGATTTTATATCTTATTTATCTATATATTTATATATATATATATTATTTATTAACTCTTAAGAGTGCTGATGTGCTTAAAATAGTGCTGATGTTGATTTGTTTACTGTTACATGAACAGTTTACCCAAAAATGATATTTATGCCACAAATTATGGCATAATTGTCATTTTCGGGTAAGCTACTCTTAAAGGTTCTTCAAATATCTATTTTGGTTGAGCATCTGTTTGTCTTAAATGTTTAATAGTGCCTATTCATAACTAAGTTCACTGTAAATTGTTAATGAATAAATGAGAAATAGTAACAACTGAGAAAATGTAACAACTTTTTAATTGTCACAATGCAGTCAATATATATGTAAAAAAAAAAGTGGTGCAATAAAAAACAATTAATTCCAATTTTTAAGCTCATTTACTAAAAACATATTGCAACATTAAATGCAAGTTTTCACAATTCAATATTTTTTTACAAATTAAACTATAAAACAGACATTTGATTGGTGGCAAATTAAATCATGTTTCTTTTCTGTATAAACGTTCTATACAACATCATTTACATCAAGTGGGCCTTTAAAAATTAGCCATTAAACAGCAGTTTTCACAATTCAATATTTTTGTACAAATTAAACTATAAAACAGACATTTGATTGATGGCAAATTAAATCATGTTTCTTTTCTGTATAAACATTCTATACAACATCATCATTTGCATCAAGTGGGCCTTGGTAATTAGCCATTAAACAGCAGTTTGCCCATATTTGGTTCACTGTGCCTGTCAGGGTGAGAGGAATGGTAGAGTCCCAGATGTGGTTTTCTTTGATTCGCCGAATGACTCTTTCCACCACGATCCTTAGACGGGCTATTGATTGTGTACGTTTCGTCTCCTCTTTTGTAAATTGGGCTGCTCTTTTGAATGGAGGGATAACAAGCCTGGCTCCCACATTCTCAAGCAGTCGCTCTATGGTAAAGCCTTTATCTGCCATACAACAGTCTCCAGGCTCGAGCAGGTCCAGAAGTCCAGACTGTTTTGTTATCTCCCTGTCTGAGATGGATCCAGTGAACAGCTGTGAAACAAAGGTTATGGCCCCACATGGAGCAACACCAACCAAGCCTTTGAAAGTAGGGTAGTTTTTGTAATGTGAAAACATCTCCGACTGTAGTGTAAGTGCTGAGGGGTTTTCACATCTGATCTCAGTACAGTCCAAAATAACACGGACATCTGGGAAGTGCTCCTTAAATTTTGCTGGCATGGTTGCTCTGACTTGCTCTTTGGTCATCCAAATAGGCAAGGACCCCAAAACAAGGTACAGAAAATTTGCCCATGTTATGATAACTCGACTGACCGTTGTTGTACTCACATTGAAAATATCTGCCAAGACCTTCTCTCGTAGACCTGCAGACACGCGGCAGCAATAAAGGAAAAGCTCATCAATAAGCTGAAGCTTTCTGTTAGGGCTTGGTCCTGGAACCGTCTCTAGACCATGTCTCTGTGCCTTAGACCAGTACACAAGGTTCGATGCTGATGGTTCTATTGATGCCCAGAAAATCCTGAAAACCTTCTCTGAGGGAAAGCGTGTGTAAAATCGGAAGTCGTCATCCGAGAGACAAAATCGATTTATTTGAATGCGGGAGACAGACAAAGCTCTCACTTCTGCCTCCAACTCTCTAATTCTCTCTGCTGCAGCATCCAATAGATCTGGACACGGAGGTGTTGAGTAGTCATGGTCTGTGAGTGGGACGGGTCCGTAATAGACAACAGGCTGTTCATCACTGACCTCAGATTCACTGCAATGTTGGCGCTTTGACGTTATCTTATCCAGTACATTGGGTCGTTTTTGGCGAACACTCCCCCAGTTGTTCCATTCAAACCTGGACGGTATAACTCCACGTTTCAAGCGTTTACGATCGGCTGTTGACGAGTAGTCAGATTCTGTGAAGTGTTGCCCGCAAACGTACGTACTCCCTTTTAAAACTGCAAAACTTTTGCCTTCATCCCGCCGAATAGAATGAATCCACATTTTCCTAACTTTTTCATCAGTTGGAAAAGAATGAAAACTGAGATACGGCTGTTTAGTAGAACTATTACAACATTTAGGAACGCAACAACAATTCCTCGCTGTGCTCGCCGCCATTGCTACAGACTCGACCGGAACTCGGTTTACGCTACTACTCGCCGTTGGAAGTGACGTCACGCGCACTGTGATAAAGGCCTATACTAGACTATACGTAATTGCACTGCCGACTACTCATTGGATTACGTCTGTCTTGTACACGCCCACTCGCTGTTGCAGGAAGTAGTTCACGTCAAACTCCTCTGGCGCGCGCAACCTAACATAACTTTAATATTCGACTGAAGTGTCGAAAGTTAGATAGCTTAAGAAAAACGTAATTAAACCACAACAATGTCAATATTTCTTCAAGCAGTCAGAAGCAGCATACCAGAAAAGGACAAATCGGAACTAACTGAGAGTGACCTGAAAAAATGGGGACTAGGAGGTGAGGGAATGAAAAGCTATTATGTTTAAAAGAAACACGGAAAAGTATTTGCGAATTTAAGATTCAATGCATGAAAATATTTCACAAACGTGTAATATAAATAAATAAAGATATTTTTATGGAGTAACGTTACGTCCATAGATAGTTGCAGTGTCTCAACCTAATAAGTTGGATCCCTAATGTAAGTTTTTGAGCACAATTGAGTGCTGAATACTTATATATTTCCAGCACATGACTTGAGTCCAGTAAATGATACTTTTTATTGCTCAAATTTAATTTAATACATTTATGCAGTTAATCATGACGCCATGTTTCCTCATCTTGTCTATTATAATGATACTGAATTACACCAATGGCAATTCCAATAGAATCCATTTCATCGCACAACATGTTTAGGCGTGATTAGCTTTTCATGTGTCTCATTAATTTGACCTGTGAGAAAAAAGGCTTTGAATGTCCATTTTATGGTTTGAAAATTTTCTTTGGAACTTTGGAAGTTTTCTTACAAACAACACCACACTACTTTATCTTCTTCCTAACAGCTATTAATCTGAGGTCTTATCAGGTGGATGGAGTTAGATGGCTGTCACAGTGCATGGAGATCCAGGAGGGCTGCATCCTTGGTGATGAGATGGGTCTGGGAAAGACTTGTCAGGTTAGTAATGTTATGGAATGAAAATCTTGTTTATATTGCTTGCTTTTAAGCCAATGATTTATTCCAAGATGTCAGATATCAGATAAGTGAGATGTCACCCTCTGCTGTAGACCATCTCTTTGCTGGCATATGCTCGAGGGCGTCTTAAGATGAACGGACCATTCCTTGTGCTTTGTCCCTTATCAGTTTTGGAGAACTGGAGACAAGAGTTGGAACGGTAAGGGATACTAATGTATGATCAGACTTGTGTGGTCGGTGTATTAAAGTCACTGCATGAAATCAAAATATGTGACAAACTGTCACTCACATGAGATCACAGCAATAGCAAACTACAACGATCCAATCAATTCCCTATAGACAAAATCATTTTTTCCATGTTAGAGAAGCCTCTTGGATATGCATCACAATAGAGAAGAAAAGACTATCGCAACTTCCATTTCATGATGACTTTAAACATTTTGATTTGTTACTGTATTGGGACTATGAAACTAAATGCCACCCAATGAATGTGTAAATAATCCAGCATGAACTGATTTGACCTGAAATACAATATGTTGTCACTGTCACTAGATGGAGACAGCAGCATATATACTCTGGATTAGTATCTACCTTGAATGCAATATAAGCTTCACATATAAGGTTAGTTAAAGGGGGGGTGAAATGCTATTTCATGCATACTGAGTTTTTTACACTGGTAAAGAGTTGGATTCCCATGCTAAACATGGACAAAGTTTCAAAAACTAAGTTGTACGTTTGAAGGAGTATTTTTGTTCCAAAAATACTCCTTCCGGTTTGTCACAAGTTTCGGAAAGTTTTTTTCGAGTATGGCTCTGTCTTACGTAAGATAGAGCGGAATTTCCTTATATGGGTCCTAAGGGCACTTCTCCGGTAAGATCGCGGGCGCGCGCGCACTCGTAGAACAGAGCTAGAGAGCGAAAGCAGTTCGCCATCAAAGCGCTGTGCTCGGCTTTTGGGAAGTCAATGTCACCAAAGAAGTGTGTTTTTGGTTGCCAGGGCAAGACAACCCTGCACAGATTCCCAAATAACCCGGCGTTAAGGCACCCGTGGATGGAGTTTGTTTTCCTGAGCATAAACGGAGTTGTGTAAGTTTCCTGCATTTCGACGATGATTGTTTTATAAACAAAGCCCAGAGCAACGGATTTGCAGATCGTCTAATGCTTAAGGATCGAGCAGTCACAATGATAAAGGTTCGCGGTCGTGCGTTGGAACGGTGAGTAAAACTGTTGAACAAATGTCTCTGTGTGTTGTTAGCTCGGCGCGTTAAGCACAGCTTTAGCTTCGCCCACACG
This sequence comes from Scardinius erythrophthalmus, assembly GCF_964197995.2. Taxonomy (NCBI): domain Eukaryota; kingdom Metazoa; phylum Chordata; class Actinopteri; order Cypriniformes; family Leuciscidae; genus Scardinius; species Scardinius erythrophthalmus. The sequence goes on along the minus strand of NC_138232.1, from coordinate 13,501,605 downwards.
GCCCGCCCCCAGCCGCTCGTTTTTTTCCGGAAAGACTCGGTACAGCCAATCTTTCAATTAAAAATATAATAAAACAAAAGACTTTTTGGAGATATGAATGAAGGATGCAATATTACTCTATAGGTACTCAAGATTAACAGGAGATTGAGTGAAAATGAGCATTTCACCCCCCCTTTAAGGCTCTCTTACTTTCCTTTTTCATTCAGCTTCTGTCCCAGTCTTTCTGTGCTCTATTACACTGGGGATAAAGAGAGAAGGGCAGAGCTCCAAAAAGAGCTCAAGAATGGCAAAAACTTCCATGTTCTTCTCACCACCTATGAGGTTAGTGCACCGGTTTTCTGAGGATAAATTCATGATTACTACATTCAAAAGGTTGCTTTCAAAGTTTTTGCACTGTTTTTAATGTGAAATCTTTCTCGTATTTAATAGATGTGCCTCAAGGATGCCAGATTCCTGAAAAGGTGATCTATGTTGGTGAATAGATATATTATGAAACTTTATAAAAAATGCACAATATTTACACAATTCTGCTACACAGACATTGTACGTGTAATTAAATGACCATATTGATGCCATATCGATTATTGGGTGATATTAAAGCTTTTTTTATTTTTCGTTATCTGCCATAATTGGAGATACAGTATATTGGTCGATTTTGGATATTAAATGTTTAATTGTTCATGCTCATTTGCCGTATTTTTATTTTTAAAATGACCTTTGCACTTGATGATCTAACACTTAAAGTTAATCTTTTTGAAACCTAATTAGTAATAACTGTTTTTGTAGTGTTTTTTTTTTTGTTTTTTTTACATAACACTGTATAATTGGTTTTGTGATATTTATCAGTTATTGGCCATAACATAAAAATAATTATCAGCTTTTCGGTATCAGCAACGGTATCAAATTTTGATTCAGATTCAACTATACCACTCCACTCTCTTCTCACAGCTGGAAATGGAAGATTTTAGTTGTTGATGAGGCTCACAGGCTGAAGAACCAGGAATCATTGCTGCACCAAACCCTCAAACAGGTTACACGATTGCATTTTAATATAGGCATGCTGTTTTTAATGTCACTGTCAGTGTGTAAAACCCCTGATACACACCCCTGCCTGTAAATTTCTCAGCTTTCCCCTGATATTAACTGCCATCTGATGTCTGCTTTTTCTCAGTTTACAGTGGGTTTTCGAGTGCTGTTGACAGGCACTCCCATTCAGAATAACTTGCAAGAAGTCTATTCCCTACTCACCTTCATCCAGCCCAGTCTGTTTCTCCCTGAAGATGTTGAGGACTTTGTTAGGGCCTATGCAGACGTACAGACTGAACCGGCCCTTGGTATGGCATCACCAACCTTTGCTATTTCAGTTTGAAAACCAAACTGTTTGTGCCGAAAGACAACTTATCTCTTCCACCACAAATCAAAACTTAGTTTTTTAATAGAATACTGTAGTATTTATTATAAATGATTTATCCGTGCACATCATATTTTTTTCAAAATTCATATACCCTTGTAATTTTTAATCAGAACAACTTCCCCTCTCTCATACACTGACATCTCTTCTTTTCTCGTGTTTTTAGCCGCAAGGGCAGGACAACCTGTCACTCACTGTACGCTTTTTCGCCTTCATACCAAACTTGGGTCTTCAGCCAACAAAGTTTAAATCCTGTCTGGCTAGTGCGCTTCCCATAATGTTTACGCATTAAGTTAGTAGGCGGAGAGAAGGCGGTCTTTTGTGGCATTTCGAACGCATTCGACCACACGAGCGCTTAAAAATGTGTTTTCGACTACCTCTGGAACTGGTCGAAAGTGAACAAGCTCAAAATGTTTTAGACCCCGTTTACACCTGTATTTAGCTTCATCCACTTGTGATCCGATCGACCAAAATGCATCCTAATACCAGCTGTAAACAGGGCCATATGAGATCACAACAATAGCAAACCACAATGATCCTATCAATTCCCGATGGGCAAAATCAAGTCCCACCTTCTTTTTTGTTTTGTTTAAGAAGCCGTTTCATTCGGATACACATCACAATAGGGAAGAAAAGACTATCGCAACTTCTGTTTCATGACGACTTTAAGGTTGTTGGAATATCCAAATGTTAAATATTCAAAATAACTGCCATCATTGACCCTGAGGGCTTTAGTTAAGCAATCATGTTTTTCACTGGTAGAGATTTAATTGCTGTTTATGGTGAAATTTACTGTGCCATGACTCCTTCCGAAAACTAATTTGTTCTGCTCATCAAAAGAGCACGGATATAACTGTTCTGGGACACAGAAAAATTGGACAGATCTGGTGCCAAACTGAACACATCAGATAACTCACAAACTTGGCAGAGCACAAAAAAGATGTCAGAATAGATCATCTCTCCTTGACTCACCAGTCAGATTTGCCAGTGGCTATTAGAGGATATAGATCATAAATTCAAATTTTTTTGTACTATGGTGACCTTGTGTGGAAGTTTGTAACATTGTTGTTCTTGTCTGCAGCTGATGAGCTTCATCGAGTGCTCCAGCCTTTTTTGCTACGCAGAGTTAAAGCAGAGGTGGCAGCTGAACTGCCCAAGAAGACAGAACTTGTTGTTTTTCATGGGCTGTCTGCTCTTCAGAAGAAATACTATAAAGCGATTCTAACGAGAGACCTCGGTAAGACTTCCTGAATCATGTCACAACAGGCAAAATTGAATACTTTAGCAACAAAAGGATCAGTGTTCATTCTAGTGTTAAATAATTTTCAGATGCCTTCAGGACAGAACAAAGCACTAAGACACGACTTTTGAACATTTTAATGCAGCTCAGGAAATGTGTGGACCATCCCTACTTGTTTGATGGTAATCACTTTATCACTTCCTGTGATTTTCTATGGGAAACACATTTATTTATCCAACTAACTGTCTTTTTTCCGCACCATTTCCATGTAAGGTGTGGAACCAGAACCGTTTGAGATGGGGGAGCATTTAGTGGAGGCCAGTGGAAAGCTCTCTTTGTTGGACACAATGCTGGCATATCTTCAGGAGGGGTTTGTCTTGTTGACCTAAAGTCTAGCTTCCTTCCAAAAGCAAACTGATTTGGTCTATTGCAGATATTGAGATTTTGTTATCATAATCAATTGATGGTGAAACAGAACTTTCTGAACTTTTTTAGTCATATTTGGCCTGCAGCAATGTAAAATACCTTCCAAACTGTTTTAGCATCATATAATTTTTTCATATAACTAAATTTTTATTTTATTTTTTATAAAAAAATTACAAAATGTAATTAATGATAGAATGGCACAAAAAAAAAATCTTCCAAATCATATCTTTACCAAAATACACTGTCGGAATGGTTATATGTAATTTGCCAGTGTGTCACCATATCCGTACACTGAGAAATGTGGGCAGTTTCAAGCTGAAAGTTTGATGTCACAAAAAAAAAATGATGGTTCATTCAAAACAGCAAACCTCAGGTTGTAAAAACAAAGTTGTCTTGTATCCATTTGTACACCAGTGCCTTGAACCACATTCATCTAAGCAGAGTAGCATAGCTAAACCACAACTAAAGATGCATGCAGTTTTATTTTTTAAGCTGTCAGAAGGCCGAAAGTTACAATTGTGTAGCTTTAAATGTGTTTTATTGATTTGGTGATGTAAAATATATGTTTTTGTCACTGTTTTCAGGGGCCACCGTGTTCTTCTGTTCTCTCAAATGACCAGGATGCTGGATATTCTGCAAGATTACTTGGAGCACAGAGGTACTAAGACACACTTTGACTTTGTCAGAGCCCTCACCTTTACTTATTTACCTGTGATTATGTGCAGGACAGTAAGAAGTGCTTACTGCTTGTTTTTTTATAGCCTCAAGGCAGAAAAAAATCGTCTAAACAGACTTTAAAGGTCCCGTATTATGCCCCTTTTCACAAGATGTAAAATAAGTCTCTGATGTCCCCAGAGTGTGTATGTGAAGTTTCAGCTCAAAATACCCAACAGATCATTTTTTACAGCATGTTTAAATTGTCATTTTTTGGGGCTCAGAAAAACGCTCTGTTTTAGTTTGTGCCCTTTAAATGCAAATAAGCTGCTGCTGCACAGCCCAGGGGGCGGAGCTTCATGAGCTCGCGCTCAGTCTCTCAGGACAATTTCATCTCACGGAATGATGATAATATCAGAAACTCTCAGTAACGGTGTTCATTTCGAGTCGGACAATTATGCCTACAGAGTCAGAGTGCTGTATAGAGATGGAACAGGTATAGTTTAGTAGTTTAATTACGGTTATTATAACGTATTTGTCATCTGCTTGTATGTATCCATTATTTATTAATAGCCTACAAGTCTGCTGTTTCGGACCAGGTCCGAATGATGATCAAACATATACTGATGAGTTTAATAAAGTTTATTGTACATCACACAAAAGATGAAGCGTCAGTTTTACTTCAGAAAATCACCGTAAGAGCTGAGTAAACACAGTAAGTTATAAGAAGTGCGCAAGTACATAAACGAATTTCGGTAGAGTTGAGGGAGCATTCCTGTGGGCGGAGGTTCGTCAAAGAACGGTTCTACTGACGTCATTAAAGAAGGAAGTAGAGGGATGTAGTCCAAACGGGCCGTTCGATGTAGGCGACTTCTGTTAAATAAAATATCTCGCTTGGCATTGAACTTTGAGCTTTATAATTTTACAGATATTATTTATACTCTAACAACAACATTACACACTAACTAAAGTTTGAAACATGGGATCACGAAGAACGGGACCTTTAAATGATGAAATTAAAGTGAAATCACAAACCACATAATGTTACCACAATGTGCTTCCTCAGGCTTTTTAATTTTAAAATGAATGTGTATTAGCTTTGTGTTTGTAAAACAGTGCACGTTTCTTTTCAATTTGGAACATTTATGTAACCGTACCCTACATATTCTTCTAGTAATCTAGCCCTCTGATCTAGAGCAGTTCATGTGGGTTTAGTATCACATCCTGTGTTTGCTGCTTTGTGTGTTAATGTGCTGCCGGCCGTGTAACTGCCAGCCCTCCCACTTCTCCGCAGGTTACAGTTATGAACGTCTGGATGGTTCAGTCCGGGGAGAGGAACGTAACCTAGCTATTAAAAACTTCAGCACCAAAGATGTTTTTATATTCCTCCTCAGCACCAAAGCTGGTGAGTTCACAGTCTGGGAAAGCCAATCTGAAATTCACACTATCACACTCTATAATCAACAGCAGTGCAAATCCATTTTTTTATTAGTTACTTATATAATATTTAGAGTGTTGTATTTAAATACCGTTCAAGGTTGCAATATTGGCCTTATGTGTTTGATGCGAATCTTATTTGCATCTTTTAGACAGACACAATTAATACAAAGCTGAAAGTCGTGACAAGATAATGCATAAATATTGAGAACATCCACAGTGTCTGTATGAGATGGTGGTGCAAAACCTGTGTGATGTAGAGAGAGATTCAGTTCATCTTGTGCCTTTTTTTTTCAGAGCTGCTCATATTATAATTACAGCCTCACTTTCACTCTAACATTTTATAAACAAACTCTTTACACACTTCCGGTCAAAATTTTGAGGTCATCATGATTTTTTATCTAATCAAAAGTGACAGTGAAGACATTTATAATGTTACAAAAGATTTATATTCAAATAAATGCTTTTTTTTCCTCAAAAAGGCATCAAGGTTTCCACAAAAATATTAAGCAGCAAAACTGTTTTCAACTGTGAAAATAATAATAATAATGCAACTTGAGATCCAGGGTTATTATAGTTAACTGAAATTAAAACCATAAAACATTTTTTTTTAAGCTTGAAATAAAATAAATGTTAGCTGAAATAAAATAAAATATAAAAAAACTTAAGCTTATTTTATTTCAGCTAGTTGCCAATGCAACATTTCTAATTTTCATTTAGTTTAACTTCATGTACTGAAATCAATAAAACTAAAACTGAAATAAACTATATAGACAAATATTGTCTATACAAAATTACTAAAATAATACTGTTGAGAACAAATCAGCATATTAGAATGATTTCTGAAGGATCATGTGACACTGTGACACTGAAGACTTGAGTAATGGCTGTTGGAAATTTGGCTTTGCCATTACTAAAATAAACAGCATTTTTAAAATATATTAAAGTAGTTATTTTAAATTGTAATATTTCACAATATTACAGTTTAACTGTATTTTGGATTAAATAAATGAGAGCATAAGAGACTTCTTTCAAAAACTAAACAAATCTTTCTGTGCCCTTTTGAATGGTAGTGTACCTGTATTTGCTGACTGTGCGGCACCTTGGCTTACAACAGAGTCTTTGTTTTTAGGAGGGGTAGGAATGAACCTAACAGCAGCAGATACTGTGATATTTGTGGACAGTGATTTCAACCCACAGAATGACCTACAAGCAGCAGCCAGAGCCCACAGGATTGGCCAAACAAGGTACTCCACTGGCAAAATGGATATTTTATGTTGTTCCAGGTAGTTTTGAAGTGTCAAGAATAAAAAAGTAAGTGTCACAAAAGTGGTTCATGTAATGGTTTTGTGCGAGGGCACTTTACTTGACCATGTAGATAAATTCTCATCTTTTCTTTGTGTGCAGGCCTGTTAAAGTGATCCGGCTCCTCGGTAGAGACACTGTAGAAGAGATCATCTATTCCCGCGCTGTGTCTAAACTACGTCTCACAGACACAGTGATTGAGGAGGGACGTTTTTCTCTGCTGGACCAGGCTCAATCCGCAGCTTCTGGCCTTCAGGTAGAAAAAGTCCTCTGACTCTCTTCGTCTTATCTCTTAAGCTCATTTCTGTGCACTGTTTCCTGGTTCATATCTTTGTGCACTTGTGGTTTCGCTTATTGTGAAACTGCACACGTTTACAGTTTCTCAGTATGCTGTTTTTTATATCCCCACCAATCTAGTTGAGTGAGATCCTGAAGTTTGGTGTGGATAAACTGCTGTCGTCAGAGGAGAGCTCTATTCAAGATGTGGACCTCAGGCTGATCCTAGGGCAGTCTCGAGATGGGCAATGGCTAACGGATGAAGAGCATGTCAAGCTTAATGAGAGTGATTATGAGGACATGGAGGGTCAAAGTACAACACTTAGCTTCTTTCCAGAAATCTTGTAATAACTCGCACTTGAAAATGAGAATGAAATGAACTGTTTATGTGTTTCCTGACTTCCAGACCACATGTACTACTTCGAGGGGAAGGATTACTCTAAAGACCCCAGTGCAGAGGATGAGAAGACCTTTGAACTGTTAGTTGAGAAGCAGTTAGTTGATCTAGAGGATGCTGGGAAGGAGGGCCGCGCACTTCGTAACAAAGCTGGGGTAACTTACATCTTAACAACACACATCTTAAAGATAAGATTTGGGGGTCTGTATTTATTTTTTAATTTTTTGGAGAAATTAATACTTGTGTTTTTACTCAGCATCAGCAAAGACGTTACATTGATCAAAAGTGACAGTAAAGACTTTTACACTGTTACAAATATATATATATTTCAAATAAATGCTATTTATTTGAATATTTTGAACTTGCCATTCATCAAAGAATCAACATTGTTTTCAACATTGATAAGAAATGTTGCTTGAATAACAAATCAGCATATTACAATAATTTCTGGAGGATCATGTGAAACTAAAGACTAGAGTAATGATGCTGAAAATTCAGCTTTGCCATCACAGGAATAAATTACGTTAAGATACATTAAAATCGAAAACGAGAAAAAAAAAGATATTTAAGTTGTGATAATATTTCACTATAGTGCTGTTTTTGCTGTATTTTTGATGAAATAAATGCAGCCTTGGTGACAAAACATCTTACCAACTTTTGAACGGTAGTGTTTAATGTGAATTTAACTGTTTAATTTGTTGTCATTCTTTTCCTTTCATGATAGCTAATGATCGAGATTTAAGATTGTTTTTATTATATTTAATCATGTACTAAAGCAAACAAACAAAAATCAAAACAAACGTCTGTCACTGCCTATCAGGTGTCCCTGACTGGACCCTTGATTGACCCAGGGAGGAAGAAGAGACCTCTTACAGAATCAGAGTTAGAACAGAGACGTAAGAAGAGACAAGAAGGTGCTGCAAAGAGGGCAAAGCTACAGGAGGAAAGGAAGAAACAACAGGAAGAACTAAATTACAAGAAGAGGTAAAAAAAAATCACATTTTTGACCAGTATGTATTATATTTATTTTATGTTCCTGTGCATGTCTATTTAATTGCCTGCGTGTATGTGTATCTCTGTTTGTTTTTTAATGGCAGGATGGCATGGTGGGACTCGTGTGGCTACAGATCGCTGTGCTTGCCAAGTGTCGACAGTGAGGGTGAGGAAATGGGGTCTGATGAAGATGATGATGTCAGCTGGAGCTCCACTAATTCGGAACACAGAGCCATTCGCTATGTGCTGGGTGATGTGACTCGCCCTCAGACCGATCGAGAAGATGCCATCATTGTGCACTGTGTTGGTACGTCACTATTACAAACTTCTTAAAGTTGTGGCCCATTTTGCCATAGGTGAAATACCCCTATGTGTGATTAACTGCATCTGATGTAGATGACTCTGGATACTGGGGCAGAGGAGGATTGTTCACCGCACTGGAGCTCAGATCAGATGAGCCGAGGAAACAGTATGAGTTGGCTGGTGACATGAAAGGTGACAAACCTTTTTTGTTTGCTGTTGACAGGTCTAAGTCATGCTCTGTCATTACAAACATTCCATTCTGATATCGGGATCCAGTTCACACAGTTCACTATGTTGCTTGCAAGCTGATTTTCCATTAAACTGTCAGAATTGATTTAACACCCATAATTAATGTGATGTTTGAAAGTTGTGGCCTTCATAAAGTTTGTGGTATCAGAACTACAAAACTGGTATTTACAGTTTAGGTAGAACAGTTTACTGTGTACTTTCACAAGTTCTGTTCTGTAGTTCTGTTCTACACTGGGGTGATTGTAGACATTTGTAAGCCTGTTTAAACGTACAAAAGTAATCCACTGATACTAAAATTCTTGTACAAATAAGCCAATAATTATTTTCATGTTATTATGATAAATTCTACATTGGATTAAATAACATATAAAACACTCAAATTATAATTACTAATTTAAATAAATACTAGTAGATCACAAAATTATAATGTATAGTATAAAAAAAGATATTAATTATGAGATTTGATAAAGATTACACTACTGTTCAAATGTAAGTTCACCAAGGAAGTATTTATTTGATAAAAATAAAACAGTAAAAACAGTAATATTTTGAAATATATATATATATATATATATATATATATATATATATATATATATATATATATATATATATATATATATATATAAATTAATGTATAAATGACAGCTTACTCAACAGACATAGATTCCATTCCATAACTGATTGGGTCAAAATTGAAGGGCAATGAACAAAAGATATAAATAATAAAGTGATAATTGTGTGTTGCAGACTTAGAACTTGGGAATGTTCTGCTTTTTCCTATTGATGATAAACAGTCAAGGCTCAGTGGAAGAGACTATGTAAGTCAGCAAGCTGTTTATGTCTTTAATCTACTGCTGTTAATTATTTTAAATCATTCATTTATTTAATCATTTTTATACCTCCTGTCTCTCTAGCTGGCACTCATAGTTGCCCAGCAGAGGGATAAGGGCAACAAGTTGTCAGGCATTCGGCTCACTGCCTTGGATGAGGGCCTCAAGAAGATATACAAAGATGCCAAACAAAAGAAGGGTACTCTGCACTCATTTGTGAAACTATTGAGCTAGTTGCAGTGAAATGGCTTCATATATTCACTTTTAAACAAATGACTTGGGTTGATAATCTATTAATGCGGCTATTACAGCTGAATTACACCATCTGTGCTGCAAACCTGTCTTAAAACCCAAGTTTACTGCACGGTGCACATACCTTTTAGTATTATAGAGGTTTGATTGGGATTGTTTCCAAGAGGTAGATTCATTTCAAACTCTTTTTCTATGTAAACACTCGATCAGGGCTAGGCAACTCTGGCCCTCGAGATCCACTTTCCTGAAGAGTTTAACTCTAACCTTGTTTAAAAACAGCTGTAGCTTTCTAGTAATCCTAAAGACTTTGATTAGCTTGTTCATATGTGTCTTTTTAGGGTTGGAGCTAAACTCTGCAGGAAAGTGAATCTCGAGAGCTAGAGCTGCCCTCCCCCTGCGCTAGATGGATGTGTTTGACCATTGACACACCATTCTAAAAATGTGTTTGACCATTGACACACCGTTCTATTCTGTGTGAATGCCCGGTTAATGTTGTCTTTAACCTCTGATATTAAACCTTTTCTGTGTTATATTCAATAGCAAGTGTCCATCTACCTCGGATTGGTCACTCCACTAAAGGCTTCAATTGGTACGGTACAGAAAGACTCATTCGCAAGCACCTGGCCACCAAAGGCATCTCCACATCTATGTATCCTATTCCAGAAGTCCTATTTTTTCACAAAAACTGCTTATCTATCAATTAACTATCAATCTTAAGTTTGGACCTCATCAAATGTGGCAAGTGTGAAAGACCCCTAAATGAATACACTTATTGCTTTAGACGTACTTTAGAAGTAATGGATTTGATATCAGCATTAGAAACAGGAATATTCCTTGACTTGTTTTTCAGCTACTATTATAGACGAGCCGCTTCACACTCTTCTACAGTTTCTTCCACCACATGCACAGCTACTCCATCAACCTCAGACCCTGCAGCATCAGCAGCAGGTTCCCCACACTCCTCCAGGCCTCTTGGTAACAACAAAACAAAAATCTCCACTGTGTCACATGAAAGTCAGGACACACCTGGGTTGGCTGACTTCATGAGAGGTGTTCATGTCTACTTCTACAACATGGCTGCTACAGAAAAGAAGAAGCTCACCCGCTACCTTATCGCATATCCTTTCACGTCCCTCCATTACCCACACATTTCCTTTGCATGAAACAATAGTGAACAAAGGCGTTTAACCATTAGACTACATCAGCACGTATGTCTTTATCACATTTATGATGATAAATCTTGTTGATATGATAGTTTACTCCTTAACATTTCTGTACATATGATGGTGATGAAGAGGATCTCATGAGCTCACACGTCACTCATATCATAGGAGAGGTAGAAAGTCCTGTCCATGCAAAGGTAGTACCATCAAAACACTTTTTAAAGAGGTATTAAAGAGGACCTATTATGCCCTTTTTCAAAGTCTTGATTTTGTTTTTGCAGTCTATTAGAATAGGTTTTCATGCTTGACTTATATGACGCTCTATGAAGCCCCTCCTTCTAAAAAGTGCAATTTGCTATGATTGGTCGCCTGGACCAGCGTTTTGTGATTCATTTTTGGAAATGTCACGCCCCTTTAAATGAACAGTGAGTTTCAACACACTATTAAAGTCCCCCTGTAGTCAATACTTTTATCCCTTAAAACTGTTTTACCTTGAAAAAAATCTTCATGCCTTAAAATGGCATGAGTGTAACTCTACACCCTTGCCTCATTTAGTATACGCGGTTCTATGAATATGCAAATTAGCCCCGCCTCCGCTCACTTACACCAGCTCAGAGATCCACGCGTTGACATGATTGGTCACAAGGTAGTTTGTGACGTCAGAAACACCAGCGATTTCAAAATGTGTTTTTGAGACTGTCTTTGTTGAGACTGAGACTCGCTGCAGTTTTAAGGAGAAAATACTCAGCAATGGTGTTGACTTGTGAATTTGTACATGCTTTTTCTTACAGCATATTAAAAACACCACATAGACATATAAACAACATTAAAAGCTTGATTTCCACCACAGGGGGACTTTAACACAACTCAACCAGGCCTTGTCCCTTTTTTGCATATGCCTTGGGCAGGAATTATTTAAATGAGGAATATTGTTACATGTACATTCCTGTAAGAAAGGTTAAGACTACAATCATGCTGTTTCAGGGAGTTCAGAAACAGTGCTTATGGATATAGAGAATAACTCCCTATGTAGTGATTGTGCTTCGTGACTCACATAGCAACATTACACACTGAAGAAAGTTGAAAATGTAAAAATGCATAATAGGACTAGCCTGGCTAACGTCAGACCCTGTCTCATTGAGACGTGGTCTGGGAACCACATGTTCATTTTCTCGTATTTGAGGCGTGGTTTACGAATGCCCAGAGCTGCTTATTGGGCACTACGAATGTCTATCAAATGCGCCTGTACGTAGCTCATCGTTTCAGTTATACCAGATGATGTATGTAGAGCGACAGAAATTCGACGAGGAAGAAGACGAAATAAACTTGCGTTCTCAAACTACTTAGAACACTATCTAAGGCTGCATCGAAAGGTCTTCTTGTCTGCTGCCATGTTGGATCCATAGATATAAACAAACTGCTTCGGTGTTTCACATAGACGTCGTCATCGTCTTGCTGCTCCCTCCCCATTCTGTGATTGGTTCCCTTTTTCAGGGGAAAATTTGGTCCATGGTGGTCCAGACTGCCTAGCAGCGTGAATAAAATCGGAGAAACCCAGGCTATAATAGGACCCCTTCAATATGCCTTATGCTAATTCGATTAATATTTACTAATATTTTGGTAATAGATTTAGTAACAGAAATATGCTTTGCATTATTCTCCTTTTTTTTTCAGGAACTGCAAGATCTATTGCTTCAGTACCCTCAGGCTCTCCTTGTAAATAAAAAGTGGCTGGAATCCTGCTTTGCTAGCCAAAGGAAAGTCAATGTGTCCACATATTTTATTAGGTTAAGTTGACAAAGCTCCTCCTGCATTCCTTAGAAGTGACTGATCAAATCAGTTTGCCTTTGGCTAATCTACAATCACATCTATTTTCTGTTCAGGGTTTGAAATTAACTGGTCTGTCGCTGTATATCCAGTTACGGCTAAATGACATCAGAAGGTTTTTCATATGATTTAAATAATGAAGCATTGCTTTCTGTTTAAAGAGAAACAGCACATAGGAGAGACTTTACAGTAAAAAACAATAATGTATTTACTCTATGCTCTTATCTGTGTTAGATTGATTGCATGTAAAACATTTAAATTATTTGACATTTTCCTAAATATCACACGATAACCAGTGCTTTGGTTTAAAATGTCACCATTTTTTAATTATGTTAACTTAATAAATAAGCTAATTTCTGTTACATACCTATAAAAAGATGTTCATGGCACTAAATATGTAATTGAGCAAATTAATAAAATTGCAAAAAGACACCAATACAGCAAATCTACTATACATACTGTTTATAAAGCAAAGTCACAGATAAAGGTGTAAAGTCAGTTCAGAGTCAGATCTCGTATGTGGGTTTTACTCCGAAATGTATAGCTCTAAAAAACACAAATGTCTATGATAATGTACTAATGTTTCTGGAAAGTGATTCTCATTGGCCATTTTAGTAATAAAAAGTAACCCCCAAAATACTGCTGTGAGTTGTTTATCCTTTTTGTTTTAAACCACTAATATACTGTATAATAATATAGTTCTAGAGTAAATAATAATAAAAAAAAATATTCATTAAAAAATAAAATAAAAAATTAAACGCCCATGCTTATAGTTATTTTAGTAGAACTCTTGTTCATTTAGTCCTACCTGTTTGTTCAAAGATGTCATTCAGAAATGTGCACAGATATTTTTGTGTGGCAATTTAACTTTCATTTTTAGTGAAATTGCTGCATATCTAAATACGGTTGAAATGTGTTGTTCAAACAGTATTGACAAAATGAACAATATTGTAGCCAATAATATTAACTAATATATTATTAAATTATTATTAATCATATTACTTATTGTCAGTATCCTTGCGATTTAGTTCCCATTTCACAGTTTTGCTCTCAAAGACAACCCTTAGTTTACTGTCAAGTGATTTACAAACACTGTGCGAATCGGTTCGTCAGAATCTTTAAAAAGAATCGGCTCATAAGAACGATTTTTGATGAAGGCAGATAAGCAACTACGGTACTAGGAGGATGTGCTTTCTGGTAAGTGGGGGGAGTTTGTTGTGTGACAACAGGCAGGTGTTCAGAAACTTCCAGACAGTATGTATCTTTTCTTCGAGTGATACAGCTCGTGCGGTCTGTAATGTCCAGCGATTAGAGACTGATCGGAATTAAATCATTCACGTCAGCTTACAGGTATGGACGTGTTTCATGTGACTTTAGACGTCAAATATGTCGAATAGGTGAAATTGAAAGAGTCGTATAAGACCAGAGTCTGTTTTTAAGTATTTAAGCTGTTAATCTTTTCTAAAATTTAATTTTGGAAGGTGTTACTTTTATAGTACTACGTTACGAAGGTAGAAATATGACAAACTTAATATGCGTTTCTTGTACAATGTTCACCTGAGAAATGCATGTTATGAAGCCTGCGGCAGTGACAGTTTTAAAGCGTGAACACGGAAAGCGGAACACAACGAAAATTTCCAAAATAGCCTACTACTTTTTTTCTTCTCTTTTTTTTCTTTTGTTTTACAGTAAACATAATTCTTATTGTTACAATTATTATTATTATTTAAATAAAATAAGTGTCTGCTCTCAGATCCCATTTAATGTATTTTGACAATATAACTAGTACAGTATTTTTATTTTAAGTGTTGTGGTAATGGAAGTTATTGTTTTGGTATCCTCTCTGCCCCATTTGTGCTTGAGGTTGATGGCCTTAGTTACTTGTGAATTCCCATGTCTCATGTTGGTTTCCACTGTATAGGTGTTTTCCACTGTTTATGTAAAGTGCATTGAAATGTCATACAGTAGCAGAGAGAGAGAGAGAGAGAGAGAGAGAGAGAGAGAGAGAGAGAGAGAGAGAAACCCTTGGCATAATTGTGGGTTCCTGTGTTTCAGTAGCCAAAGGTTGTTCATTTTCTCAAATACAACTTTATTTCACAGGGTGATCATGCAGTCAAAGCTTCTTGTATTCATATCTTATTAACCACATTACAGATTTTTGTGCTGACTGGGGATACGAAATGGCTGCAGCTCTTTTGTATTAGGCACAAGGATGATGCCTGCTCAGTACTGCTTACAATATAGGTAAAATATGACACAAATTTTATCAAGATACTTATTTTTACTTATGGCTAGTAGATTAAGAATTTATAAACATAATATAAAATATGGTATGCAATATATATTAACATAAACCAACAGCTCACACTGGCACTGGGCTGTCTTTATTTTTGTGACCTGTTTATTCAAACAATTTTGTCTGACAGCCGCCTTCTGGCATCCGGGAACCAGTTGTTACGTTTTCAAAACGCATGAAAAAGGTTGTTTGATTGAAACATTGCTGTTTGAATAAATATTAAAAAGTCTGCAAGCTACAGCAATATTCTCAATCTATTGTTGTGTCATTTTGTCTTGTCACTCGTCAAATCTGTTGATTTTCCATTTCTTTTCAAGTAGGGCCTACTCTTTATCTGAATTTTTCAGGTCTTACGTTTTCTTTCTCATTAACTAGGAATCTGTCTCCATTTGACCTCTACAGTTTACAATCCCTCAACTTTCCAGAAGAGAACGACGAGACTATGGATAAAATCATTACTGAAGACGGCATCTGTGACTCAGACTCCACCGATTCCCAGCTCTTCCACGCTGACTGTTGCATGTCTGAGAATGAGTCTTTGAGCTCACAGGCTGACTTCACGGATATCTGCCGAGACAGAAAGACCAACTACAGATCCACACAGTCCAGCTACAGACCTTACCAGCCCCCACTAGGTCTACCCTCCGGCTACAGTCCCCAGACGCCCTATCCCAGTCAGACGGAAGCATGTCTGAGCACCCTAGAGCCACACAACGGAGACCTGCTCCACTCGAGTTCAGTGGGCAGAAGTTCAGTGGAATACCCTAGTGGCAACCTTCCCTCTTGCTTGGTGTCTGGAAATTACTCCAGTTATCCTGGTGATTCCTGCTACTCTTGCTCTCCAGACAGGCACAGTCTGGGAGAGGGGAGCTTAGAACAGCCACGTTCACTGCACTCTATCCCAACTGCGT
This sequence comes from Scardinius erythrophthalmus, assembly GCF_964197995.2. Lineage (NCBI taxonomy): Eukaryota > Metazoa > Chordata > Actinopteri > Cypriniformes > Leuciscidae > Scardinius > Scardinius erythrophthalmus. The sequence continues at coordinate 13,485,632 of NC_138232.1, read as the reverse complement.
TCCCGCCTCACAGCTACTGCATGCCCGCGCAACCCTGCGTGTCCCGTGGGCCGCCCTGCTGTAGTCAGCACCCTGTGGATGTGTATCAAATGGATCATGGCTGTCATTACAGACCACATTACCAGATGCCCTGTTGGCCTTCACGTAAGTCTCGGTTCTTTGTAAAAATTCAATGCCTGTTATGATTGAGTCATTAGTGAGTAGTTGTTTTTTTTACATGAAACTTGTAAAATTGTCAATCAAGACCATAAACAGTGATGAATAATACCAGCTTTTAAAACAAGCCCATTGTCTTTAAAATGACTTCATAATTGTACGCCATCTTTATCAGGGATCTTTATCAAGCCTACGGCAAATGTGCCAAATCAGCCTGTGCCAAATCAAATTTATGCAATTTAGTTGAGCAACAAGTTTCCATTTCACTCAACTTACTGTCAGAAGGTTAAATATGACTTTTATGTGCGGTATGTCATTTCACTCTTACATTTTATTCACTGAGCACCAATCAACAGTTTAGACAAATGTTGAGTGTACTGAAATACTGTAGCTGAACCATATTTAAATTAAGTAATTGCAGCCCTTTTTGTTTAAATGCATAATTTCTGAAGTGGCTGACTGGCTGTGTTTGCAACATCTTCCATTGCATTACAATCGACACACATATATAAACTCCCCACTTTAATAAATGTATAATATATCCTACTGTTCAGTGATAGTCTAATATTAATAAAATGAGATGTTTGTGTACATTTGTATTGATCATGCCAGCAGAAATTCATCAAATGATGGAAAAGCATGTTATAAATGGGCAAGTATTCATATTCATAATAAAAGTTTTTTACTTGATCTGACTGACAAGTAACTCAATTTATAAGGCGGATCTAATCATAATAAATAATATTTTGGTTTCAATAAAAACCTATATGCTAGGTTACCTGATAAAAGCATTTTTACAGTGTATGCAGATTAATGTCTCACTCATTTCATCTCCAACAGGCCTTGAAAACAGCAGACAATCAGCCTCAGAGTTCACTCATAGGTAATGTATAATAGTGGTGGGACAATTAATGTGGGTATTGTATTGATTGTAGGTGATTTTACAGGTTGCTGGTTTTCAATGATGGATTCAACTCAGTTTTCTGAAGTCTTTATGCAATTCTCTGATCTCTCACAGTGGCCACACCTCTCCTCATCCTCGAGCTAAACTAACTCCAAGCACAGCCCCTCTGTCCCTGGAGCAAAGTGAGTGTACACACTGATGTTGAGCAACTCTGAAAGAATGTGGAATATGAATAAGATGTGTGTGCCAGTAGCTTCAGATTATAATTAAAGAAACCATTTAAACTTGATCATATCTGTTCTTTTTCAGAGTCACCTGCTTATAAGGTGATTGTGTTAAAGATGCTATATGGTAGATTACATTCAGTTAATGGTACTTTAAATCAAATTCCACAAAAATATTTTTTTCAAAAATTAATTTCCCAAAAGGACTAATAATATAATATAATTATATGTATGGGATAATGTACATCCAGCCGGCTGATAACGCAAAATAAACCCAGACCGAATGATCAGGGTGCGAAGCGGAGGGGTCTTGCATCACTCTGAAGGGGTTTCTTCAAAGGAATAATCTACAATTTTAATAATTTTTGTCATAATCGTGCAGCCCTAACGTGTAATTAATAAATCGATTAATTGCATCTAACAAAACATGTTTTTGTTTATATGTAATATATGTGTGTGTATATATGTATATGTATATATGTGTGTGTGTGTGTGTGTGTGTGTGTGTGTATATACATAAATATATGTGTGTATATATATATATATATATATATATGCAAACATATATGGCTGTGTACACACACACACATAATAAATATATATATATACACACACACACATATATTCTATAAACAAAAACTTTTATGTTACATGCGATTAATCACGATTAAAGGTACAACATGCAAGCATTTTTTGCCGCTAGAGGGCACTACATTCCAAACAACAACAACGGCGTAGCTTGATGACGATGTGAAGGAGCGTGGAATGATCTGTCTATGGGAATGATGGGAACTGTCGTTTTAAATTCCACCGTGGATGTAAATCAGTCAGACGGGAATCGAAAAATCATGTTCATGGATGGGGTAAAGCCGCGCTGGAACGAGAGAGAGACTGGAGAGAAAATTGGACGCAGAGAAAGAAAACCGGTGGATCCGAGCTCTCATTTTTGAAATGTTTTGTGCGTCGCGGTTGCCACGGTGAATGCGCGTTGTGCGCGACTTTTGTTTGTTTTGTTTTATTTTAATAAAGTACGAGTCCCAGTCACGCCGACCCCGTCTTCTTCCTTCCTGACTCTTGAACCTTAACACACTTTTATTTCATTAAAATGAATTAACAGCAATAAAATTAAGGTTTTGATAAATACTACATTGGTTATCATAGATGTTACTGTATGTCGAATTTATTGTTGTGATAACGAGGCGCAGTTTTACGTGTTCTAAACAATTGTTGTAAAAGTACATTCGAACATACCCACATCATTTGCCAAAATACTGATTAATCTTCATGTATAACACATGCTATATTTATTTACATTGCCATAAACACCAGATAAACAATGTCAATAAACTAACGGTAAACACAAATCTAAAGCAATAATACTTTCCTTACTTAAACATAACCGTAACCATACTACATGTGGAAAATATAAAATTAAGCATGCTTTGTCGACAGAACCAGCTGCAATCGGTAAAGAATAATTGTGTTCCATAACGACAGCACGAAACAAGCTAACGTTTGTTGCTTGATAGACGCTACAACAACAACTTCCGCATTTGTCCAGGACTCCACGCAGTACGAGCGGAAACCGAGGGTAAAGCGGATATGACGCAATTGACTGGCGACTCCCAGCTCCCCCCTGCTCTAACCAGGGGGGCAGCATTTCATATTATGTTGAAGCTTCCCCGGGCGCCGCCATTGGCTAGCAGACCCTCACCTGCTGTTAGCATCCCATTGACTCCCATTCATTTTGACATCACTTTGACAGCGAATAACTTTACATCTGAGGCGTTTAAAGACTCAATTTGTCCATTATTTATTTCTAAAGAAACACGAAAATGTATAAAAGGCTCCATTACCTTGTATCTTACGTTATGGCCCCGTAGAAGCAGTTTTTGTAAAAATAGGCTAACGATTGCGTCATACCCACGCGACTCTCTGTCGCACAGTAGAGAGATTACCGTATGGACAGGAGGAGAAGCTCACGGGCAACCGGGGGGACGTGGAGGCAAAATGACAAAATAATTAAATAGAATACTTAGCAAAAGTTTCTCCTGCTCCTATCTCATGGACACCTCCTACTCATGCTCTCCGTCTCTGCAAGTTTCGGAAGGGAATGATTCAGATTTCTCTAGGCACAGCTACTAGAAGACAGACGGGTTGCTCATGTCACATCTACGTCATCAAGCTCAGTTTGAGTCTACGCTCGACCATCAGGAAGTTATTGCTTCTAATTGACTTAACTTTCCTCCGTTGAATCCAATGGGGTCGCTGTGTCCAGTTTATATACTGTCTATGGCTCTAACGTCCCGTTTCCTTGGTTAAAATCGCAATTTTCTCACGATTTAAAAATAGTTGGAAACATTTGGGATATTGTAAGTAATCAACTTAACAAAATATATAACACTGGCCTTGAGATTTTGGGATATTTTAATGCAAAATTCTTACATATTGTACCTTTAATCGATTTGACAGCACTAAATAGAATATAATATCTTGAATTTTAATTCTGGAAGGATCTATTAAATGTTCTTTTTCACTCTTCATTATTGCAGGGAAGGTGTTTGTTACTTATGAAGCAGACAGTGAAAAACATGTCAAAGAGATCATCAACTTTGTTGCTTTACTGAGACACAATGGCTTCTACACTCATGTAAGACATGCAACCTGTGTCAAACACTGCCTTGCAGCCATACTTGTCACCTGATACTGGGTCTGTCAGAGATCATGTTCAGTCTGTCTGTTCTTTTTGCACAGATTGACATGTTTGAACAACAGTTCAAGAGCATAAGCAAGATTGACTTCATGGAAAGATACATCAGCGAAGTAAGTAGACCTCCTAGTATTTCAGAGAGTGTGTTTTTTATAGTTTGACTTGCACAGCATAAGTTCTAGACCACACTGCAGCTTATTTTGGCCAAGAATCACCTACAGGGTAATATTGTAAGACCGAAAACTGTAAAGCAACCAAACCATTTTTGTTTTTACAGGCCATTCAGGAGCAGGTTTATTGGAAAGAGATCATATTTCACAATATAGATTAATAGCATCATATTTCACAACAATTGACAAAGTGAAATTTTTTTAAATATAAATTTGTATATAAAACACGAGAAAAAGACACCATAAGACATTTTTGCATAGTGATGTGTTAAATATGACCTCAATATGTTTTTTATCACTCATTAGCCTAAATCATGAGTGGATGACTGTAGTGCTTCTACTCTGTATACATCAATTTTCATCTGTGATCATTCTTTATTATTATTATTATTATTATTATTATTTATGAATAGGCCATAGGTCATTTGTGAAGGTCTATCTATGACGTTTTGGCTTCTTAAATAAACAACCAAATTCTAATGCATCATCAAGGACATGAGATGTATGTAACCACTTAAGCTAGGAGAACTTGTTCAATGGTTGCATGCATTTATAAAGCAATGCTTACTATTGAATTGCAAGCAGTGGGAGAACTAATATCGCTGTTTATGGTCAACACATTGAGCCTATTGGTGGGTGCTCTCCTTTGTTGAGGATGTCTTCAGTTCTTACAAATCTCAAAAAAATGTATCATTGATGTGATATGTCTGATTAAATGTCACTGTTTAACCTTATAAACCGTATAAATGCCAAGGATTGATCCCTGACACATAGTTGACCTTGTAATTAAAATTTCCCTTTAAAATGAATGCCTACAAGTAGTAGTTTTATGATGCCCAGGTATTCTTATTTTGCATTAATCTGAATGGCATGAACAATCTTGGCACTAACAAATCCAGCAAAACTTTTAATTTAATGCATTTTTAGACCCTCTAATAAAAAAAACCATGTAACCCTGAAACAAGTAGTTCTAATTAATTTAATTCAGACCTCAAGTGGGGGAGGACATATTTCTAGCATATTTCTGAACGATAAACCCTGCTTTTCTAGTTTCAGCATTTACAGAGCGAACAAACTTTTTTAATTATTATGTGAAGTAGGCCTAATTGCTACTTTCTGTCCATAAAGTTGTCTTATTTTGTGTTTGTTTTTTTAAATGCACAGAAAGACTATCTGATCATCATAGTCATTAGTCCAAAGTACCACGAGATTGTGACCAGTGCCTCGTTTTACATGGAAAACGATGAAACACTCAACACTGTCTACATACACAAGCAGGTACAACTTACAAATAATTAGTGGAAATAGCTTTTTCCTTATTTTTCTTGTCAATTGACTTAAAAACTTTGTATTTTAGTTACAAAACGAATTCATTCAGAATGGGGCCAGGAATTATAGATTCATCCCCATTTTGTTTCCTGGTGCCAAGAAGGTAAAACTGTCTATCTTTTCAGCAACTGATTAAACTTATTTAAAACCCATAGTTCACCCAAAAACGAAAATTGTCATCATTTACTCTCCTTCAAGTTTTCCCTCAAACCTGTAGGAATGAACCTTTCTTCTGCTGAACACAAAAGAAGATATTTTGAAGAATGTCAGTAACCAAACAGTTGATGGACCCCATTGAGGATTTTTTTCCCTAATATGTTAGTCAATAGGGCCCATCAACTGTTTGGTTATCCATATTCTTCCAAATATATTTGATTTGTGTTCAGCAGAAGAAATAAATTCATACAGGTTCAGAACAACTTCAGAATTTTCATTTTTGGGTGAACTATCCCTTTAATGAAAATAATATTTTTGTTTAAACAAGTACTCGCTCAAAGAGCCAAAATCCTCATTTGTGATGAACTATTATGATAACAGACATCTGTGATTGTTTGTACAATGCTCTGGTAACACCTAAAGGATTACTCCCAATATATTCCTCTTAAATTCAGTTCAGATGTAATGATGCCTCTGCGTTAGTTTACAACATTTCTGTCTTTTTTTCAGTGCCATGTCCCTTCATGGCTTCAAAGCACGCAAATCTTCACCTGGCCCAGGGACCGAGATGACATTCTTCGTCGACTCATGCGTGTTGAGAAGTACAACCCTCCGCCCATTGGAGAGCTGCCCACTATTGTCTCCATCCCCATTTAGTTGATTAGGTTTCCTAGACCCATTATATGTCAGTTATGGACAGGCCTGTGATCCATTTTAAGTTTATTTGCCCCTCTGAACAGCTAGATGATTGTTTAGTATGTTAAAACCCCTGAAGCTTGTGTCATAGTTTGTAATATTTGAATGAAACTGCTGTCATTTAAGTGCTGTCAAATCGATTAATCGTGAATAATCGATTCTAAAATAAAAGTGTGTTTATATAATGTATGTGTGTATATATTATATACTGTGTGTGTGTGTGTGTGTGTGTGTGTGTATATATATTCATCTTTGAAGTTTAAAAAATTGGTATAAACTCTGTGACGTTTTGCCAAAATCTCACCATTGTCTATTGTTAACAGTGTAGAGATGTATGAAGCAAAACTCACACAGAATTTACTTTCAAACTAAGCAGCTTTCTATTGGTCAATGCCGCAAATCCGTCGCGAAATCTGCGTAGGGAAATCTTACGCCCTCACACAATGTACCTGACCTTGTGGATTCTTATTGAAATGACTGGATTTTGAAAATTCATATACTGTGGAAATTTTTCTGTAATAATAGCTATGTAAGAACATTTTTAACCTTGACTCACTGTAGCAGACCAGGAACTTTTAAAGACATGTATCCTTTTCATCACGCTGCTTTGCTGTTAGATGAACCTGAAATAGATGGAGGACAGAATTTACCTTTAGACCTGGTACTATAATATCTTCACACACACTGTAGCGAGGTTATTATAACAGACTACTTTTGCTTTGTGCCTTAGAATTTTTCTTAGTACACCAGACAAAAACATTTAAATTAATTTCAGTTAGCAGGTTTCCACAGTTCATGCTCTGCCAGTGTCATGCTGAGATTTCATGATCTTTCAAGTTTTTGAACTGATAAAATGTTTATCTTGAAATGCAATGTCACTTTGGATAAAAGTCTATCGACAGGCCACGGCTATCAAGCAGAATATTCAGGCAAAATTTTCAGTGAATAACTTAAATATCTGTCTGTTCCCCACACAGGTCTATTTTAGGGTCACCCTTTTTGCAGTTTTATCAGCTTTGGTCCCCCATCCACTTCTTGTTTTATGTAAGAATGTCTTGAATGTCTTGTATTGGAATGACCTGAGTAAATGATATCAGAATTAAAATTTGAGCAAACCATTCGTTGAAGCCTCTGAACCCTGTTGAACATAACAAACCTGTCAAACATCTGTCATGCATGGAATCTCCGAGAGCTCAACCCAGTTAGTTAGTGTCTTCAAGGAGTTACTGAAGGTTAATTAAACCCCATTAAACAAACTAACCCCTTCTATTGAGGTTTATCAGGAATTAATTATTATAAATCAGCCGTAACAATATAATCAAGGGGATATGGTCATAGAGAGGCTGACATTATCCTCATTTGAAACAATATTAGCAGTATCCAAAAATGATTTGCTGAGGAGAAATGGTTATCAGCTTGTAATTAAAATGAGACGAGAAACAGAATGATTGATTACTCGACGCAGTGACAGAAAAGGTTATGGGAACAGGATCTGTAAAGTAGTCTTTTTATAGCTGGTTAATTTCTAGATGAAACAAGTTAATTCCAGGAATATGTCATCCATCAACTGCACCACGGCTCTGTGAAATATTGTGAAGGCTTGTCACTGACAATAGGAAGTGACAGTGTTTTAACACCTTTACATTCATTTAGTAAATCCACAATGCATTAGAGATGCATCAGTCATCATCTGCAGGACAGAACTGCTGTTCATTGCTTTGTTGTGCCTTAAGATGGCACTGTTCACGTGTGTTATTACTGTAAATGTTGAAGAAGATCATCTTTATTGATCTAGGAAACACAATAGTCACAATGGAAACCTGCAAAATTATTGTTGGTTTAACTTTAAAAAGTAAGTTACCTGGTTGCTTTAAAATTTTGAGTTCATTGAAATAAAATAAAAAAATTAGTTGATACGATAAAGGAGATTGGTTTAATAAATAGACAATTTAAAATATTATGTTATCTGAACCAAATTAATTATCTAAGTTGATTTGACAAAAGATAAAAAGTTGTGATAACAAATCATGGAAAAGTTTTTTTTTTGCTAAGTTTAATTAGCTATTTAATTATTATTATTTTTTCTTGGGATAAAGCACATTTTTGAGCTGTTTAATAAATACAATTTAATAAAACAAAATAATGAATCGCCTGTCAGATCCCTTTAAGGTTATATTCTTGTAAGAGTGCATTAAATATACATTAAAATATGAATATATATTGAATATGAAAATCTTTCCATTAATGTTCAGTGACTTTTTTTAATATGTTAAGCACTATTTTATGTTATAATGTTTCTACATACTAGTGTTATGGAAGTAGAGGTAATGGCGGCAATTTGTTTTCCAATTAGGTAGTACAATATATTGTTCAGGTTTTGTCCTCTAGTTACACTGTACGTTTAAAATAATCTGAAACAAATGAGGTAATATTGAATTTGTCTTTCTAATAACAGGATACTGCTGAAAAAAAAAAGTCAGTTTCTGTACATTAACATTCTGACCTAATTAGAAAAGAATCCATGATAAAACATGATCTGCATTGCTGTTGCAGTCCTGTAGGGGGCAGTATCTCATCAGCTCTTTGTTTCCGATAGTTTTTCAGTTCCACCCAGAATTGAAGGTTTCACACATTCTATTTTTACACTGCTGAATAATTCAATACAGAGCCATATATGATCAGTGACATTTCCTCTTTTCTAGCAGTCTGACAATGGGGTTGCATCACTTGATCCTCGATGTGGAGTCTAGAAAGTGATATACAGCTGTGAAACTATGAATATCTTTGTTCTAGAACAGAAAATGACATTAATAAATATACACGATGACCTAAAAACCACCCTCGATTTTCAACTTCGACTGATTCTCTGTTTACAGAAAGGATATAATGATGCGAAACGAGGCTGCCATAATAGATTTCTTTGAGCATGCTCTGTAATGGTCCATTGCCATGCTTCTGAACCCCCACTAGATCAGTGACACAGTATTTCATCATTAAATTCCAATTTAATATGTTCTTTATGGCAAATAAGGACAGGAATATCAAAGAAGGAAATGAACTCTCATAGGAAGAAAAAGAAGTGTTCAAATCACATTTTTGATGCTTCCGAAGGCCCCGTATTTCTTTCATTTTGATTGCATTTTGTGGGAACGTTTTATAGGAGTTACTTCAGGAAGTATCGAGGGAGTAATTCTACGCATGAAATCTCGGCTTCTGTTTCGTTCCTGCAAGGGGAAGCCGGGGTGATTCTTAAACTTGTAAAGTGTTGTTGCCATGGAAACATCACAGTTCATCAAGGTTCCGTGTAATAAAACGAGTCAAAGTTTAAATGGCATTTATGGACTGATGCAATAAGAACATGCGAACATACATGCTGATATTCATCAAAAATGGTAATGAAATCATACTAATACTAAACTGTAATTATTAGGCCTATATCCAGTTCTCCACCAAGAAGTGAGGGGAAAAAGCAACCAACATATGCACTCACATTTTCTAATTGTGCCTGTTGCCATTCTCACTATGTGGAGCTCATTTTGGTCAGGAATTCAAATGTGTGTTGGTCGCAGCAGGTGAGATACGTCTAAGAGAACTAAATATGCGGTCGGCACATGCATCCAAGAAACGCCTCCGGCTCATTTGCCTGAGTATTTTTGCGACTCACAAAGGAGAAGGCATTACAACTCTATAACAACTGATAAAGAAGCTTTACCTCCATTACATCAATGCAGTCGGGCTCAAAACTCAATGCTTAGGTCAGTTCTGTGTTCAAGGGCCTCCTCCAGAAAAATAACTGAGTCTACAGCAGCAGTCTTTTGGGAAAAGCCTTCATCTCTTGCCCTGTGGGAAACAATGAAAGCTGAAATGAGACAAAAATCAAAGTAGTCATCTTCCCAGACCTGCTCTTCACTCAAGAGAAGAACGAGTCCTGACAAAATCGACTGAACTGGTAAAATGTGTCTTTCTGTATTACTTGAAGTTGTGACTGTCGGATATTTCTGACCTGAAATGATTACTTTCTAATATTTTTTGGTATAGAGATACTGCAGTGTGCAGACAATAATTAAACCTGGAACAAGGGAAGTAACTCAAACCAAGGAAATTCCATTTTAAATCAAATTAATTCCAGTTTATGAATCATTCCAGATTCCCCAGAAACAAACCCTCAGAACCACTCAATCTCTTTCTGAAGCCATGTTTCACGGTTTATTTTAAACTTTCAGTTTTTTTAAGAGCTGAGAAGGAGAAGGAAGAGGCAGAGCTTTTCTGGGAATGAAAACAAGTCACTGTCATTTACAGGGATTACTTTCAGCTATAGGCTAATATTGCATTTTTATGTTTAGCAACATGAATATCTGGTATTCAGACATTTGGATATTTTATACAAGTTCAATAAACAAGAAGTTACATAACTAACATTTTACTGACATTGCCAGTTACCTCATACATTTTTACCCCAAATATATGTTTCACAAACAAGGCTTAGCATAGTTCCAGACTAAATGCATGTTTGAGCTGTTTATATCTTAAAATATGTCAGAGCCGTTGATTTGTCTCAAGATGCACATTAGTAATGTTTTTTGTAGGTATGTTCATAAAAGCTATTTAAATGCTCTAATTGAACCAAGGCCCAATCCTGGCTTAATCTAAGCCCTGTCTGTGAAACCAGGCCATAGAGTCTTAAATCGACACTTAATTAAATTTGAGGGGTTGAAGAAAATATATCCCATGGTTCCAACTAAGCAGTAAGCATCAAAATAGATCTATTGAGTTTCTGATTTATTAAAAATATGATTGAATATAAGCTTTCAATTCTATAACTAAAACATATCTCAAACTTCATTACAATGTACTTATTCATGTCTTCCAGTGCCCTAAGGCTAGGAATTGACATGAATGGCTGTCCATTATAAACGAGCATAGTATGGAAAACTGGGTCAGTGAGTGGAAGGTGAAGGATTCCATACATATTTTGCTCATGTGATGGAATGCCAAAAGAACCATTAAAATCTATCTATCTATCTATCTATCTATCTATCTATCTATCTATCTATCTATCTATCTATCTATCTATCTATCTATCTATCTATCTATCTATCTATCTATCTATCTATCTATCTATCTATCTATCTATCTATCTATCTATCTAACCAACCACCCACCCACCCACCCGCTGTCTTTATATTCTTAAACTGGAGCCCACAATAAATCCTGTATTTTTCTAACATATGGTATGAGTATCACTCCAACCTCTGGCTCTTCTTTCCAGCTGAAAAAGGTACATTTAAAATAGCAGAAAAACACTCATGCCCTACCGTGACCCCGTCCAGTTATAAAGAGATGAAGAGAGAGAGAGAGAGAGAGAGAGAGAGAGAGAGAGAGAGAGAGAGAGAGAGAGAGAGAGAGAGAGAGAGAGAGAGAGAGAGAGAGAGAGAGAGAGAAACAAGGAAGATGGATTAATTACCACAGTCAGTTTCCACTGTCTGTCCAGGGGAGTCTCTATAGGAATGTGGGTCCACCCAGACCCCTGCTGCTCTCTCCATCTGTTCAGCACTGCTCACTCCCTCAACAGTAGGCATATCAAAAGGTGCATCGTTTCTGATGTGCCTTAATTTCAGGGAGAGTAGAGTGTCAAGGATGTGGGGAGGTTGTCTTCTGGCGTCGAGATCAATCATTTCGGTACCATACACTTTACTGTTGCATCGGTTGCTTTTGCTCACTTATATAATGTTTTCATTTAATGTTTATTTTTTCACAATAGACGGCGTTGTAATGTCTCAAACATTTGTAAAGGCTGGATTCAGTCTGTCGTCAATTTAATTTCACCTTCCGCACACAATTCACAGAAGAGATGAGATCAGGAGATCAACTGTACCAGCGAGCCCTGTAAGGATGTGGCCATTTTCTTTATAAAACCGCATCACAAGTAATTTCCAAGTATTTGCAGAATGTCATTTTAGATTGGAACTTGTGGAGACACCGTGTTACAAATCTGCAGAATCTGAAAATGAGACATTCGAACTGCAGGTGGCCTCCAAAGATGACTGAACGTGGTGACACTACAAGGTGACATATTTCCAGGTCATTGCTTTGATGAAGTAGATGGGGGAAATGAAGGTGTTGATCATAACTACAGCAAAAACATATATTTTATGACCGGAAAGTTGTTCTCTAAGCGGCTATACTGTATATTGAATACAGTCGGATTAAAAAAAAATAATAATAAGAGGAGAGATTCAAGTCATATCGGCAAACGCGCACAAGATGTAGTGCTCATAATCTAACATCCAATAATGTGTAATGAGCAGACTTTGCTAAAAAAGGATTTTTATGACAGCATCTCTATTTATCTCAAGTTAAATGTGATGCTAATTTGGAATTAAATAATTCAATGTGAAGAAAACTATTTGCAGTTTGCCCTTGTGAATCCTCTGTGCTAACTTTTTCAGTATGTACATGATTGATGGACCTCTATGTGCCAGCTGAATGAGAACTTTTGATCATTTGGAACAGAAATAGGAACATTTGCACACATGAATGATCAAACTAAAAGGAGACCCCCTTCCTTTTTTTACGTACATAGACCGGGAGCTAAATGTTTTTCCACATCATTTTAACCCAAATCAGTAGAATAATGAATTTTACAATCCACTGCCTTTTCCCTCTTCCTTCTAACAGAACCTAGGCGTGTGCTATCATTGACTGGCAAGCAGAAATCTCTTGGGATTACAGTACTTTGTTTAATAAATGTAGCATATAATAGAATCACAATCTATATTGAGATGCACAATATGAAGTATACATCTAACGGTTCAATATTCATGATCTTCAAGATGATGGTTTTAAATATTTATAATATTTTGAATATCGTCGAATATCATCAGTATTCAGAGAAGTAAGTCATCCGAGCCCCAGCAGTAATCACCTGGCTGAGAGGTTTAGGTTATAACTTTATGATAACAGAATAGGTCATTTAGCAGTTCTTTGTAATTCCCTGTGGTCATTATATGCAATATATTAAAAGGAGCTCTAACCGAAGGTGATGTGGGCTTTGACATAAATGTATTTGAAAAAAAGAGAAAAAATGAACGCAGTTATTGGAGAAGACAGTGAGCAGCTTGAAAAGATTAACAATTTGATGCAGATTCTGTCATAAATAGGACATTGGTAAATTTGTTGTCTTGAATGCAATGTGACCCAGGTTAACACGAGACCTTTGTTGTCACGTTATCTGTGAACCTGCGAACAAACGAATGCAGCTCAGACAACACTAATACATAGAGGAGACGTCGAATGGTATTCTAAAAACAATACCAGGCACGTAAGTAGAGAGTTGACTATGAATTGTGTGCTTGGAATATCAGGCCTTATTATAATGCAAGCAGCAATTCGTGTTTTGAAAAAAAAAGAATTACTACTATAGAAGGAGGACAAAAGTACCAAATCAAATCTTATCCCTGGCGCTTATTTTCATATGAGCGAGGTGTGATCACAAAAAGCATGTTGAATAAAAAACATTCAAACCTTCATTCAAAGGCCGTCCCAGAGGGCGCATAACTGCCTGTGTCATCTTCGAGTATCTTTGAATCGCGCTAAGACGCCGAGGTCCCCCTGCAGAGGAAAAAAGAAAACCTGGTTGAAATGCATCAGCTGCATTTAAATGAAGCCAAAGTAAGGAAATCAATTCAGGTGGTAAACTGAATTTACCACATGGAAACACCAGCATACATTTAAATTGGCAAGTAAAAATTCAGTGCATCTCCTGAACCGGCTCAGTGAAGATGAAATGGACTCCAACCGGCTCTTCAACTATAGCACTATATGGCTATTTACTTATGCTCTGCTTGTGTGTCTGCAGATATTGGGTCCTTACCACAGGGACCCCACTGGAATTGGATAGCATTTCTCCTCACACAAACATGTTCACCTCCATTGCTTCTGCTCCGCAGTGGCTCGCGGAAATTGTCAGGAACTACAAATAAAAGCTTGTGCTTATGTGGCAAGAGAAGCGGCGGACAAAAACAACATGGGTGGATAAAGAGTTCTCCTGAACGTGAGGTGCGAATCGTCAATGTGCCCACCTTTAAACGGCTTTCAGCATGCCTGGAGGCCTTTTATCTGGCCTGTCTGCCTTGCCCCATCACTTCTCATTATCTTCTGCTGAATATCACAATCTAGCCAATTCCAGACTGAATAAGTTGCTTCCTGCTTTCTCCTAGGGTTTATTTGCCAGCCACAGGAGCGAGAAGGGAAGAGCCTAGATATTGCTGGTCATTTCCTGAACTACTCACAGCCCTCAGATGTATTTTATTTCCCGTTTTAATGAGCCCCTTGACATCTACCGCTAAAAATGCTTGCAGTGTGAGCTCTGGCTTGGTCACTGTGTATCTCTGTATAAAGTGGAAAGCAAACTTCTAATCAAAGATATGATCTTGCACAGAGAGCTACTTCGTTTTTTTTTTTTTAAATCTGTGGACCAATAAGGCCTTATCGATCTGAATTAGGTATTCTAATGATCAGGCAGCACAAAAGACCTCTGAAAGTATTTGAAAAGACTGCTGGAGGGCAGTCCTTCTTGTCTTTGAATGTGAGAAGGTCACCACATTCATATGAATATATTGATCTTTGCTAAATGTGTGACATGGCCTCTTTAAATAGCTTCCTCCTCCCTATTCACAGAGTGCCAAAGTTGGTAGAAACGTACAGTAAGACGGTGAATATTCGTTCAAATGCGGTCACTCACATTAGTGAAATTTCCAACCTTATCACACGATAAATGTAAGGTGATTTTGTATTAATTCGTACTATGTGAATCATACAAAAATGTACAATTATTAGAAAAAATAGTAAGCATGAAGGTCCAGCCCACTCCCCAAACGTAAACAGATTACAAAACTGTGCGAACGAGATCATATGAATGAGATCATATCATATTCGCTTAAATGTAAAATAGTTACGAATTAACATGAGATTGTGTTGAAATTATTGTTTTGTTTAACTCTGAAACGTGGAGTTATCTGATTTTGCCAAATATATATATATATATATATATATAATATATATATATATATATATATATATATATATATATATATATATATATATATATATATATATATATATATATATATATATATTGTTGGAGTTATCTGCCTTTGCAAATTAACTCTTCTGTTGTAAATGCCACAATTGACACACACACACACACATACACACACACACACACACACACACACACACACACACACACACACACACACATATATATATATATATATATATATATATATATATATATATATATATATATATATATATATATATATATATATATAACCGCCAAAGTGTGTAATCCGGCATTCTAGAATTAGGTAATGTATTTTTGCCAAAAACCATCAGGCATTCTATACATTGCATAGGCATTCTATACAATACCGGGATTTCACACTTTGTATATACATATATACAGATCTGGCCTTCAAAAACGCGCGTTTTCTCCCGCGGCATTCGGCAATTCGTCTCGTAGAGTCTCGCAGAATTCTGCAAGTGCTTTCGGGGGGCCTACTTAAAAAATCCCTCAATGTGTTTCGCTTCACAGAATATCCACCAGGTGGCGCATAAAAAACAACTTTACATTAGATTTTTTCTTTTACTTCACATTACGTCATGATTGTGAGAAAACATCCACAATAAAATATAAATTATAAATAGTAATAGACACAAATATTTACAGTAGGCTACTGTATTATACAGACATTTGAAAATATTTGTAAATGCAAAAGGTTCATTAAGACAAGAAGGGGTATTGGACAACGTTTACGAATTTTTATATGCTTTGTCATTGCTGTGGTTTCCAGGAGATGAGTGCATGCAGAATATGTAACATTGCTTTTATTAAAACAGCAAAGTGACGTTCTTGCCAGCGCATAACTTTTTTGTACAACTATTAAGATGATTGTGCATGCAATGCGCATTTATATAAGTGCAACAGAGAATTTAGTGTGAGCATAATACACGTGACTCTGCCTGTAAAAACCCAGCAGTATTTTATATATAGATATATATATATATACACACAAAATCATCCTAACATAATGCAATTAAATAATGCGACTTACCCAGATTCTTAATTCGTGCAGATATTTCTTGTGTGATTGTTCTTGTGCAGATATTTCTTGTGAGGTAATGTTGCAGCACAACGCGTAGCATTTATATTTTGGGCGCATCTGATGTGCCATTACATTATTAATAAATATTTTAATTGAACTGTCTTAATGCATTAAGCATAAAGATTTTTCCACGTTAGTCTCAGAATGTCCGGGGTTGGTTTGAGGTCTTGCCGACAGTTTGTAAATCTTCTAAATATTCATATTCACAAATTCCATACAAAGGGTGATCAACAGTTATGACTTCTAAAATAAAATAAAAATGACCAGATAAGAGGTGTCTGATTGTGATTGACAGTTTGACAGATGTTGTTTTAAAAAAATAATTACAACATTATGGGGAAGTGGTATCAAATATTCGGTAACACATAGCCTAATACAATTATTTTAAGTATGCATTTGTTCAGTTTTGCTTTTACAAAATGTTCCCTGTTTTTTATATAATTAATTTAACCTGAGATGTGCGTTATATCGCTTTTTGATCATTATTTGTGTTGTCGAATTTTGACACAGTTTCATACTTGTTCATAATAATTTGATTCATAATTATGTTGTTTTTTTCTAAAAGTAAAAGTAAAAAAACTAAAAGTTTTTCTAAAAGCAATATTCTAAAGAGATACAAAGACAGTGTATGTGTAACCACCAGATTTCGTCATGAGTCATTTTGTACCCACCACTTTTAACTTCCGTTGACCGTTTTCAGTGGTTATGAGGAGCAATATGAGAGAATTTTTGTAATCATTGTCTGACACAACAAAAAAAAATTATAATATTCATTTTATTTTAATTTTCGTGTTCGCATTTATGAGGGAAAAAACAACGTGTCAGTTTACGGTTATGGACGTGAGCGCTCTAAAAGCGGCAATAAAAGTCTGCTTTAAAACTTTCACAGAGACCTCAAACAGAACAGCTGCCTTTCTTTAAATCGAATTTCGTTTTGTATTAATTATGTCTTAATTTTAATCAATGTTTCGTGAACCAATTGCCTGGATTTAAGAAGTAAACATAGCAGACAATCACGACATTGGAGGCGCCGGCGAAATCTCATAAATGAACCGAAACTCAGCGTGTAATGCACATTCACATTTACAGTGTATTTAGACACATTTATACGCATTCATAATCATTACTTTTACCGGTTCTTTGTGGCAAGCTTTATGCGTGCGGTCGTGCGCTTGAGTGCGGCTATATTATCGTAAATGCTCATTATTTAAAACAAAGCATAAGCCTCTTCCTGGCATGCAATGGAATCTACAATGTCAGTTGGTTATATCAACATATGTCAAATTAAGTTACGCGATATCAACAAATTAAGCTATAAACATTAATTTGAAATAACTTAAAGCGTATGTATAGTATATTTGCTTAAATAGTATTTAAACAAAGGAACTGCAAGGGATTAAAACCCTGCCCACACGCTGGTGAAAACTGGAAAAACCGGTTTTCTTTTGATTCCCTGAGAGGAGATCGATTAGCATTGGGGGTTGAATCGGCAGACCTGGGGGGTGGGTGGTTGTAATTTCTTGACTGTGCAATTGGTAGCAGCTAAAACAAGCAGCTAAAACAAAGACTGTGCAATTAATTAGCCAACATTTTGGAAATAACTTTCTTCATGTCGTTTTATTTATACACTGTAAAACATTATTATTATTATTATTTTTTTGAATTTGTAAATATTAAATAGGCTATGTTTTACAAACAATTGGTTTACAAACTCTTGGAGGTTTGTGGTTACCATCATTCAGAAGAGTGGTGCTTGTGTTTAGACTTGTGTTTTACGTGATTAAATCAGGAAGATTACATTGGTTTCTGTCCACACGGAGACGCATTTAAGACGATTTAATCAGGAAATGGAGGCACCGGCGCGATATAACTTGCATTGCTCGTGAACTGAGCTCGTCTCATAAATGAACCGAAACTCAGAAATATCACAAAAAGCTTGAAATGTCCACTTTTAAACAAAACAATTCAAAACGAAAAGAAACAGATAACTCTCTTATGTAAGTGTGCATTTCTCTCTAGGCACGTTCACAATATCTGCGAAGATGACAAGTCAGCATTTTCAACATCTTTGACTGACACTGACACATAAAACACTAGTTGATTAGTAAACAATTAAAATGTCTCCTTGCTATATTTGACACATGATTACTTTTGCCAGTTCTTTGTGGCAAGCTTTATGCATCCGTTAACTATCGAATATCGTGACTCATATTTTGTACCAGACCATTTATGGTTGTTCATATTGTTCAACAAAGTTCTTGATAAAAAAAAGAAAAGAAAAAAAAAGAAGCTACTGTGCCTAATATTATTGTTGTATAGCGCGCAAGGTTTATGCGCATGCTTTAAGTCTTCTCCGTTTTTAGTGTATGTCTGTGGCAGAATTACAGTGCCTGGTCTGGTATGTATACTAGGCTACATCGTTTTGAGTCGGTTTCAGTGGTTTAGTGTGTACGCAGATATTTCTTGAGACGACGCCATGTTTTTATGTTTTTATGCACTTTTACTCTTTTAGTTTTGTTGCAATTTCACCAAAAGCTTATAATTAGGAAATACACACGACACGCTAAACTTATATTCTCTATATGTTAAAAATGTTGTAAAAAAATACGTATTATTCTTATATATTAAGAATAACAATATGATACATTTATATTGCACTCGAAATGATTTAGATATGGAAAGAGGAATTCTTCTCAACTACCACCAATAAAGTTTTAAAATTCTTCTTTAGAAAATATTATATTTTGATGATTCTGCAAGTTCAGCAGACAGTGAGGTTCGGGTTTGTTCCGATCAGAGCTCGTGAGTGGAGAGCGCATTTCTGAATATTCCGCTCCGCTCGTTCATTCCGCTCAGGGTCCTCGGCCTCGCTCAACACAGATGTCCTGTTGCCTGGTTCGAAAATATGTGGAATACGGGCTGCTTTCGACTAAAAGTTTTTTTTTTCTAGTCGACTAGTATACTAGGCTAGTTGTTCATTTAAGTAATTCGTGGACAAATCGCCCCTTTATATTAATTTAATTAGCCTACTTATATCATGATCATGAGCGTTTACGTAATATAGCCGCACGACCGCACGCATAAAGCTTGCCACAAAGAACCGGTAAAAGTAATGATTATGAATGCGTCTAAATGTGTCTAAATACACTGTAAATGTGAATGTGCATTAGACGCTGAGTTTCGGTTCATTTATGAGATATCGCCGGCGCCTCCAATGTCGTGATTGTCTGCTATATTTACTTCTTAAATCCAGGCAATTCATTGGTTCACGAAACATTGATTAAAATTAAGATATAATTAATACAAAACGAAATTCGATTTAAAGAAAGGCAGCTGTTCTGTTTGAGGTCTCTGTTAAAGTTTTAAAGCAGACTTTTATTGCCGCTTTTAGAGCGCTCATGTCCATAACCGTAAACTGACACGTTGTTTTTTCCCTCATAAATGCGAACACGAAAATTAAAATAAAATGAATATTATATATTTTTTTGTTGTGTCAGACAATGATTACAAAATTTTTCTCTCATATTGCTCCTCATAACCACTGAAAACGGTCAACGGAAGTTAAAAGTGGTGGGTACAAAATGACTCATGACGAAATCTGGTGGTTACTCGTACAATGTCTTTGTATCTCTTTAGAATATTGCTTTTAGAAAAAACAGTTTTTTTTTTTACTTTTAGAAAAAAAATGACATAATTATGAATCAAATTATTATGAACAAATAATGAAACTGTGTCAAAATTCGACAACACAAAGAATGATCAAAAAGCGATATAACGCACATCTCAGGTTAAATTAATTAAGCTCCTCATAACCACTGAAAACGGTAAAAAAAAAAATCGAACCAAAAGTCAAATTAATATGGACTGAAATTAAAAGTGGTGGGTACAAAATGACTCATGACGAAATCTGGTGGGTGCGTACCCACCGTCCCCACCGAAATCGACGCCTATAAGGGAAACATGATAGTATAAAAAGTACTGTGTGTAATGCAGAAAAGCGCATTACAACCATGTTAAAACTATTTAAAACGTTAAGATGCAAAAATGAACTAAATGTAAAATTAGATAATGATATTGCGCAAATGATCTCGGTCTCTTTAAAGGTCTTCGCAAATTATTGTGTTATAAGACTCAGTTATCATAGCCTACATCACGTCTCTTCTAGCCTACTGTAAACACAGAAAAAAAAAATAAGACAAATGATGCGCGTTTGAGTCGGATTTTTATGAAGAATATGTGACTGTTTATGTAACTGGCAAAAGAAAACATTGTATTCGTCATACTTCGTCAACTCAGTATGGCCACATGAAACACGACTGCCATCTACAGGTTTTAGTATTTCCTGCGTCCAACACCTAATCCCCCTTCTGCACGATCCCGCAGAATGTCGGAAGTGCTCGTGGCATTCTTTTCTTTGAGACGCGCATTTTTAAAGGCCACATCTGTACATACATACACACACACACACACGCACATATTATATATTTACAAACTTTTATATTAGATGTGATTTATTGTGATTAGGCTAATCGATTTGACAGCGCTAATAAAAATAACATAAAAATTAGAATAAAATGAGTTCTAACATAAGCATACTGAAAGTCTGTTTGCTTTGTACTCACCAAGACCTTATGGGCTACTCGTTGTTTCAGTATTGTATTAGTATGGACATTCAGCTCAAGGCAATGGATCTAAATTGCATTTAGGCTGAGCTCTGATAAAGCCGTTCTAGGTCTAAGTGCACTGTGGGTAGTCTACCTTTCCACGTGAGAGGGTCAGGCAGATTAAAACCTGCTTTGAAAATCCCAGTCTTCCGCAGCACTATCTGCAGGGGAAACTCAGCCTCTCTGATCACTGGCTTTAAATGAGATGTAAAATTAACTTCCAGTCTGGCATATGAAGGTCAGACTCTTGAAGTGGTTCTTTCACTGAAACACTGTCTATTTTCATTGGAAAGATTTCCCTCAGTATGTGTTGTAATTTAGAGAAGGAAACTGACGGTGTAGTTTTCAGCATTTTTTTGTTGTGTTCAAAAAATTGTAGCTAGAGATAACTGATCAACAACAACAACAAAAACTACAAATGGTTAATAGGAATAAAATAGAATTCTCTTTTCTTTTCTTTTTTGAAATCAAAAGTCTTCCAAGTTTATACTTTGCAGTCACAAAAGATCCAGTGTATTTGTAAAGTTTTTAATGTTTAAATCAAAGAACTGCAAGACTCCAATTATGTTTGTGGTGGGCAATATCCTGTTGGCATCCACTGTCACTCTCTTTGATGATGCCAATTGAGCATAATGCAGGATAGAATTTTCTTTTTCACTTTGGCAGAACAATAACTGTCAGTGTGGTGGATATTTTGCATGGATAACTAAATTCATCCCAATCTTCCTCCTGTAGACCATCTCTCTTTACAGAAATGAAGCCTTTTGATGAACATATTAACGTTCTGAATACATCTTTAAACTACTCTCATTATGCATTAATTATATCTTGCCTGCCATGTCTCCATCTACTAATCAAAAGTGAAAATGTCATCAAAATGCCACCTTGATAATCCAAAAAGTAATATCATTCTTGTTTATCTTGGCTGTATAAACAATAAAAATAAGTTCATGATTTTATTGCAGCATTTACTAAGGGTCTGAAACTAATATAAATCTACTCAAATAACTTCAGTCCTTCTTGACTTGGTATTTTACAGTTTCAAATTTTGTTATGCATTTATTTGCCAAACAGCATAGGCCCCTATCTACAAAGAATAATACCTGAAATGGATTTCACCAACCACATCAACCAGTCAACATGCAATGTTTAAGAGAAGGTTATCTCTAATGACCCCATTTGTCACTGTTTGATGCATCTTAAAGGTCATTCTTGGATCTTGAGATTAAATGAAGGTATAAATCAAATACTTCAAAGCTTGCAGGCCATGATTTCTACCATGGAAAACATATACTACTTCTTTACAAATAACAAATAATTACATTTTTGTATGTGTGATTATAAACATAACAAGGCTGTAAAAGTGGACTAGTGCATAGGTACATTCGATGTGATGGCGTTTAATATCCCTGAAAATCTATTTTGCAACCTGTTAGCAACTGCCTTCAAGACACGTAAAAGCTTTAAAAAATCATGAATGGGGTAATATTGATGTATTTTTATGTCGTAGTGTAAAATGTGAAAGTGTCTTGAGCTTGTGTTCACCACAGACATTATTTCAGCCATTTAACCAAAACCCCATTTATTGACTTCGGGACGATGGAACCGGAAGTGCTAAAATGCTTCCGCGTTTTGGCCTACAAAGTTATGTCATATATATGTGACCTATATAGATGTCCTTAGGGCCGGCACAAGCTCAACTGCCACTCTAGACAAAATACCGTCTTGCCGCCCCACTTCACACTCACAATTAAACACAATCTTTGAGATTCTGTTTTTCACCCTATTTCGCAACGTTTCATTCTGCAATGTAAAATAAAATAAAAATCAGCACGCAACCACTAAATAATGGGTTTGGGGTGGGTGGAGTGGAGCGGGACTAGCATCTTTTTTTTTTTATTTAGATTTAGATTTATAGTAACTTAATGGGGTGATAACCTTTTGATATACAGTAAGTGTGAAGGGAGTGGATTCTGGAATCCATTGCTGCTTCAATCACTAACTAATGAGTGATTATAATCAAGGTATTAATCAATATTTTTCCTTCTAAATATAAAATGAGTTTTCTTAGTTATGATGACCAAATGACCATTTCTTAGTTAAAGCATTTACTTTACTGTTCTATATTAAAGTGTACTCTCACTGAGAGAAATAACATGTTATCTGGATGTTTGGGAAGAGTCTCCTGGTTATAGTTAGAGCCCGACCAAATCCAACCTTGAAGAAGCTGTGTGTCTGTGTGTGTGTGTGTTAGTATTCTTGGTTACAGGTTAAGGAACAAGTGGCATTATTGGCGATTGACTGACTTGTTTTTTTCGACATGTTGGCGACTAGACACACAGTCTTGTGAACTCGGAGGGACACTCGTACTTAACTCAGGGTCCTGCTGGCAGCCGTACAGTCTATGGAGATGTGCTACTGCCCATCAGTCCATGTGTGGAAATTTACTATGTTTATCTATTTCTTAGCCAATCAGAATCATTCAACCTGAAGCAATGATGTAGTTTAGACCTTGGTGAAGGGTATAACTGCTGTGATCTTTGTAACTGTAAGCGGGACCGCCTACGAACTCCTTGAAGCTGACTTCTGCCTGATGAAACGGCAAACTATCTTAAGTAAAAAATGTCTTCAATTTATTATAATTCTGACTCTTGTCTTAAATTGACTGCACTTCTAACTCCTGGTCTTCATTAATCATATCTAGTCCTTGGGTCTTTAACTGTAAATTTCCTTAACAAGTGCAATAATTCCAAACAAATGTCCACAAAATAAATAAAATTTTAAATTAAATATCTCTCTTTCTTGCCGCCAGTTCGCCTATAGGCACGCGCCGGCCCTGGATGTCCTCTGACTACATAACATCACATTTATTGTTGAGTTCACTGCTTATTCTTGGACTGCTCATGTCAAGCATGTAACCGATGTCATGCAAGTGTGAGGGGAAAAAAATCCAGGCCTTCAGCAATGCAGGCTTACTTTTGGGTATAGTGCATGAAGAGATGAAAGTTTCCCTGACTAACATTGTACGTTATTCTTTGAATCGTTCACATTCTTTTAGGGATCCAGCTTGTTTAATACACGGGGGTAAAATAATAAGGACTATGGAATCAAAATGTGCTTTTTTTTTTTTTCTTATAAAGGTTTTGGCAAGACAGCACAAAACAAAAGACCCTGCCACTGAGGTAGAATCCTGGGCGTCATTTATCTTGTCCATTATTTCAGGTGCTGCATTGTGTAAAAGTGTGAAAAGCTCCCATTTCCCTCACATCTTCACAGAACTGTGTTGAGGATGGGGAGTAATAATAATCACAGCTTTCATGCATGAGCAGGTAGACTCAGTTTTGTGTGCTTGAGAGAATTTCAAAAGTCATTCGAGTTATTAAGTGAGGGTTTTGCTGTATTGTTTTGTTGGGTGACTCAAACCTGTTACCTTAGAGACCCTGTTGAGACTGGGGGCAATTGTAATTTAGGGCAATTGTGACACACCAAATTTCTTCAATCAGAGTGATGACACAGTTCTCTCTCTGTCTGAGAAAAATAGAGTGTGATTCATTCATTCATTCATTCATTTCTTCTACAATCTAACAGTTGAATTCAAACGAATATCTTTTCCATCTCTCGGTTGTTGATTAAAAGTTAACATTAACCACACTGTTGTTATTCACTATTTGCAATTAACTGAATCACTGAATCTAAAAATGGAATACCTAAAATATGTAATGAACATTACTTGATTGAAGTAGTTGAATAAAAGCAAAAACAGTCCCTAAAGGTGAAAACTATTCCAAAATATTAATAATGTAAAAGCACTGATATTATTATTTTGCTCTTATTTGAGATACATTGGATTGATATATTTAATTTTTCAAGTTACAGATGTTCCCAACTACTATAATTGGGCGAGTAATAATCTTATACAGACCCTTTCCAAAAAATTCGAATATCATGGAAAAGTTTCTTTATTTCCATAATTCCATTCAAAATGTTAAACTTCCATAGATTATAGATTCAGGGCCCACAACTTAAATGATTTCAAGTACTTAGTTTATTTGTACATAATTTGGGCTTCCAGCTCATAAAACCCACGAAAACAGGATTTCAAAAAATTCGAATATTACATGAAATCACACAGTAATTACACAGTGATACCATGGTCATTGAACCAGGTTTTGGTTCTTTTGGCAGTGTGGGCAGGTACAAATCCTGCTGGAAAATGAAGGAAGCATGAAGTGCTCTGAAAATGTCCTGGTAGACGGCTGCGTTGACTCTGGATTTAATAAAGCACAGTGGACCAAAGTCCTCTTTTCTGATGAGAGCAAATTTTGCATCTCATTTGGAAACCAAGGTCCCAGAGTCTGGAGGAAGAATGGAGAGGCACACAATCCAAGATGCTTGAAGTCCAGTGTGAAGTTTCCACAGTCTGTGTTGGTTTGGGGAGCCATGTCATCGGCTGGTGTTGGTCCACTGTGCTGTCCACTCAACGCAGCCGTCTACCAGGACATTTCCAGAGCACTTCATGCTTCCTTCAGCAGACAAGCTTTATGGAGATGCTGACTTCATTTTCCAGCAGGATTTGTACCTGCCCACACTGCCAAAAGAACCAAAACCTGGTTCAATGACCATGGTACAACTAATTACTGTGTGATTTCATGTAATATTCAAAAAAATTTAAATCCTGTTTTGTGGGTTTTATGAGCTGGAAGCCCAAATTATGTACAAATAAACAACTAAATACTTGAAATCATTTAAGTTGTGGGCCCTGAATCTATAATCTATGGAAGTTTAACGTTTTGAATGGAATTATGGAAATAAATAAACTTTTCCATGATATTCAAATTTTTTGGAAAGGGTCTGTATATGATCAAGTCTAGCTATTTTGGCACACATAAAAGTTTCGTATGCCAAAAGATGGCAAGCAGTAGTCTGAGAGTTATTAAGGAAAATATAAAACGTTATAATTGGCCCCAGCCTCTCACAGCAGGTGACAAAATACCAACATGATTGCATTTATTTTCTTTTTAACATCTGGTTTATATTTTTCTATCTCCGTTATTCTCAATAATCCATTAAACCGACATGCCATTGTCAATATTATCAATGTAGTCGTTACTTTTCCAAAAAAAAAAAAAAAAAATTGAAGTGTATTTAATATGCATGTATTCTTGCCCTACTGGAGGCATGATGCTAGAATTACCTAGTAATGAGTGTTTGGCTTTTGGCAGCATAAATGATTAGCACAGACCAACTATGCCAGTCCAATTTAGATACAGAATGGAATGAAGGGACTTTGGTTGCCATTAACGCTAATGACATTCAGGCAATTATATCCAAACCGTGTCTTTCCCAATTAAAAGGCAAATACGCAACAGGAGCAGGTTCAAAATGCTTTTATCAGAGCCGTTTTACAAATGGCCCAACCATGTCAGTGAGTCAACAGTAAATATATTCCTTATTAGATAAATCCATTAGTTGCAGGATGCACAATCTATAAAACAAAAGGCATGAATACTCTAAATGTGCTGATAGACGCTGACATGTAGTATAGATCCACATCTAAAAGAGAAACCTTTGGCTCCACTGACATTGAGTGTTGTGCGATTGTACAGTACATCGAGTGTATTATTAAAAAGAAAGAAGGCAGTACCACAGAAAGCAGAGAGAGAGAGAGCAGTAACAATGAAAATATATATTTTTAAAAGGAAACAAAAAGAACACCAGCGAGAGGAAAGGAAATCAAAGGAATGGTCATCATCATGAGAAGAAAATGGAAACATTCACTGAGCACACATACACAAGAAAAACTATATTCCATATCAAAGCATGTCTGTGCACCTAGAAGATTTTTCAACAACCTGCACATCATCCTCATCAAAGAGAGGCGAATGTGAGCAAGCATACAAGTTGCTGCTGTGCAAAGTGCAGTGTTTCAAATGGCGCCAAATAAAAAAGGAAAAACTTGCGATGAGTGCAAGAAATTCCCCTAGCTTATTAGTGAAAATGCTGATCTGGACCTCACTTTATGTTTTAAACTATACTAGCTGTATTGCACTCTACTGTGACTCCTAAAACCAAACATGCTTTTCGTCTTAAAGAGAGGCTATAGAGGAAAAGCACTGGCGATTATAGCCTTGAGCAGCATGGGAAAAAAGAAAAATGTAGGTTACTTTAATGAAAGATTTTGTTGTAGCCTATAGCTTCTATTGTGGGAACTGTCGACCATTATTTAGCTGTGAATGATTTTTCCTTCAAGCACTTTTTCCTTTGTTCTAGCAGTGGCTTTGCCGCAAGTCTGTAGTGACTGGGTCACGGACAGCAGGGGAAAAATTCTAAATGAATATAACAAAATGAAAATATATAGACTAATTGTGTGTATTGATTGCCAATAACAAACTAGTTTATCCTCATTTGAAAGGCAGAAAATGCTTCCATATGTTTTGTTGTTGACATACAATGTCATTTAAGACCCAGAAACTACCACTAAACTACCACTGTAAACTACCACTTCGATGCTTCAAAAGGTTCATAAAGAGATCATAAAACTAATCCATATGAATTGATCAGTTTAGACTCGATCACTTCATAATGGTGAACAGATTGAATTTAGTCTTTTATTCACATACAGGTTTACGATAGTTTACAATCTCTGTGAACTTTTTGAAGCGTCAAAGTGGTAGTTGCGTAGGCTGTCAGTTTTCGATGTAAAGCTTTAAAGGTGCATTAAGCAACTTTTCATGTTAAAAATACCCGTTTTCTAACCCATACATGCTTAAACAATTACCTGATGGGCTGAATGAGCCCTTCTCTGATCACTGAGATTGTCTCTATAATCCTGTAAAGTAATATAAATAAGAGGGATTCGGGCCGGAATTTTAGACTGGGCGTGACGTCATGCGCGTTCACAGCACGCTCACATAGCTATGCCTGGCAGGTTTGTGTATTCGCCGGCATTCTCCGTAGAAGATGGATTGTAAGAGACCTGCTTATAGTTCATTTCAAACACCAACACAAACTCCACGTAAGATAAAAAAAAGAAAACTTTTGTCCGTGAGCGTGCACACCTCTGGTTGCAGTTTCGCTTGCCGCCAGAGGGGGCATTGTTCTGCAAAAACTCAGAGACTTTCTTAATGCACCTTTAAACTGACATAGGCTACTTCAAATTCCCTGAGACACTTCACATTTGATGGTTTTAATTTGAATAATTATGCTTCTTCTTAGTTTTTTGTTATCACTTATGCACAGGTTTTATGTTGCGTCTTATGTTGTTAAATGTTCATGTGGTTTACCGTGGTGTTTTTTAATTGTGTTCATGGCATTGTGTGCACCTTGTAGTATATATTTACCACAGCTTGTAAAAAAAAAAAAAAAACTACTTGTGATGAACTTAAATTCTATGACTTTATTTATAGCCCCAGAGTTATTGTGGCTGTTTGAAATAAAGGCTTTTGTAGTTTTCAGTTGTAAAGTTTACAGGTTGTTCTGTACACATCTTTACGTTTTACTGCATCTTTTACAGAATTATTCTGGCAACCACAGCCTGCCAGGTTTTTTTTGTGTGTGTGTGTGTGTGTGTGTGTGTGTGTTATGTAATATCAATATCATGTAGGCCTGTATGAAATGTTTCATTTAAGGACATTTTTGTTTCATTTTGAAGCCAAAAACCACGTGCTAAAAAGAGAACTATAAAATATGTCAAGCTATAGCCTACTGATAATGAATAGTAGCCTATCGCAGGGCTGCACGGGCCACTGATGACACAAACAAGACCTGACCCCTGTCATTTTAAATCTCGCCCTTTTCAATGACTCGTTTTCGAGACGTTAACGCAATAGGCTAATCCTAAAACAAAGTGCGTGTTTGCAGGAGGACGTCTTGAGGTTGCAGGACGTTAAACCTCGGGTGGTCAAAACGGGTGGCTCACTCTTTTTTTAAATAGTATTGCCGTATCAAGAATAAGCACCCGCTTAACTGCTCCATCACGAGCTACAGGGAACAGGTTGCCTGGGAAACGGCCGCATGGCAACAGGATCAGAGCCGGGGGGTTGTCTGCTGCTAGCTCTGCTCCCGTTTCCCATTTCCTCACTAGATGGTGTGCAAGCCACTGGAGAGTCGACTTCCTCCCGCGGTCTGGTTCCGATCAAAACAAATCTGGAAAACTACACGGAACGCCATTTCTCGGGGTTTTCGCGGAGGATTAATATATTTTCATCCAGATATTTGTAGCCTATTTGTATTTTTGATAACGGCGCGGATCGTACTCCATTCGGCGGTGATGGACATAATGATTGCAGTGCAGGATGCGTGCGTCTCCGGTCAGTGGCTCACCGCTATAATTCTTAGTCTTTGCTGCTTTTTACCATCGTGTTTGCCCGCAGGACAAACTGTGGACTATGCGTCCAGCGAGAGTGTGGTCAGCAGACAGGGGGACACCGCGCTGCTCAGGTAGGAGACTCAAGTCACTGTAGAAGTGTTCAAACTAAACTTGCCTGGCACCTGCATCGGTCGCTCTGCTCTCAGTTTTGTAAACAGCACTCGGCAGATTCCCTCAGTGCCGCTCCGTCACTTTTATTTGGGTCACAATCCTTGCTGGTTCCCATACTGACCAGAACAGGTTGGGACTATGATGTTTTTTTTTTTTTTTTTTTTTTACCGAGATAGGCATATACATATATTTTACTTTGGGAGATGCACTGGCTCAATCATACATATTGAAGTGTTGGGTACAGATGGTCTCTATAAGGGGTTGCATAAGGAGCCGGGGAAGGGGGTAGAGTTTTGTAAACCCCGCCAAGCGGAACACTTTGCACAATTACAATGAAGTCATTCATGATTCCCACCGTCCGAATGAGCCTCGCGGATGTTTGCGTCCTGGAGAAAAATTCGATAGAGAAGTTGCACACGGTTTTTATATGATGAATTTGAGTCACACGTTGTGATTAAAACATGTTATAATGAAATTTAACCCGTCCACGTTGATTGAAATATTTTTTAATGGGTGTGTCTGACGGTAGCTAATGCAAGTGTCTGACTCTTAAGTTTTTATTTTATTTTTTAAGTTTCATATTATGTCCATTCTCGTCGTTTGCTGCTTGACATTATGCTCTAATTTAAACAAAATGTCTATTCACAATATCAGAAATTGACTGATTCCCCCATTGATCATTGTGAATTTGCCTTCTTAAGAATTGTTCCAAACGTCGTTCACATATTGCTACAACTGCAAAACCATTTAAAATATTACATGACATTTTATATGCGTCAGAATATATTTCTGATGTAATTTTGACTCGCTTTGCATATTTATTTTGTCTCCCTTTTTATTTCCAAATATATTTTAGCACACATATTTTTAGCACAGGACCACTAGTGGTGGGAAAAGTGATGGGAAGTCCGACTCATTTCTGCGAATCGGCTCTTTTGAATCAGTTTCAGTGAACCTGTTCAAAAAGTCCATTTAGCATTACTTTATACGCTAAGTTCTTAATCACGTTGTTCTCGTCACACTGGCATGGCACGCTGCAAAAAGTAAAAAAAAAAACGTTCCAAAAAGTACATGTTGCTCTTTAAAAAACAATTCATTGAAAAGATCCGACTCAAAAGAACAATTGGTTCATAAATTGTTCATAAACCCTTTATAAACACCTTTATCTGGTACATTCGATATTTCAGTTCTTAGGCAGCCTAAAGGTTTTCGTATTATCTGTGTTGATTGTCTCAAGCTTTGGCAAAATAGTTATGGTCCAGCAGCTTTTGTTCACCTCTTGCCATAAAATAGTTTGCTTGGCTTAAGTAACAGTCAACTTCCTCAATTGGTTAGGCTGTGTTTACAAGGCTATTCATGCATCAGTTGTGCACCTTGCTGTTTTTTTTTTTTTTTTTTTTTTTTTCATAAAGCATTGATTGTTATCTTAGATGTTTTGCTTTAAAAGTACATCCTAGAATGTTTCTTGTATTGTTGTTACATTTTCAGAAGTGAAGGCACTTATGCCAAGTAATTTCAATGTGACAACATTATTGTATCTCAGAATTGGGTAAAAAAAAATGCAATGGGAGGCTATTGTGTACTGTGAATAGGGCTGTCATCATGACTGTCCCAGATGTCCAGAGAATGTCAGTTGGTGGTCTGTGAATGCTTAGTGCCTGTACTTTAACCAACATCAGTGCTTCTTGGAGCCGTGGGTGGGAACCTGTTCCTTTTCTCCTCAGGCCACACCTCTTACTGTCAGTGCTGATTAATCCCAAGGATGTTACCAAGGATGTGACGTTTTCCCCTATGTTATCTCCTCTGTTATATTATTGACTTGAACTGCAACTCTCTAAAATATTTAATGGATGTGTTAGAAATATTGCTGTTTTGCTGATGTACAGCTAGTTATTTCAGATGAATTGTATCAATCATGTGGGAGTAGTATAGGCCTACCGTATTGGTTGATCCCATAGATAGAAAAATATATTTACAAGCAACTCCCTTGCTCACAAATTTGATCATGTATTAAGGAGAGTGTTTTGGATTTAAAATGTTAATGACTTCTTAGAGTGGATGTAATCTGTCTTTATCCTTGACATTGTTGTTCTCCTGAGCTAAAGATCATAAATTATGACTGTGATCTTCCTTAAATGTTTCTTGACTTTGTGCCAATGATCCTACATTTAATATTTGCAATTTGGCTGCAATAATATATTAACATATTCTACAGATATGATATCGCTTAACATCACAATAATCATGCTGTTCTTAAATTAAGTAAATAATACTGATAATAGATTATTAACTTCAATATTTATTTTGTCAAGGAGTCAAACTAAATTCTGTGTAGTATTTCACAGATAGTGTTTTTTTTTAATGACCGATGCCAACATCTTAGAGAGAAGGGTGGCAGATGGCTGATATATGTTTATATTTATTTTATTTATTAATAATATAAATTTACTTTCTATTTAACAGTTCTATCTAACAACGTATTAGAAAAAACTGTTAAACAGAGACAGTAAACTAATGAAGATGGAGAATGGGAGCGCGGTGCACTCATGTGCTGGCTTTCTCGGCACCGTCAAAATAAAAGTCCCACTTCCGACACATCGGCCGAACAGAAAAATTTACAAAAATGCAAAATATCGGCCGAGGAGATATATTGGTCAACCACTAAATCTGTGTGCTATTGCATGATGTTTTATTTACACAGTTTGGGAGAAGCGTGTTCAGATAATTAATCTAATCGGCATGGGAGGAGCCCATCCAGTCAACTCAATCAGGAGGTATACAGCAGTATTTATACAGCAGCTGATCTATGACAGTTTTCCAGCATCCCTCCACCACCCCATCTCCTCACTTACACGGCAAATGTGCATATCCTTTACTCTATCTAATTGTAAGTGTGAACTCGTGAAATGCTGCTTTTGTAATAGAGAGAGCCCTGGATATTAAAGGTGATACAGTTATTAGAAACCAGGCCAGAACTTAACATCAGGTATCTGACAATTACCAGCCACGAATACCAGAAGGCAAGATATAATATTGTAATATTCATGTTGTTTTTTTTCTATGTTGAAAGCACTGAAGGAATGTAGTAAATATGAAAAATGTAGTTTAGTTGTTACATTGCGACATGGTAAATGTATGTATATATATATATATATATGCAACAATTTAAATGGAATATTCCTAAAGAAGCCCCCTTTCCCAGTTGTGGGAGAAGTCATGAGTCTATGGATAAAATATGCAGAAAAAAATAATCATTACTACCAGATAATGGTTATATTCAAAGCAATTATACCTGAAGCACTTCTGAAAAAAAACAGTAGTGCCTTTTAAGTAGATTTAACCTCCCTTCTCCTCAACCTGTCACTGATTTTCATGGCTTTTGATGAAGCAGGCTCACTAGACACCAGATAAGCTTCTTTGTCCCTCAGGTGCTAGACACCCACTCTACTCTCAAACTGGAGAGCATACAGACCTGCGCAGTTCACCTTAACAGTAATCCTATCATCAGTCCTCACCACATTCACTGTTAATATTGAAGACTCATTTCTCATTGGCTCCATTGTATGGCTAAGTCAGGGGTGCCCAATCCTGCTCCTGCCGATCGACTGTCCTGCACAGTTCATCTCCAACCCTAATCAACACACCTGCCTTTAATTTTCAAGTGATCCTGAAGACCTTAATTGGTGGCTTCAGGTGTGTTTGATTAGGGTTGGAGATGAACTGTGCAGGACAGTCAATCGGCAGGAGCAGGATTGGGCACCCCTGGGCTAAGTATTGAGGTTTAGCTGTAGACATCCATCCATCCATCCGTCCGTCCGTCCGTCCGTCCATCCGTCTGTCTATCATATGGCTAACTGTCTGTCGACAAATGGTTTAAATGTTTGTAATGTTCTCTGTTCAGCATTAAAAGGAAATTTGTCTCTCAATTCAATTGTGCACAGTGCATTGCCTTGGCTGCAGGTTTTTAAATGGAGTCATGTAAGCAAGCCTTAAATTAGTCCCTGTCATTTGCATAATGAATCAATGTGTGTGGATTGCACGTGGCTGTAAATGTTAAGTAGAGCCGAGTAATTGGAGGGACTGCATTGGTAATTATTAGTGAATGGAATACAAAGCAGTGAAGCAGATCAATAGCATTTAGGCTTTCTTTCCCCCTCTGAGAGCTTAATGTGACATATCACTACGTTTGCCAACAAAGAAATCAAAAATTGCTTGATGCAAGGCAATGTTGATTGCAGTTTCCCTTGTATAGTGGAAAAAAATGTAATATTCTGGATGATT
This sequence comes from Scardinius erythrophthalmus, assembly GCF_964197995.2. NCBI lineage: Eukaryota > Metazoa > Chordata > Actinopteri > Cypriniformes > Leuciscidae > Scardinius > Scardinius erythrophthalmus. Next base: position 13,451,694 of record NC_138232.1, on the reverse strand, counting down.
GGGCCCTTTTAGGGATTATTGATTTAACAGATTCCTATTTCAGCTACCAAATTGTTGTATTTTGATTTTTGTATTTGGTTTAGCAATCTCAGGTATAAGTACAAGCTTGATAGTCAGTGCAATTTTCCAAGAATGAATTGTATTTATTTTGCAGCCACTTTTATCTGAAACTACTTCCAGTGTATTCAAGGTAAACTTTTAATCAGCATGTGTGTTTCCTGCAAACCGAACCCATTTAACTTAGTTTCTAGCACAATACTTTAACAATTTAGCCTGTAAAGCTCCTTAGAGTTCTTGTAGATTTCAAATGTCTTAGATTAGAAGGTCATGTTTTAAAATATTTTAAATATCTGATTGTGTGTTGTTAGCTTTCTGCTAAGAAGATTGGCAAAGCTTAACACTGAGTCTGGTAGTGTTTTAAAATTTTGAATAGCCATTGACCACTTTAGTGTTACATAACAGACCTAGATTTGTCTGGCTGGATGGCTGTTGCAGTTTTACTTTGTTAGTGTCTGTGAAAAGCATAGGGCTGTATCATTTTGAAAACACTAGATCTTCCAGAAACTGTTTTCAAATCTGAATTGACAATGCTATATTCACTATCAATTTATATATATAGCTTAATCTGTTTTACTTTAATCTTATCAGATAAAAAAAAACATAATTAGCATTTAATTGGAACTAATCAAACAAGCAAAAGTAGATCATGTGATGCCCCATTTAGGGCCGCTATGTGATTTTTGTCTTCTGGGACTCATTAGGAACAAAAACATCTATTTCACCATTTCAAACAAAGTTCAACCTACAGTAACTATATTTTAAATGAACTGTCACCCACAAGCTTGATCAAAACATCAAAATTGGACATTTCTCAGAAATGACATGCCTGACACAGGTTTATTCAACAGCCTCTGCAGCGCAAGTGACACCTTACCAGCATGACAGTTCTGGACGTTCATAAATTGAACCAATTCTGGGCAGTTATCAGTGGCTAATTTAGTGGACCACAGTCTCAGAGAAGGAATTTGCAAGGTTGTCCAATTAGCAGTGAAAAGTGTTGGGTTGTGAGTGCATGTCAGCAGGGAAGAGAGGGCCAGTGGAGGCGTGTCATCAATCATCTCAACAGCTTTGCCTCTGCATTCTTGGCAGACTGGAGGCCTTGCTCCGACTGGGAACGCCACACCATCATCACTGACTGTCAGCTGCTAAGATGCCCGTCAGTTCTTCCAAACGTTGCATTGCATTGCATATCTCGTATTGTTTTCGCGCTGCTTAATAGGTCACGTAATGTTGCATTTTCCATTTGTCAGAACCAGAGAGGATTGGCATTATGACACAATATTAGCTGATGGGAAGTGAGCTTATTTATGAAATTAAAGCAGTTGCCTCTTGAGAGATGGCAGCGCCTGGTTTCCTTCAAGAACATGAGAATTTTAATTGCAGCTGTCAAAACCCAACCAACATGAACAATGCCATTTAATTTGTACTAGCTCACTACTTTAACTTTTTGGATCACCCAACTTTTCTTTGTTGTCAGTTCTCTGACGCTTTAAAGGTGTTTGGTACTTCTATAAACAGCTTGAGACTCTTTTAAAGGCCATTAATGAAATTGTGCTAAAAGCAGTGTACTCAAACTGCAATTATTTAAGTGCTGTGCTGAGATAATGTTTTAGTCATAAAAACAAACTCACAATGCTTGCCATTTTTCACACATTGTGGATAGTGTAAAAGGCTTCTATTGTGTCAGTTGGATGACGCTTGTGTGCTACATGAATTTCTCGGATAATGGGATAGTTCACCCAAAAATGATAATTCTGTCATCGTTTACTCACTCTCATTCCAAAAGACTTACATTCTTCTGTGGAACACAAAAGAAGGTAATGTTTCAGTAGTTTTTGTCCATACAATAGAAGTCATTTTTAGGAATTGCGATTCGATATTGCTATTGTGATTTTTTTTTTTTTTTTTTTGCTTTTTAACTCTAAACCATGGGGAAAAGTTGAATACATTTATACATGATGGTGCAGGTCGTATATTCCTTCATGTCTCCATTCTACGTCCGCCATTTTTCACTTTCTCGTGTCCAAGTAAGAGATATGACGTCATGTAGCCTAATATTCAGCGCCCTCACAGGACTTTCTCTGGATTTTTTCTACAGGCCCGGCCCCACCACAAAAAATGATAAATAAATAAAATAGGCCTAGTTATTTCTTAATAAATAAGGTTGTGACACCAAAAACTACTAGCCTAACTAAATTAAATATATTTCAAATATTGTTAAAGACAAGTAAACTGTCAGTAATAAAATAATCAAATTACGAGCAATAGCACAAAGACAATAGAACAAACATACAAATAAAATAAACAATGCTTTTCATGTTGTTTCAGGTACAAGTCTATAACGGTTATTTTCAGGTAGAGAAAATTAATAAGCAAATGTAAAATAACACTGCATAGACTTCACTTTATACATGAAATATAGATTACCGGTAATCCTTACAAAAGTTATTCAGTCAACAGCAGTGAGTGATTTTTTTCTTTAACCATTGCGCTCGAGTCTCACGTCTTTTGCTGCGTCTCGTGCATGACACGTCTTTCTAAAAATGCGGCATTCAAGTTAAAATAAGTTAAACTTTTAAAAAACGCATCTCAAGACCTTGCGCTTTCCCCCCATTCACTGCCCACGTCTTTTTTCTGTTTTTCAAAGCAAAACAACTTTCTGTGGGAACCAGCCCTAAGAAGCAGAAATGGACAAATACGTATTTCCATGCAAATACAGCTGTTCCTTAATTCCAAGTAAGATAAGCATCTCATGTGAAAGAGGCCACACATATTAGACAGGATACCACACTGAGCAGAAAACGGAGAAAAAACACAAATAGCCTAGCATGTTTAGCCCACAAATAGACGTACATTTATTTGTCAGAGTAGAAGTAAACTAAATGTCTGGTCTGCATAGAACACATGAATATGAGTATATGATATTAAAAGATGCAATAGACAAAAAGCATAAATGGATCAATAATTAATCAAGGATTAATCATAGAAATAACCATAAAAGAATAATCATAATAATCATATGCATATTTTTTTTCTTTTTTTTATAAACCACATGTTTAATAATACAGTGCTATGCATAAGTTTAGGCACCCATGCTAAAGTTGACTAAAAAGAGGAATAAAAAATCATCTTTTGGAAATTGAACTTAATGCCTTAATTAAAAAAATTAGGAAAAATCCAACCTTTAAGGACACCAATTTTCTTTGTGAATGAATAATGTATCATAAATAAATAAATGTTCTTCCTTAAAATACAGGGTGCATAAGTTTGGACACCCCTATGTTAAAGTCCCATAGAGGCAGGCAGATTTTAATTTTTAAGTATTTAAAAAAAATTTATTTAGGATACTATGCATCCTGATAAAGTTCCCTTGGCCTTTGGAATTAAAATAGCCCCTCATCATCACATAGCCTTCACCATACCTTGAGATTGGCATGGTTTTATTTCAGTTAGCCTAATTGCTAGTTTGATTTGCATTGAGAGATGATCTTATGGAAAGTACCCCATGCCAATCTCTAGGTATGGTGAAGGCTATGTGATGATGTGGGGCTATTTTAATTCCAAAGGCCAAGGGAACTTTATCAGGATGCATAGTATCCTGGATCCATGAAGTAACTTGCCTTTAAAAATAAAAATCTGCCTGCCTCTATGGGAATTTAACATAGGGGTGTCCAAACTTATGCACCCTGTATTTTAAGGAAGAACATTTATTTATTTACGATACATTATTCATTCACAAAGAAAATTGGTGTCCTTAAAGGTTGGATTTTTCCTATTTTTTTAAATTAAGGCATTAAGTTCAATTTCCAAAAGATGATTTTTTATTCCTCTTTTTAGTCAACTTTAGCATGGATGCCTAAACTTATGCATAGCACTGTATATAATTTTTAATATGAATGACTATGAATGAATATTTTTTACTTTTAAGTTGCATTTGATTGGTTCTTTGTTAAATCTCAAACAATTATTTTATTTTTATTATTAAGAGGTTTGCACAAGAGTAAACTGTAAACTGCAAACATTAAACTTAAATGTCTTTTACTGGAAGTGTTCTGTTAACTCTGCTTAACTATAATTAACAAAACTATATATTCATGTATAAAAACTAAATATAAATGTGTTCACAAAATAAACACTAAACTAAAACTAACAAAACCATTAATGAAACTAACTAACATTAAACTGAAATAACTTTGAAAATGATATTAAAATTAAAAAATATATATTTTAAAAATGCAAAACTATAAGAACCTTGCTTGTGACCTACCAGCGTCAGTTGCATCGCTACAATGCCATTCATAAATCCTCTCATGTGGCCTCATGGGATAGTAAAGTGAAATGCGCACTTCAGAATCTCGCCAGAAGTAGTAAGTTATTCAGGTAGGCCTACTTTTTGTCTACTGAATTTTGAATACTATAGATTCTGACATTCTACTCTTACTACTGCATACTACATAGGCCTAGTTCAGACGCAGTACAAGTTCCAGTGAAAAACCTTCACAATCCTCTATGATGCCTTTAACTCCATTATTTTGGTGTAATTGAGTGGCAGTTTCTCTCTGCAGATGATGAGGGAGTGGGATGTAACGGCATCTGGGAAGAAATACACAATTGAGTTTAGAGTTACAGTGTGTCTCTTCTGTTTGTTTACTTAAAAATTGTTGTTTACGAAGGAAAAAAGTAGCATAAATTGACAGGATATGAGCCCTTCACAATGTCAAAAGGAAAAAGTGATATAAAGTCATGGGATAGCTTTAATGTTGTTTTTAGGGCTGGCTGTCGTTAATTTAATTATTTAGTTATGGAAAAATGTAGCCTGGGAAAACCCAGACAACTTCCGGCAAATTTAGATTTTCTCTGCAAGTAGTCTGGCAAAGAGCTCATTCAAGCCCATTTCTAATCCGTCGAAATCGCAGCACCAATCAGAAACGTTGGGGCGGGCTTTACACAATGACGATCGCTCTGATTGGTTTTAGGTCTATCCAATTGCGCCCAGAGGCATTTGATCGACGTCCATTGGTGAAGCCACCAACTTTTAAATGCATTATTATATTCAAATTGCAAACACACGAGGACAGTCTCCATGAAAGACCCACTGGCAGATGAACGTGTTTCTACATTTCTCTCCGAAACGGTAGGAAATTAAATTAGATTTAATAGAGGATTTTAACTGTGACAAGATGATTGACAGGGCAGTTTACGTGACAGGATGCACGCGACAGATCCGTCCGATAAAGATGACGAAGTAGAATGTCCCAAAGCTTACTTACTTTTTTGTTACACATTCAAAAGTAAATACCTTTTCTTCACAAAAAGAGTACATACTTTTATGGCGTAGTGTAACTTAGTTGAATTGGGACACAGCATATGGCTTTACACGATGACGATCGCTCTTATTGGTTTTTAGGTCTATCCAATTGCGCCCAGAGGCATTTGAGCGACGTCCGTTGGTGACGCCCCTTTGGAAATGAGTTATTAATGAAGCTTTGCCAGACCATAACTCAGTTACTACTGAGAATGGTCTGGTTTTAACCAGGCTAGGAAAATTGATGAATTGAAATAATTAAGGCACCACCCCAGACCTAGTTCATCTTGCATTTTGTATAGTTGATTGGTGATGAACATGATGCAGGGCAACAACTCACTGGGTGATATAGCCTATAGAATGCAGTTAGAATGCCCCTAAAAGGTATCAGCGTAATCATGGTCCTGTATGAGTTTTTGTCTCATATATAGGCCTGTGATTTGATATATCACATAAGTAATAAGCATAATATCACACAAGTGCTGTTTTTATCCTGAATAGCATGAGTGCAAATGTGATATTGATTGAACAGTTCAATAAATAAGAAGTTAATATTTTGATATATTTTACACACAATATTGTCTGTTTTTGTATCGAAGTTATAATAGTAATAAAAAAGATCTAACAGTATGGATTATAAATGCAATATCTTTGTTACTTAACACAACAGAGCTGGTAACATGTTCTGTTAAATTAAAAAGAGAAAAATACATGATTGGTAGGAAACCATTTACAAGACAGTGAGGTGGCTTTGACAGTTACAGATTTGAAAAACAAAAAGGCGGGAATAAAGAACCCTAAACTCTAACACAAAGAATCATTTGATCATAAAACATTTTTTTTCAGGACGATATGGTTCTAAATAGAACTGCTACTACGTGTAAAGTTTAGCACAACACGAGGGTAAGTTAATAATGACCAAATTTTTATATTCAAGTGGACTGTTCCTTGTTATGTTAATGCCTACCAAGGTGTTTGAACTAGTGTTAGATAGCAGAGGCTATCTAGTGCATGTCCATAGGGTGTGTTGCCATGGTTACTTTGGCTGGGTGTCATTTTCTGTATCGGGAACACAAGTGCTAAGAAGAAACCAGTGACAGTGTATCTAATGTACATCATGTTGCTCGCTGTTTCTTAAAGACATCTTAGCATGGACGCATTTTTAACGGATCTTCCTTTGATTCAGCCTCCCTTCTCTGCAGCATTTCAATTTTCCCCTATTGCAGCATCACAGCACCTATCATAGTCCCTTTAAAGAAAATGGTCCCCCCTGTTGACTCTCATCTAGTATTGAAATGCTCTTCAATTGTTTTCCTATTTGACTGTCAGCATGGTGGAATATTTTCCCCCCTTCTTTGCCACTATGCTATTACAGCGTAGCCGGGTTGTTGTTGAAATGCTTTTGTATGTGAACGCATTAATGTTTTAATCACACTGATTACATTTTAGTGTTTCTAATCCCTTTGCTCTGTAGCTGTATCTGATTAAAGCGTTCTCGCATGCACTAGTTACTCGATGAATGTAAGTGTGCTTTCAAATCTCTGTTATGAATCAGAGACCTTTGTGGGACGGACGTTAAGCTGGGCATAATCTCTGCCAAATGGTCTCTGAAAAAGCTTACCCAAGGAGGTTCAGCCCCTGCCAAAAAATGCAGCGTTTGTGAGGGTGGAACACTCATTAAATTTCCTTATTCATCTACCTTCCATCCCAGTCAAATTAAGGGGTCTTAACACACACGCCTTCATGTTGTACGTCTTCCTCTTGCTATAAATGGCAACCTAGTACATATCTGTTGGTAGTTTGTTATGTCATGATCCATCAGCGAGGCTGATTTTTCTGACAGTTAGCACCTTCAATACTGGCACAGAAACAACAAAGAACGGGTTTCCTTCACTCGCTGCGTCTTCTTTTGAAGCACTGAGATGATATCTCCCAGCGCAAAGAAAACATCAGGGGTGAATGATCGAGATTTTCTATAGCCTAGTTCTTCCACTACATTAGGTGGCAAAGGGTGTGCTGGCTTGCGAGAAATATGTCACTTAAGGAAGGCGGTGTGCAGAATTAGGTCATGCAAAATATGGCAGGGTCCCAGTGGGCCCTAACAGACATAATTTATCCAGTATTTGTTGTATAGGAATTAAAATTAGACCCAAAGTTGAGAGACACTTGCCCATCTCTGTTGGTTTATGCACATACTGTTAGTCTCAACAGGCGTCGAGTCGTAGTACAGTGCTGAACGCTCCTTGTTCACATATGCTGTTTGTCATGTTCGATTCAATTCAGTGATATTTGTATGGATGGAGCTTGTAATAATTCAAATCATTTCAAAGCAGCTTTACAAAGAATTCAATTCAAATCATCCTGGGGTGCGTTTCCCAAAAGCATCGTTGGCCAACTATGGTCGCAAGTTCCGTCGTTACCAATAGAGTTCAATGGACATTGCGATGAACTTGCGACCATAGTTGGCCAACGATGCTTTCGGGAAACGCACCCCTGAGCAGGACCACTTGTGTATAATCATTAGAATGATAGCTTGTATAATAGCTTTTTAGGGTGTAATTAAAAGGCCTAGCTCTATTAAACTCCATATAAAGAACAGACTGTTGCATCTCTTCCACTTTGACAATGTGGCGCCCTGACACTTTTAACCTGGTATCGGAGAGATTGGCACAAACCCTGAGATTATGGAAAAGCTGCACCTTCTAAAGGGAGAAAATGCTGCCTAGCTGAACACACTTGAAACCTGATGATAGACTGGAGCTACAACAAAATGACATAAAAGGCTAAATACAGAATTTGCGCACCTCATTTGCTAGAATTTATATTGTGTACCTTATACAGAGAAGCCTAAACCTCTTAAATTAGTGTGCAGGTACTGCAAGTCATATTTTTTTGTTCATTTTTACTGAGCGCTTGTATTGTATTACATTTTTTTATCCTTTTGAATATAAATTTACTCTGAAATGGGTTAACAACCCTCTACATTGTAAGTAACCACTTTAGAGGCTAAACATAAGTTAAGCACAGATATATTTTGACTATGTTGCATCCCATACGACTTCTTTACTTTAAAACATGGGTTAGGTTTTAGGGTTAGGGTTAGGTTGGGTTAGAAAAAGGCATGGGTTAGTTTAGGGTTAGTGTTAGGGTTTATCAATTGTCAAAAGTTTTAATTTAAAGGTCCTGTTCTTCGTGATCCCATGTTTCAAACTTTAGTTAGTGTGTAATGTTGTTGTTAGAGTATAAATAATATCTGTAAAATTATAAAGCTCAAAGTTCAATGCCAAGTGAGATATTTTATTTAACAGAAGTCGACTACATCAAACGGCCCGTTTGGACTACATCCCTCTACTTCCTTCTTTAATGACGTCATTAAAATAGTTCTTTGACTAACCTCCGCCCACAGGAATGCTCCCTCAACTCTACCGAAATTCGTTTATGTACTTGCGCACTTCTAATAACTTACTGTGTTTACTCAGCTCTTACGGTGATTTTCTGAAGTAAAACTGATGCTTCATCTTTTGTGTGATGTACAATAAACTTTATTAAACTCATCAGTACATGTTTGATCATCATTCAGACAGCAGACTTGTAGGCTATTAATAAATAATGGATAGGCTACATACAAGCAGATGACAAATACGTTATAAAAACCGTAATTAAACTACTAAACTATACCTGTTCCATCTCTATACAGCACTCTGACTCTGTAGGCATTATTGTCCGACTCGAACTGAACACCGTTTCTGAGAGTTTCTGACATTATCATCATTCCATGAGATGAAATTGTCCTGAGAGACTGAGCGCAAGTTTATGAAGCTCCGCCCCCTGTGTCGTCCAGCAGCAGCTCATTTGCATTTAAAGGGCACACACTAAAACAGCGCGTTTTTCTGAGCCCCAAAAAATGACAATTTAAACATGCTGTAAAAAATGATCTGTTGGGTATTTTGAGCTGAAACTTCACATACACACTCTGGGGACATCAGAGACTTATTTTACATCTTGTGAAAAGGGGCATAATACGGGACCTTTAAAATGTTTGTGATTTTCACTTTTTAACCTTAACTGCATCATCTACAGACAGTCCCTGATTATTGTTGTTCAACATTCACTGCACGTTAACCCCTCTTCAGGCAACCCCGATTTTGACAAGGGGGGCATAAATGACATAATAAAGAGGTTGCTTCTCAAAAGTCATTCTAGAGACAAAACCAACATATAGGCTAGGCCAAGGCTAGACACAGAACCAACATATATTTAGAAAGCCAACACTTGAGAGTTTACAGTTCAATACTCAGAATTCCTCAGACTGTAATTAATATGGAGATATATAAGCTCAAAGATAAAAACAAAAATACAAATATTAAGAAGAATATTATTTTTAAATGGATAAAAATATTAGTATGTGGCTGTGTTGTAGCAACTTAGAATGAAGCTGAAGCCACAAGTCTGCTCATGCTTCTTTTTTAATCTGAGGATGTTATCTCTAAAATTATGAATATTATTAAACATTTTCTAAGACCATGTCATGTGTGTTTTTAGAGAAGGCTAATAAAAGGCGAATGAAAAAAATGTATTGCCCCCTTCAAGCTCACTTGCAGTCTATTGTCCATGTCTGGTGTGGCAAACTGCCCCATTCATGTTTCTATTGTTTTCTCTCGACAAACGTTTCACACCTCTGCCGGGTATGAGACCTAATCTTTATTAGCCTATTATTTTGCCATTATTTGCCATTTTGCTATTATTCTGGCATTATGGCTTTCCCATCCACATCGGTTTGATTTCAATATACATTTATCCACCTAATTATAAATAGTCTCTCTAGAAAACAAAACAAAAAATGTTCTTAAGAACTTACAAGAATTCTTTTGACAAAATACATTATGTATAACTGCACCTGTGCAGCAGATGCATGAGAGCTACAATCAGCAACAAGCTACATAAGACAATTTATACAATTAATAATATGCTTTTACTCAAAACTCACTTTAAACCAACCAAGGAGTGTTTGTAATAACTTCTGATTGTGATCTAATGTGGATTTTAGTCATATAATTTTGTTGAAATATGGGTTACACTTTATTTTAAGGTGTAATTGTTACAGTATAATTATATATTTAAGTACTGAGTAATATTAATTAACTACATGTACTTACTATAGGGTTAGGGTAGGATTAGGGTTAATTGCATGTATTTATGCATAATTTACTGTTATTACTATGGTAAGTACATTAAACGTGTAACAAGGACACTGTAAAATAAAGAGTTACAGAAATATGTTATGTATAGCGTTTTATAAGCAGCTAATCGCTACACCTGCTTAGCATTTATAATCTAAACATCCGTTATTGATATGAAAATACACCAAATCGCATGAAAATCACACAGAAATCATATACTATCGTAATCGTGTGTTTATTAGCTTCTTGTTTCATGTGTAGACATGTCTCTAGGGTTTTTTTCGTGCTGAACTACTACTCATACAGGTCACTTTATCTGACAAATTAAAATTGTGAGGTAATGTAGGTCTGTTTTACTTGGTCAAAACAATCATACTAAAATACATTTTGAGTGTGTTCAAAGTTATGACATTATTCTGTGCATTAGCTCGGTGGCTGATATGAGACGCTTGTAAGCTAGATAGATATCTAGATAGATATAATGCATGTATCATTCCTATTTTGCACCAGTCGCACAGCGGACTTTTCCCTCCACAGACGCACGTCGGTAAATTAGGGAATGAACTTCCGCTCCCAGGGTGGTTCAGCAAAAAGAGGAGGCGTGTTCCAGTCTAAAGTCAGTGGTGCGTTTTCAGTGGCGCGTTCAGATGCTATAAGGGGGCATGCTTGGCCATAATGTAGCGTGTGCACAATGCGCATACACTTTGCTTCTCTAATCTACACACAGATGCAGCAGTTGCCATTTTTGCAAACCATGCATAATTACAAGGAAAAATATTCCACATGAGGGAAATCATTGTGGTGTCCAATATGAACATGTGAAAAAATAGTTATAAATCTAGCTTACACATTTACCAAAATTATTATACACCTGTTTAACCGAAGCTTATTTGGGTGGGTTTCTCCCATCCCCATACAATGTCACTTCTCTGTCTTTTACGGCCCTGACGAGAACGTCGGTCTCCTCGGCTGTGAACCGCTCCTGGTGTGCGCCTGGAAAATCCGCCATTATAATAGCAACCCGCCATGAAACAAGCACGCCTGCTTTTAAAGGGAATGTGAGATGATGCTCTGATTGTTTTTTTTCACGTTACACCCAAACCACACCTATGAGTAATGTAGCTATTCAGACCAACCCATTTTAGATTTTCGTCGGGCACAAGAGTCATTTATCCGCCCACATAGTTATTTGCGTTGCGCGTTTCAGATCGTTAAAATAGGGCCCAAGATGTTAAACTTAATTCACACAAGCTGATTTCTCTGGATTTAATCATTGTTGGAAACATTTGGGATAATGTAGGTAATGTCATTTTTTTTATTAATTGAATCAACTTTAAGATTAGATTTGTATCTGTTTATTAAACAGCTTCATACATAGCAGTGGTACTAGTCATTATAAATTAATTTTATAAATTAATTTAATTGTTGAAATCTGGAAGCCATAGAAAGAATACTTTTTTTCAATTTTATTTCTTAAAATATATATTTTACATTTCATTAAAAAACGTTATATCATCACTAGGCACACGGCAGTCATAAACCATTACAATTCAAGTCTAATTTATTTGTTGAAACCTGGAAGCCATAGACAGAACACTTTTTTTCTTTTTTCTTTTTTTTTCATTAAACAACATACAATATAAAACAATATGTATAATTAAATTATCCTTTTTTTATTCATTTAAAATGCATTATATCAACATCATAGGTAGGCTATGGCAGTTATAGTCATTACAGTTCAAGTCTTATTTTAATTGGCAAACATGAAAGCCAAAGAAAAAAAAAAACATCAATATATTTTTTTCTTTAGACATTATACAATATCACATTATATAACAAACATCTATTATTAAACAGCACAATGACATAAATGAGTCCTAGCTTTCAAAACATTCTCTACTCTACCTTCTCTTGTAAAATAACATTTTATCATAGTACAATTTACATAGTTCCCAACAAAAGTATTGTTTAGTGTAAAACATGTTGGGTCCTAAAATGCCTTTTTACGAAGTATTGAGTTTGTTTTTGGGGTGTACTAGAACAGGTTTTAATGCTTGATTGTTCAAAAAAATATTTTTTCACATATTTGATATTATTGGAAGCTGTCGTCCGTAAAATGTGCAGCACAGTTAGATGTTGGGGTTATAATGTTAAGGAACAGTGTTTACCCACTGTTTTCTAAGTTTGTCCACCTTAGGAAGGCAAAACAAAGGGGTTTTGGTCTCTCACTCAGCTCAACCATCGCCCCCTTTTTTTGGCATATCCTCTAGGATTATTGAAATGAGTCACATTGTGACTTCACAACAATCCGAAGTCTTCACAAGATCCAGAAGAAGTGCATTGTAGTCCCAACGAGCCATTTGTTGTAGGCCTAGTTCTTGAAAAGTGTTTTCTGTTAAAGAGAATATCTCCCTTTGGAATGGACTTTGAGTTTGTAACCTTGCAGATCTTTTTTATGCCCAAACAGCAACATTAGGTTATGCCCAAACAGCAACATCAGCTAACTAAAGCTGAAAAAGTGGAAAAACCATAATAGGACCCTTTTAAATAAGCCATTTCCTCAAAAAACGGCCACTGGTCTCCTTCCCTGCAGCGTTAAAAGGCGTTATGCTTCTTCTTCTTTTTGCTAACCTCGCAGACTTGCCTTAAAGTGGCTTTGGTTGCATCTTTACTGCGCACTATTGCCGTTGATATCAATGCAGTGTGCGGGATTAGTGTGGTAACCCCATTCCCTACCGCTTATTAAACATGTCCATGTTTTGATTTTAGCAATTAATACTAATATTCATGAGACCAGCAGCCTATCAGACTCTTATTTCAGAATTATTGTTAGTCTTTTTTACAGAAACATTGAATGACCAATGTCTTGAGCACCAACACCAGCCCAAAATTCTCTCACTCTAATGTGTTGGGCGACCTTCTCCATGTCTTCTGATGTCTATGGAAGCAATAATCAAAATAAAATTTCAAACATAATTTGACAGTTTTATTCAAGCCATGCAACATTGTGTAGGTAACTATAAAGTTTACACTGTTCTCTCAGTTCACCGGCCACTTCCATGTGTTTGGGAAGAAGTAAATCTGTAAATCTGACCAGAATGACATGTAAATTGAGTCCAGGGGCCTCATATATAAAACTTTCCATAGTTAATTTTAAAAGTGTGAGCGTACACACAAAAGCTATACGCACAACAGTTTTCAGATTTATAAAATCCTGTGCACGCCAGAACCTGCACAACCAGTCAGCTGAAGATTGTGCGTACATGCATTTCAACCCCGTCTCCTCCCACAACATACATACAACTTACAATGCCTAGTTTTACTATGCATAATCCTCATTTTACTAGCCAATGGTGATTCTGTTGCCAATGTGTGCTTAAAAGGATTTTTTTTTTCAGTTGTAATTTTGACCAAACAGCTTTTTTGCCAAATAGATTCAGAATGTTTTAAAAATCTAGATATTGTCAATGCATGTTTGTAGTGAACACAGGGAAAAGTTACAATTATTTCATATTCTCCAATAATTATTGGTAGTTACTAGTAATCGCTGTCTATTGCTAAAACATTTTAAAACATGAAAAATGTCATATTCAGTCAGTTTACTACTGCATTGACACTATATATAAAAAAAAAAAACATCTCTGCACTATCTGCAGTTATGCTTCCATCACAAGTCACAAGGTTTGAGAAATGAATCGAATAACACTCTTTAGGAAACATAATGACCAGATTAAAAGTGCATTAAAATCATTGCTATGTTTATAATAAGGCTGGCAGTACATTATGGCCCAATTAAATAAGCCTGTGTTTTAATATATATACAAACCAAAAACTTTTTGTCAGTTTATTAAAAAAACAAAAATCTTTGGATTTGTTGATTTCTGTTACATTTAGTTTGGCTACTTTTTTTTAACATGTTTTCTATATCCTTTTTATGCATCCTGCTAATTTACTTTCATTTTCTATTAATCAAGCTATAATTAATACTTTTACCCCCGGTTTCACAGACAAGGCTTAAGCAAGTCCAAGACTAAAATGCATGTTTGAGCTGTTTTAACTAAAAGCAAATTGCACTGACATACCTTAAAATATGTCAATGTCATTGTTTTGTCTCAAGATGCACATCAGTAATGTTTTTTCTCTAAGGCACGTTTATAAAAGCTACTTAATGTCCTAATTGAACTAAGGCCTAATCCTAGCTTAATCTAAGCCCTGTCTGTGAAACCAGGCCTTAAAGTTTAATTGATAAAGTTTAACTTCTTTCTTAAAATAGTACACAAGCATATTTTCTTCTCTTATTTTTTGAAAGTTCAAAAGGTACTGCATAATTGGAATGACCTGCAAAATATTATATTTAGCACAAAAATATACAGTAGCCTACTCCAGCCAGCCTTAATTATTACTGTTTTTTTTTTTAAAGTTTGTTAGAGAGAGAACAGGATCTCACCATGAAATTAATAGTAATTGGAGCGATAACCTTGTCTTGCATAAAACCAAACTCAGCCAAAATGCCTTTAGGCAAATGGCAATAAATGATTTATTGAGAAAATGTGACATAATTGATGATTGATGATATAGGATTTCGGCAAATTTTAGATTTAATGAAAATATGGCTCACCATAATGCTCTGCTCCCTGACTTTAATGTAAAATGAATAAAACACAAAATACACAAGTCAAACAGAGTAAAGACATATTCAGAACAAATCACGTTGACAGGAGAATATTGTTATTATCCTGCAAAAGCTTGTTAGGTGAGTGGAATCTGAACATGATGTAAATCCAAATGGAAACTTTAAATTTGTCCTTTGAGAGGTAACACCGTAATAACCATAACTATTAGCTGTCTGATGGTTTGGACTGGAGCACAGATGGCTAGGGGAGGCTGAGATCCCTAGTGGATTACTTGATGTATTTTTGCCGGTTTTGAATGGGTAATTTTGACACAGGAGATACAGTGTTCATTTGAAATAGCAGATGTTGAGATAATATTGTGCATGCATGTGAAAGTATGTGTATGTGAGTGAGGGAGGTAGAGGTAAATGGTTGTTAGCTGCAATATAATGTGCATTTTACTTCATTTATATAAAAATAACTCTGTCCTTTAGAAATGAGAGCCTATGTGCTCTTAGGCAGCATTTTAATAGCTTCTCCACATTCAGTGATCTTCATTAGTTTTGGCCATTGTTTGGCATTTGGCAGCCAATAGCCTCTGTTTCCATGTCCACGTACATCCAGATGTAATTATCATCATTTCTCATTGCTAAGGGCACTTATGGGAATGTTGCCAGGTGGTTTTCAACACATTACAGACAATATTATAGCTTGGCTTTGACATTTAATCTGGTGTTGAGAACTTGTGGCACATTGTGAGACAAGATTTGTTGGCTGGGATCAACTTAATCTTATTTTAATCCCTGGTCTTCACAAAAGAGTACCTCTCTTGCTTTAGCTCTTTGGCACACGCAAAATCAACAGTGGGATCAACAACAGGCAGGCACATATGTCTTATGAAGAAAAAAAATACACAAATAGTGGGATGGGAGTGGAGGGGGGGGGGGGGGAATCCTCCTTTGGGGTTTGAGGAGGATGCTGCAATCCCAGTGACATTCTGTGCTTGAATCCCTGTGATGTTTGATCTAAATGCCTCTTGTAATACAAATTGCTCTAGTAATGCGATTCTCGTGCATATGGTATGTAGGTATTTTCAAAATTGACCCTATTTACTTGGTCCTGCTCTTATTGTGACCGATTCATAGCATGTCTTTGTAATCTTTAAACAAAATGTAATAACATGCTTCGTCTCTGAAATGACTTCTCATTTCGCCTGACATCATCATGATCAGCAGGGAAAAATAGCCAAACATGCTTCAAATACTGTCTGCTGCTAGCTGCAGCCACCATATGAAACTAGCGTAGCGAACACAGATATGGCTGGAAGGTGCGTTTTCAGCTTTTTCCCTCCCAAAACTCTGTTCCCTATTCCCACTCCCAAACTAGCCTGGATGTGTGCCTGCTGGCTTGAATTGTTCCACTTTGAAGAAGGAAGAATATCACTGAGTTTGTGGTTTAGTTTGAGGCATTTCACTCCTGAATACTTCCACAATTTGTGTGTGTGTGTGTGTGTGTGTGTGTGCGCACGTGTGCACGTGCCGACAAAGATAATAGTACTAGCTACTAGTAATTTTTGACCTTGTGGGGACATGTTTTGGTCCCCATGGGGAAAACAGCTTATAAATCATACTAAATTATGTTTTTTGAAAATGTACAAATGTAGAGAGTTTTCTGTGAGGGTTGTGTTTAGGGGTAGGGTTATAGGGGATAGAATATAAAACAACTTTTTGTATAAACTGTATAAAACATTTTTTTCCAGGATTATTTGAAATAACATTATAAATGTCTTTACTGCCATATTTGATCAATTTAATGCATCTTTGCTGAATAAAATGATTAATTTATGTAAAAAAAGAAAATAATTTACTGACCCCAAACCTTTGAACCTTAGAAGGGAGAAGGAAAATAAACACATTTATTCTGGTAAATGCATTTATTTTTTTATAAAATGCACATCTTTCTTAAATAAACACACCGTGTGTTCAGAGTTCTTTAAACCTTAATGGAATCCATCTCAAAGGCTTTGCCAGGAAACATACCTTAAGTGAATCATTCAGCTGGAAAGAGGGATCAGAAGAACAAAAAAAAAATCTGGGTCAATCTGAAATGAAAAGAAAATCCAGTTTAGATTACAGAAAACACCCTGTACTGTAAAAGCAACTGTAATTGGTGGAGCTCAACGTAGTCAGTGTTTAAAGGATATCAGTGTGTTTAACTTATGGTGGCACGATTCTTTAGATGCGTCAAATCCGAACACATGCAATTCAAGCCAAAAAAAGACAAAGGCCTCATGAATCTGCTTTTCAGAAAGCATGTTTTGAATCAGAATAAACCAGATGAAGACCTAATCAGTGTTTCACAATGTGTAAAGCCTCTGTGGATTTTGAAGAGATCATGAGATGAAAAATCCCACCAGTGAAGAGGTTTGCCCTTATGAGCTTCATAGAGCAGTGCTTTGAAGGGATGAATAAGGATGATTAAGGGAAATTTCAGGGAGAGAGGAAGAACAAACATGACTTGATTACAGTCTCTTCTCTCTGCTGTTTTGAGACTTTGAGAGCACATGCTTATTTAAATTAGTAACAATGCGAATTGGCCTGGAAATACAAATCTGGATGCAAAATATACAGGGCTGCAGTGGTTTTGGGATAGGGGAGAGTGGGGTACTATGCGACAGTGGGTAAGCTGGCATTTTTACCATAGACAGCTGCCTGTGATTGAGAGATATTCATGAAAAAATATATATTTTAAGAGAAGTGAGTTTTTTTTCATGATACAATCTACTTTGCATGTCAAAGTAAATTTTCTACATGGAAGGTAAGATGTCAAAAAAAAAATCCTGGTCTAAAATATATCATACATATCACAAATGTAAAACCAGGCCAAACCTTGGCTAAAATTAGCCATGAATTGTTAACGAAAGTTATAGTGAGCATATGGTTTAATTATCTTTTAGTTAAAAGGCTTCCTTCCGCATTTCCTTCCATTAAAGGGGGGTTGAAATGCAATTTCATGCATACTGAATTTTTTACACTGTTAAAGAGTTGGATTCCCATGCTAAACATGGACAAAGTTTCAAAAATTAAATTGTACGTTTGAAGGAGTATTTCTGTGCCAAAAATTGTCCTTCCGGTTTGTCACAAGTTTCGGAAAGTTTTTTTCGAGTATGGGTCTTCGTGACGTCAGCTGGGGCGGAATTTCCTTATATGGGTCCTAAGGGCACTTCTCCGCGGGCGCGCGCGCACTTGTAGACCAGACAGAGAGAGAAGAGAGCGAAAGCAGTACCTCATCAAAGCGCTCTGCTCAGCTTTTGTAAGTCAATATCACCAAAGAAGTGTGTTTTTGGTTGCCAGGGCAAGACAACCCTGCACAGATTCCTAAAGAACCCATCGCTAAGGGACCAGTGGATGGAGTTTGTTTTTTTCAGAGACTGTTTGTTTTTGTGCAAGACTGTTTGTTCCCTGCATTTCGACGATGATTGTTTTATAAACAAAGCCCAGATCGACGGATTTGCAGATCGTCTAATGCTTAAGGATCGAGCAGTCAAAATGATAAAGGTTCGCGGTCGCAGGCGGTGAGTAACTGCTTCACATGTCTCTGTGTGTTGTTAGCTCGGTTACACAGCTTTAGCTTCGCCCACACGGCCCGCCTCCAGACGCTCGTTTTTTTTCCGGAAAGACTCGGTACAGCCTATCTTTCTTTTATAAATATGATAAAACTAAAGACTTTTTGGAGATATGAAGGATGCAATACTACTCTATAGGTACTCAAGATTAACAGGAGATTGAGTGAAAATGAGCATTTCACCCCCCCTTTAAATCAATAGGCCTATAGTTGTGCTGGTATTTCTGCACTTTAATATCACATTAGGCCTATATTTTTTAAGCATTAGAAGCACAATTCACATTATATGTAACAATAACAGTAACATTATTTGAACCCGTTGAACTCATAAGAAGCTAAATAATCTCATTCTGTTTTATTATTGAGTGTTTACTGCATTTTACAAGTTCAAGTTACAGTATTGTAAGATAAAATAATCTTTAAGTATTTATTTTAATTATTTAACTACAAACCAAACTAGCTAGCCCCTAGTGAGTTATAGTGTGCACACACACAGAAGTCCCACAGGAGTCCAAAGGTTCAAAGACTAGGCTAACACATGCTAGTAGGTGCATGAAATCGCCTTTGAACCTCTTCCACTTGTTTCTTTCAGGTGGCACAAAGGAAATATAGCACACATGGAGGTCCGTACTCTTTCCTTCACAGTATCCTACACCTCAGTGGGAACTTACACCTTTGTGTGGAGGTATGGTGAGCTTTGTCCGAGTAGATCTTTGCGGTGCTTAAACACCAGTCATCCTGCTTTTCAGGGGTTAGAATTGGTGATGAAACCTTCACTGTCAGGGATGTAGGGAGTCTGCCTGAGGAGCTTTTACAAGAAAGAGTTTAGCTTTTACCAAATAATCAGACAGTTTTTAGCAAAGAATTTTTCCCTAAACCTAACTATCTGGGGCGTCTCCAAATCGATACCCAACTGATCTTATTAACTGAGGCGTCTCCAAATCGAAACCAATACCTTTATCTGGGGTGTCTCCAAATCGACACCCAATTCCTTAAACTGGGGCGTCTACTAATCGACACCCAATACCTTTATACTCTAGCTCTTGCGTCTTCAGTCGACAACTGGCCGAGTCTTACTCTAACTAACTTGCTTCCCTAAACTAGCTTACTTCCTGCGCAGGAATAATCGACAAACAGACTTAAGCAAATGTCCTTCAAATGCTTTAATCACGGCTGGGAGATCTTCCCGAGCAGTTCTCAGGGAATCTCTCCCAAGAAGCAAGGCCGCAGGATCTCAGACAAATTCCATTGAGAATCCCACCAGAAAACACGAATACAACAGTTTTTATAGAATCGAGAAAACAAATAAGACTAACATGTCACCTTCAATATGATTGGTTCAGTTGGTCCAAAAGCCCCAACCTTTTCCCTTTGTCACTGGTACTAGCAAACTCTGTTTTTGGGATTACTTATCACAAGGTTTGAGAACTAGTCATCTGTCTAGTTTCACTTCCCGTATTTGTTATTTATACACACACACACACACACACACCTACACACACACACACACACACACACACACACACACACACACACACACACACACACACACACACACACACACACACACACACACACACAAAAGTTATCAGTTTTCCCCAAAGAGTTTGGAAACATTTAAAAGCATATGAATGTCGTTCCTGCAAAAAAAACAAATGTTAGTTGATTAATTAAAGTTGATTAATTAAAAAATCCATCACATGATCTAACATTGCAAATCACACTCTTAAAGGGATAGTTCACTAGGAAAATCAAAATTGACATTATTTACTCAGCTTCATGTCAATCAAAACCCTTGTGACTTTCTTTAAAAACATTTTTTTGTAATATCTCAAATAGTAGCGAAATAACATGAAAATAGTCTGATAATACTGGCATGAAATATGGAAATTACATAACATGTTAAAATCATGTCAATCAAAACCCTTGTGACTTTATTTCTTCAAAATGTTTTTGTAATATCTCAAATAATAGCGAAATAACATGAAAATAATCTGATAATACTTGCATGAAATATGGAAATTACATAAGATGTTAAAAGCCCCTGTGGTGAAAATCAAGTTTTTAATGTGGTTTATGTCTATGTGGTGTTTTTAATATGCTTTATGTGCAAATTCAACAGTCAAACCATTGCTTAGTATTTTCTTCTGAAAACTGCAGTGTATCGAAGTCAGTCTCAAAAATGCAGTTTGGAACCAGCCGTTTCCTACCATCACAGACGTAACCAGTACCGACAACGTGTGGGGTGGGGCTTTTCCACATTGAGCACAAGAAAACCTTTAAGAAGGGACTGGAAAAATCGGGTACATATTGCAATATAGCTGGTGAATTATGTATATGATGTAGCCTATATTATGATGCTATAATGAACTATATGCCTTTCACAGACTTTCTTAATGTTCAAAGCGTTTCTAAGGATGCTGATATTTAGAAGGCAGTTGTCTGACTTTGAGATGGCGAAAGGAACATGGTTTGTGTAACATTAGCAACACGTAATTAGCTGTTTGATTACGTAGTCAAGCCAAATGCTAATCATATTAATTACCATTATGTGTACGACATTGTAAAGAGCGATACATAAAACGCATTACCATTCTGATACATCGATTTGTAGACGACCCTGTATAATTCACTCTTCCATTTCTTCTTCTAAATCATGTTTCCTTTTCAAACATATATGGCAGAATTAAACCAGTATTTACACTTGCTATGTGTAGCGTTTACTACAGTTGACCGAGTGAATCAGGTAGTCTGAGCTGGTGTGATTGATTGGAGGCGGGACTAATTTGCATATTAGGCTAATGGTTCCGTGTATGCTAAATGTAGAAAGGGTGTAGTAGAGTTACATTCAATCTATTTAAAGGCATGGAGAAATTATTTTCACAGGAAAAAAATATTTAAATATGCCATTTTGATTATCAAAGATGAGTTTTAAGGGATATAATTATTGACTGCAGGGGGATTCCAGAAGAAGAAGAATTATGGCTTTTGTAAGAACAAGTTGAGCCAGTATTTGCCAGACCCTAGGAATGTGCTTAAGATGTGTGATTCCATGTTCTGCAGTCACTTGTAGATGTGCATGCTTGGTTGAACACTTAATGTGAAGTTATGGCTATATACTGTATGCATGCTCATTTAGCACAAGTTTTTATTTATTTGGATAATTATTTATTTAAGTGTAGAAACTGTTGCAGTGTCTCATATCTATTATGACATTAATGCTAATGTGAAGGCTATATCATCTGTATTGAAATTAATTAGTTATGCTTATGAATCTAAGCCTACATAAGTTATACCCTATTATCTGTCATTGAAATTCAGGGATGTGGCGTGCATAAGCTCTGGGCAAAATATTATCACTAATATTTTAGATGGTTTTTCATACATTTTAAATTTAAGATGGTACTAGGTACTAATAAAAGCAACAATTAATGTTTTAGTTGTTACTTTTATTGGATTTATGATGCTGTACACAGCATGCAGTTTGGCATTATGAAATGTTTTTAATTTAGGAGGCTGTATTCTAGTAGCAGCAATACATTTTTTAATAAGATCTGCTCTAAATCACATTCTCCAGTGGGCTTTTCTCATGCATAATGGTAACTCAACTGTGTCATCTTGTCTTATCAATGTGTGTACACTTTTTAACAAGCCCAAGTGAAACAAAAGTTAAATCCCGTTTCATAACATCAGCCTCTTTTTTTTTTTTGTGGCATGGGAACATGTCCATCACATTGGAGAAATATCCATTCAACTTTGAGGAAGTGAGCTGAGCCCCTCAAGGTACTGACAGATATGTGGACTCCCATCTCACCTGTAACCTCAGGAGTATCCTGTGTGAATAACTCTCATCACTGCTGACGAACAACAAATATTTTAGACGTGCAACCAGATTAAAGTTCCAAGCTGCATCTTTTTTTGTTTGTTTAGTTTACTTTTTCAAAGTCTTGTGTTTCAAGGACAGAACTGTCAATTTGAAGATGTCATGTTTAAATGAATGAGGGTGAGTAATTATGGCAGAATTTAAAGTTTTGGGTGAACTAGCCTGTTAAATATATGCATACCAATCTCTGTTCAGGTTTAGGATAACAGTAAAATAACGTACAACATAAGATGATATTAAAAGTATAGGCCCCCCTTCCTCCCCCCACCCCTCAATTATGACAAAGAATTTTCATAATTTACTCTCATGACTGACTTTCTTCACAATTTTTTATTTTGGTATATCTTAAATAGTCTATCTCCCCAACATGAAAATAGCCTGATAATACTGCCATGGAATATGGAAATTCATGAGATTTAAAAACATGAAATATTTGTGTGCTGTGTTTTGAAATCAGAACTGTCAATTTGAAGATGTTTAAACACATACAGAAGATAGAAATCCAGAATCAAAAACAAAACAGGATGACCTTGAAATTAAAAAACAAAAACATGTTTTTTGAGGAAGAAGGAATGCCATGCAACCTGTCCATGTTAGGATCTGCATAATGTGGCTTCTACAAAGTGACAGTTGGATTTGCACCAAAATACTGTTGGTTTTAATTGGGCTGCGTGGCTTTTGACATCAACAGCAAAAGATATGGGAACCACTTTCTCCTTCCTTTAAAAAGTTGATAAGCCTATTTAATTTGCTCTCCTAAACGGATGATTATACACTTAATTGCATTTTAGTTTGCATTTAACATTTTTTTTTTTTTAGAACAGACGTGTGACCCATTTTTGGGTCTCGACCCACCAGCTGGGAGCTACTGCTTAAATATTAAATAGTTATTTTGTTGTTGTTGTTTTTGACCGTTTCTTTTGTGCACACCAGGGACTGATGTCGTTTGTATGAATTGCACGTGGTGTTTATTAAACAGTCAGAAATGACTTTTCCCACTGTCTAAAATAAAATAAAAATAAATATATATATTTTTTTTTGGTTTGTTTCTTTTTTTGTTTATTCTAGTCAGTTTGGAGTGTTACGCGTGGAAAGACGCATCGTGTCTTGCAAAAATTAAAACTTGGTTAATATGTTCTGTGTAAATCTGCGATTTCATTCATAGAGCCAGAATTACTAACAGCTTGCTCCAGTGCAAACCCTCTTTTGGCATTTAAAAACTACTGACAGGATTTACTAAAGATACGCAGTGAAAAACTTGGGCGTGGACACAATTATTTTTACGGCTGACATTATTGTAGGCTATTTGTAGGAGTTTCACTTTCAGATGCTAAATTTATGGGAGGAGAGTTTTTAAATGAATAATGCAAGGTGATTTATTAAGGTTTGTGAATTTCTGCTAGTCAATATACTGGTATTTGCGCCATTATTTAAACCAGTCTTAAACCACTCTAATTTGTGCTGCTCTTGGTACATTGAGTTGGTCATTATGGAAATGATCTGGCTGATGTTGTAATATCTGTCGTCCAGGTCCTTAGTTTTGAAATGTCTGCCTTCATTCTGATTTCAGATGCTACCTGTTGGATGGGATCTCAAAAGGAGCATGGTTGAACCGTTCCAGTATCATTTACGCAGGGAATGACAAGTGGTCAGGGGATCCTCGTGTGTCCATCGTATCGAATGTGGGGGATAAACATGAATACAGCTTACAGATACAGAAAGTGGATGTAACGGACGAGGGCTTGTACACCTGCTCGATACAGAGTGAACGTAACCTACGCCCAAAGCTCATTCAGTTAATTGTAAAAGGTGAGTGTTTCATCAGATTTCATATCAAATACTTTTTTCATTATGGTTTGCCATGTTTTTCATTGATAAATAACTACTTTAGCGATATATTACTAAACTAGTTTGGTTTTTAGGGGTGAGGGTGGCTTTGAACTGCATTGCATTAACAATATTTTTCCTCTTTGCTGACTATATTTATTAAAAGAATCGATAAATTTGTGTTGAACTTACATCCATATTCATGAAAGTATATTTTGACTTCAAAGGGCCCAAAATGTCAAACAAAATTTTAATTAAAGCTTAGAGTAGTTTTTCATACATGTATGTTTGCGGTCTTACTGAAAATATGGAATGAATGTGTTACTAATGACTATGAAATCAGGTTGGTGAAAACCTTTTACATTTCATTATGTAAATTGGGATTCTAGTTCTACATGTGTGTTCCCCTTTTAAAAAAAATTGCCTATAGGCTATAGATAGCAGTTGGAGTGTAGGATGTATGAGATTTTATGTTACGCAATAACATAATGATTAAATACTGCCAAGTTCAAGTGGATCTAAATATACATTTTATGATTGTTAATTTTTATATGTATTGATGAGTTTTCTTTTTAACGGTGGGCAAATAAGTCAAAAGTAAATTAGACTGTCTTTAGAGGAGTGGCTCCATTTATGGTCCAAATTTATGCTGGAAAAAAAAAAATGTTCTCCGTTCTGCTCAGCAGCATAATTACTGATAATGTCCATGTGAAATAACATGGTAACATTTATAAATAAAATAATAAATGTAACATTTAACATCATAGTAACCAAACGGTTGAGGGGCCCCATTGACTTCCATAGTATGGGGAAAAAAATCAATGGAGCCCACCAACTGTTTGGTTACCCATATTCTACAAAATATCTTCTTTTGTGTTCAGCAAAAGAAATCCATTTATACAGGTTTGGAACAACTTGAAGGTGAGTAAATAATGACAGAATTTTCATGAGGTGCCACCTGGGGATGCATTTAAATTGATTACAATTTTAGCTTTATAAAGAAGTTCATATTTAGGCATATAAATATGATATCCATTTTTACACATTGAATTATTCTTTTGAGCTGTTTTGTAGATATCCGCTTTGTTTATTGGCTTCCCCTCACATTCCAGTCATTAGGAGATAGTTGCATGACGAATATTTGTCTAAATTCTCTGGTAGGCTGTAATTGTGTGTTTCTCCGGCAAAGTAAACTTGGTGTTTATGGTTGACACCTCAGTAGGAGGTGCTGACTCTCAGCAGTGGCAAATATGCTTATTTTCTATGCGCTCTGTTTTCTTAGTCCACTGTCTATAATTAACTAGAGAAAGATCACTGTAAGGACCCTAACCCTCTTTGAGATAAAGCAAACTAATACAGACCATTCATATCTGAAGATGTGTAGTTAGAGGCTGTAACCTGTAGCCCATCACTGAGTCTCTTCTGTGTAATTATAATCAACAAAATGAATGTCCTTCTTTTTCACTCTCTTAGCCGAGGGCTGTTTCATGATCATGATGGATCTTTTGTCCTTAGAATACATTACTTGCATGTATCTCTGCATGATCTAGGATAATTAATAAGTACTGCTAAGAAAATATACAAGCACTGTTGGGGTAACGACAAAAACTAAAGAGAGAGAGGAGAAACGACAGGGAACACATGATGAACAGCAGTCTTGTAATAGGAATCGGTGAGTGGTAAATTTAATCTCCTGCAGAATTGTATCAAAAATGAAATTGCTAGATTGACTCTTACAGTGGCACAAATCCTAGAACCCCAAATCGTACGTAATGCGATTAAAATGTCTTATTTGTCCTTTAGGAAATTTGAACACACTGTACTTGCGGGCTCTTCGAGCTATCTTGATGTATCCTGAACATTTGTGTGGACGAAACAGTTTTGCTAGGTCATTCTTTCTAGCCGACGGGTCAATACTGGGCATCATCAGAGAATGAGTGTGCTTGTTTGTTTTGTAGGGATCGAATGAGGATAGCCCACACACATTTTTTGGAGAATAATCACCTATCTTCTCCACCACTTAAATCTTAGCCTTGTTTACCAGACAGTACCATTTGTCAAAGTCCTTGGTGAGTCACCATTAAATAGAGCAGTTTGAGACCACCACATTATTCTTTTATAGATGTGCTTAGTTTGTGAATGACAGATAAAATGTATTGCTATTCTGCACATAGACCCTATATATCTAACTTAGCTAAATATTAGGAGAGATGGTCTGTTTGTCATCAGCAACCACCATTTTGTTTATTGATCAAGAAGAAGTAAGGTAGCCTGGCATTGCATACTTTCCAGTATAGCGGCAACAGTAAGACTGAATAGAAAGGTTTACTGTATACGTTTTGTTCATGACTTCAATGGAAGAAGTTCAGTCATGAAATATTGATTGTCACACAGAGAGATCTAAATTTCAAGGGCTTCTAACCTTATTTAACATCCAAATTCCAAGTCTTTTAAAGTCATACAATAGTTTTGTAGACAAACAGACTGAAATTTAAGACGTTATTCAGAGAACATGATCTCTCTGTGGCCTCTCTCAAATGCCTTTCCCTGTTTCACATTGCCAAACTGGTCTGTCATGTTCAGTTACATCATTGGCTTCAACTTGGCTTGATTGTGTCACTGACATCAAACTAGGGGCTGGTGATATACCAGTCGGCATGATAAACCAAAAGAAATTTGTAGAGATTTTGGACTATCGCCTCTATCGCGGTTACGCTGAAGTGACGTTGCTGTGCTGTGCAGTCACGAAAGCTTATCATTTGCATTTGTTTTTAAGCAAATGCAGTTTAAAAACAAGTCATTTTAAACCATTAAGTGCAAAAAGCCTCGTAAACAGTCATTTATGTCTTAAAGGTCCCATGACATGAAATTTTCACTTTCTGAGGTTTTTTAACATTAATATGAGTTCCCCTAGCCTGTATATGGTCCCCAAGTTTCTAGAAATTTCAATCGGTGTAAATCGAGCTTTTGCTATCTTTCTCTGCCTTTGAGAAAATGGAAGCTCAATCGCGCTGATCTTGAATCTCCTCCTTATGACGTTATGAGGAGGAATGTTACCTCCCCTGTCTCTGCTTTGCCCGCCCAGAGAATATTTTCCGCCCATGAGAAAATGAGCTAGGAAGTAGGAACGCGTGCGCGCGATTTTAGTTTGTCCACGAGAGATATCATGGCTTTTGAGCGAGCTCAATAATTGGATGTACAAATGAACACCGAAGGGTTAATACAGAGCTGGGCTTGCTGAACGTCTGAATCTAAAGTCTGGATCACTCTCTTTGGCTCAGCTACACACCTCGGACAAGTAAGTCAACTAATGATATATAAGTGTGTTGCTTTACTGTTTATGGTTGCCTAGACTGTTACACGTAGAATGTGGCTGTCACATTAGCTATGCAGCCATGCAGTTTATGTGTGTGAATCAGGGATGGACATTAGCACCCGCCACCAGCCAAATGCGGGTGATTTTGTGTTGTGGCGGGTAAACTCTCTTCACCTACCGGCCACCGTGGCGGGTAAATAAAAATAGCATACTGTTTCACCCGGACGGCGGACACTTTTAGAAGAGGCACACCCTTCAAAAAAAATGTGGCGTTACATCGCAGGCGTTAAGAGGTCTGCAAAGAAAACATGAACTCACTTCAGAAAAACGGACTTTCCTGTCCTCTCAGCCGCTATATTGCAGTAGCGCGCACTCTTCAATTGCAAGCGCAAATGCGGTGGAGCGCGCTGTATATCGCTTCACTATATAAAAAACCCGCGTTGTCCAGATTCAGTATCTGCGGTCAGACGAGATGGTGTCAGGCTATATGTCAGTGTCATTATTCTATCGTTATTTTCATAACTTGTAACGAAAAAAAAATCTCATCTCAGAAAAACGAAATTTCATGTCCTGTCAGCGTTACACTGTGATCGTAGCCTGCACTCTTTAATTGCACGCGCAAATGCGCCGGCGCGCGCTGTATCACTTCACTAAAGCGCAAAAGAAATACGAGCATGCAACGTCGTAAATTAGTAAGTAACGAAATAAAAGTAAAATACAAATAAATCAGATTATTGGTACGTCATGTGTTTTGCATGCAGGTATGATGTTCATTCTATTTATCAGAAGCAGCTTCCATGTTTCTTTAACAGTTCTTGTATTGTGTATCACCATGGTAGCCAAACTGTTGTTTCCATAACCTCAAAATGCCACTTGTTGGTTTTTTCTATATTTTTATATGACTGTGGTGGCTCATACCAAGATTGTATTAACAAAAACTAGTTTGAGACTGCTATTTAATAGCTTAACCTTGTAGGCCTATACTGTTTATTTATCAGTATTAGTCATATTCTTATATTTTATTATGTTAAGGGGGACAGAACTTGTGTGTGTCAACAATTTTTGTGTAAACAAATGTATTATAATAGGCCTACATAATTCCTAAAAAGGTGGGTCGCAGCTTGATGACCATGGGGAAATGTGGGTTCCATGGCCAAACTATTCAAAACATCATTCAATGTGAATTATGATAATCGTAATTAATAATCGTTATTACAATTTCAAGGGAATAATCGACAAATATGATTTTTGTCATAATCGTGCAGCCCTAACTGGAAGCCATAAAAGACCACAAATCATCCAAATGTTTAATCTTCCCTACTCATTTAATGAAATGTATATCAGTTCATGGTGTGTGTGTATAAGAGAGAAAGAGAGAATGTCAGTATTTAATTGAGACTTGAGATTAAATAAACTGCTTGAGTATAGTAGATCTTGTAGTATTAATTTTCACATGCAGTTACACATTTTCGGTTAAAAACAAGAAAGTGGCTGGTAAAAACATTCAGTGGCTGGTAGATTTTGAAATCCACCAGCCACAGTGGCCGGTGGACAAAAAAGTTAATTTCCATCCCTGGTGTGAATACACACACTGTAACGCGAGTGTTGTACACTTCTTTGTTAACGTTATTTGGATAACCGTTTTCCTGTTGGTTATACGGCGCGCGTGATATCCGCATTTCAAGATCGCAGCTAGAGCTTGATGATGTAATTGTAATAAGATAAATTACAGATGTTACAGATCTCTCATGAAAAGGCAACAGTAGGTTAGCGTTAGCTACATGATAATAACTGTAAACCATCCGAATAAAGTACCGTATCCAGACATAATATTTTAAACTAACCATTCGGAAATGTCCTGCTGGAACCGCTGAGTTGTTGCTTCTCCATCCGGATCAGATTCTGGGTCAAACTGAAATGCTTGAACGACTGCGTGTCTTCGTGCCATTGCTATATCCAACGTTAACATGCACGGACCGGTACCGTTGCGCAAGATGGTCAAGGCCACACCCACCCTCCACCTTGCGCCGCCTTTCTCCTCCTCATTAACATTTAAAGCTACAGACACCGAAACGGCCTGTCTGAAGGAAGCTCATTCTGGGACTGGCTTTTAGTGGCTATAATTCTGCACCGAGGCTGAATTTTTGAAAAGAGATTTCAGATACAGTACTAGGGACCACTAAGGCCTATATTAAAGCCTACAAAAAATAGCATGTCATGGGACCTTTAAGTGAATGAAAACAGTTGAGAAAGAAACATCTTTAACAGTATACTGGATCCATGTAGTCTTAAAGGGACAGCAGCCTAATATACCTGCTGTCATGTGTGTCATTACTGTTAATCAAACAACAAAAATGAGAAAATCTCTCAATGCTCTTGACTAAATCACTTTTGTAATTTTAATAAGAATAAATTTATATTTAATTTACACAGTAAAGACTATGCAGTGTTATGCATTTGATTAAGTTATACAATTTATGTAGTTCAAGTTATTTCTAGTGCTTGAAGGTTTCAGGTAAATCTATTTAATTTTTGTCTTTGTTCTATTGTAGATTGGTGTTCTTTTGCTGGTAATTAGTTTCTTTGTTCTTATTTTATCACTGACAGTTTACTTGTCTTCAGTAAGCTTGAGAGTTTTTTACTTTTTTTATTTATTTATTTTTACTTATGCTAGTATTAGTTCTTTGTGATATTGAAATTGGTAACAAGACTTCAATGGTATAAAAAATGTTGATATCATAAAAAAAATATATATATATTGTTGTACATATATTGTTATTGTGACATTAAATTATCGTAATATAAGATTTTGATCATATCGCCCACCCCTACAACATGGTGCAGTTGTAATTGGTTACTTCAGTGATAATTTAAACATTTTGCGTGTAGAAGTTCTACACTTAAATTCTCTTTGATATCTTCCTTCCCCACTGAATAGTTCACACTTATGTTTAGAATTTACTGGAATAATTATTGGACAGAAGATTTTTAACTGAAATTATTGTTATTTTTGCTTCTGCATTATCCAGTAGCATAGTTAATAGTTTTTCTTTTTTCAAAGGCTACACAAATATTTTTTTTCTGATTTACTGCTGTTTTGACATTTAAATTTCTGCATTTAAAAAAAAAAAAAAAAAAGTATTTACTTTTAGAAAAAAAAAATTACAAATAAGGACATCCATGAAAGTAGTTTTAGTCATTTTAGGTCACTTCTGGGTACAGATTTGTCCTCAAAAAATATGGCTAAGAAGGCGCGCACACACACACATGCAAAGTTTTCTATTCATATATTTTAAAATGTAATTTATTTCTGTGATGGCAAAGCTGAATTTTCAGCAGCCATTACTCCAGTCTTCAGTGTCACATGAAATCATGTGAGCCTATCAGAATGAGTACATTTCAATATACATTTATTAGAATGAGTACATTTCAATATACATTAATAAGAATGAGTACATTATTATTTATCTGTTTAAAAAACAAGAAAACAATCAGAATATTGTACCTGGTGGGAAGTGCCCAATGTTAACATTACCTATATTGCCATTACCTATATTGTTATACAGTGCTGCAGAGGCCCTTCATAATGCAGAGACTGCCCTATAGTATGTAGTGTTTAATAAACAGCTGTGATACTAAATTTTGCTGAGGTAAAATTAGTGCAGACCCGTATCATGATATACTGTATATCGTGGCCTGTGTATCGTATCATGACATTGTTGCTGATACACAGCCCTAATATTTAGGTATGCATGTATGTATGTACTCGCCATTACCAATCACCGATGCGATACCTGTATTTACATTCATTGCATTTAAAATGTTTTCAAATATTGGCCATACCAAAAGAATGTGAATCATATTAGTTGGCTTAATTAGTTTAGCAAATATATATTTCCTTCATTTATTTTGTCTTTCATTTAATAGCACTGCGCATATATAGAGATTCTCCAGCAAGGCTCAAATCTAAGGATTTTTACTGGCCAGTAGGCCCCGTGGTTTAAATTTTTAGAGACCCAGTGAAATATCACAATTCTCTAGTCCAATGTAGACACTACTGCAAAAACTATTAGCATAACTGATATAAATTTAAAACATTATTGTGTGTATGTATTGGCATATACAATTATTTTGAATTGATCAAGCAAAAAACACTGGTATCACAATCATTAGTCCTCAATTTTGCTGGAACATTGTTAAGCTAGGTTAAGATGTTTTGAACTTCATCTAAAATGTCATGAAATATTAAGCCTCATTTTAGATTCTGTACCAGTGAGTCTGCACCTCACAGCAACTCTGCAAAGTCTTTAATGTGAAAGTTGATCCTTTCATGAATACCTAATATTCCTCTCCCTGATATCTCTGTTCATACTGTAAGCACTCTTGCCTATGATACAGTGTGCTGGGGAACAAAGCAGTGTGTCTATGTCAGAATGTTACTTGTATACCTTTTATATTGTATTAATATCTTAAATGAGACATAAATAAATGACGACGAGAACATTTAGAAATATCAGAATATTAGAAATACATCGTTTTTTACTAATTTAATTTAATCAAAGTACTACATTTCTATTAACTCTTCAAATGGACACGTTGTACCAAGAGAGCTCATGTACTGGGTCGTGCACAACCTCGCTGTCTCACGTTCCGTGGCATTACCAACTAAAGAAATCCCTGTGGGTTGAGCAGCCTGTCAGAGGGTTTGTGTTTTGTTTCTGTCTATGACAACTAATTAGGGATCTAAGTTGGTTGGTTTTAGCAGCCTTCAGGTTGTATGGGGAATTGGGAACCGCTATGAATGAATGTGAAATCTGGCAGTTTTGCAAGTGTAGCGTATTTCCACTTCCAGCCACATGAGTATATTTAAAATACATGTGCATATTTGTACTACAATATAGTCTCTGGATCAAAATATTCAGTATTCCCTGTAATGGTGTGCATGGATGAATCATAAGGAGTATTCCCAGCATGCAAACCTTTTAAAACCTTTAAAAGATTTAAAACCTGTTACGCTTTCTATTAAGGATGCATCCTAACTGATTTGGAATGCTTTACATTTGCAGCAACTCTGCATCATACAAATAGCAAGACTACAAAAAAGAGACTAATTTGGTGTTAGCATGTTGCTAGGCTAACAAAATTATACTCTTAGCATAAAAATACATACAGTAGTTCATCAATTATATTTTAGAATGTATTCGCTGTCTCAGAGCAATTAGGAAGTTGACTCTCTTGTGAAGAATACCTGTGACGGTGGATTATAATTAGGTTGTTTCCTCTGTTTTTCTTTCCTTTTCTTGTTCTTTTGGTTTACATTATTATCCTAGAAGGCAGCAAAATCATGCTTTCTACCTTTTGGAACAGCCGTAGCATTGGGTTTGCGCCTAGGATTTCTTCAAGTGCTGCCTATGTTGGCAGCTCACTAGCTTTTGGAAAAGAGCCGAATTGTGGATCACATTGGATGCTCAGGACACAGAAGTTTATTATTATGTTCAAAGTTGTTACTGACCCTCTGCCTTCCTGATCTCACCGTCTCTTTCTTGATAAGTCAGTGTGAGCTTGATGCAGTGAATGTCCTTCCTAACATTTCGTAACTGAAATCCTAATATATTTTTTTTGTCAAGTGATTTATGGCAGGATTTTCAGACTGAAGACCCAATTGCATTTAAACCAACTGTACACATGAAACATACTTTTTTTCAGGCAGACTCTGATATGGTTTGATGTGCACACACCAAAAAACATTAAAATGTTTACCTTTGTACCCTAAAGGGTGCATATTAGTACCTTAAACGTACATATATTAGTACCTAAAAGGTGCATATCAGTACCTAAATTGTTCATATTATTCCTTTACCACCCCAGTAAAAGCTTTTATAGCTTTTTTTCTGAGAGTTCACAATAAGTTCATGAAAAAAATGTCTTTCCACTGACCAAATGAACTGAAAGCTCTTGTGTGAAAACTCATAAACTCTGCTGGCTTCAACAGTAATAACATACAAGTTAATTTTATCACACATCCGTGTTAACTTGTTTTTTCATTATTTTTTCAGCTAGAAGACAACAACTAGATAAGACTGCATCTGATTTCTTTGCCTGTCTCTCCTTGGCTCTTTGCCTATGCTAGTCTGCATCATGACAGGAGCCCACTTTTCCCTCAGCTCTGTAATTGGAATGTGGGCTGGCAGTGTGTGAAGCAATGGGGTCTTGGAATTGGGTGGCAACAGTCAGCCCTGGAGAACCTGTCAGAATTTATAGAAAGGCAAGCCATGTACTCCATTTTATTCAGAGGAAACTCTGCATTTTAATAGCTGTAAGCGTTTCAGTAATTCAAGGTGGCGTCATTAGAGGCTTATTTATTCACTCTGGGGCTGAGAGACAGAAAATGCCTCCCCCATCAGCTGTGGCAGCTCCATCTCAGCGCCTCCCGCCGAGGAGAGGAGGAAGAATTAGAGTTGAATGGGCAAACATGACAATCGTGCAACAGTTAATGAATTAAATGGAAAACAAAGCATCAGGTTGTCTTGAATGGGGCCTTGGGGTAGGGCTTTAGCATTGTCTTGTTTTTCTCTTTTCATCATTACCTTACCAATTGAACAGACATAGTGGAAATAAACAGGTTAAAAATAACTATGGCCAAAAGCATTGAGGGTGACAATCGGAATGGATTCATAGAAGTCAAATTGTGGTTAGACCTTGAGATTAAATAACACGTGCTTTCATTATGAATTTAGTGATAGTTAAAAGAGCTTGCTGGGATAGGTTGTTGACCTTTACATCTGTTCATGTTGCCATTTCAGTGGAGTGCCGAGGCATACCAGTCCTCTGTGCTTTTTTAAGCTACTTGAAAATACAGAGAGGTTTTCATTTCATCTGATAATATACTCTGTATTCACAGGTGGTACACACAAGACCAGTAATGAAAGTCAAAACTGTCTCAGGCTGTAATGAGAGATATTCCTTCAATGCATCAAATCCTCTAGACTTTTTCACTGCCAACTTATAAGCTCAAAAAGCTCAATTGTTTCGACACAATTTTGCTATTATTGCATTGTAATAGTAAAGAAGTGTGTGGGGGGGTGGGGCACAATAATAAAAGACTTCAAATCTGATGGTGCGCAGTCACAGAGAAAGTTCTAGGATATATGGAAAGATGTTTCTTCGAACATGTTCAGCTTAAAGATCTGCAAAGGCCCCACATCTCATTTAAAGGGCCGGTACCTGACTCCTCAGGCATTGACTAATAGGGTCTTGATCCTGTTGAAGGCAGATATGATCAGTAGATGAATGCAACATTTTCCCTTTGTGCTATCAGTGATTGTGGACATTTGTCAACAGTGGGAGGAAGTTCAAGTAAACCTGCAGTGGAGAGCATGACCGTCAGATCAGTGCTTTCAAACAATGAAAGGTTTCATTGGAATTTCAACCATCCATTTAGTGCCAACAGATTACAAAAACCATGATAAGAAAGACCTTAAACTGGAGATCAAATTGTGTAGGAGTGAATGATGTTGCTGTATGTTTGCAAGGTACAAATTCCTGAATGTTTGATTTCCTTTTGCTTGGAAGTAGCGGCATTTCATTGACAACTTGAATGCCCGCTCATTATTTCAGTCCAGTATGTTTTAAAGGCTCTTATTTTGATTCTGTCAGTGTCTTGTTTTGTTCTAATTGATTTCCCCCAGATGAGTATTGCTTATTCTATAATAGCATAATTCATGAATATATATATATTGCAGCTGGTTATACATGGATGCAGTTGGGAGGATAACTATTAAGTGGCATGTACAATAAAATACAAATTAATTACAATTCAATTTACTGTTTGAGAAGAACAAATAAATATCTCTTGAGAAAGTTCAGCCATTATACATGCATCTCCAGTAAATGCATGGTGTTTAGAATATTATATTGGAGGTAGAGAGGGAAAGGATCAGAACTGGTCTAGTTAAATGCTAAGCACTTCAAACAACCTGAATCATAGCCGGACCTCACAAAAATGAACAAAGGGAATAGCTGATTTTGCAGACTCCTGACAATTTATTGCCTTTTTATGTAGGAAAGCAAAACCAGGAGGTTAGGCATTAATTCATAAACCCCTTGACAACTGACGTGTTTTTTAGAAAGAGTGAAGGCCGTGTGTGATGATAGGTGTAAGGGACTAAGGGTAAAGAAAGATTTACATCTAGACATGTTTTTTTTTAGTTATTATCTGCCAGAAAAGCATCACTTTAATTTTAGCACCAAAATGTTACCTAAGATTCCATGAAGAATTCCAAATCAGATGTTTTATTGAACACATTAAATATTACATATACGTATGGAATATAATGTGTATTTCCATCACAGGTTTAGTATTAAATTTCATACAAGTATTAAAAATCTTTATAGTCTTACATTTAACTTGTTTATATCTGTAGACACGCTGTATTCGGAAATGCTTGACAATACCAATTCATTTCTTCTTTCTTTTATTTTTGGGGGTCCAGTCATACAATTCTGAGAATTCTATTATTTTTTGTCAGCATTGTTACTGTATACTTTTTCTGCCTTACAATGAAATATACTGAACAACATAAAAAACAAACAATAAAAAAAAACAATCTCCTTCATTGTGTCAACCAGGTTACTTACTTTTTAAGTTAAACCAACAATATTTTTTTATAGTGTACTGTAGATAGTAGAAATAGGGAATAAATTAACCTGATGTTGCAATGGTTTTTAGTTTTATTTAACATTTTTTATTATCAATCTCTTGGCTCATGGACTATGAATACCCTTATTATTTATTTAAATCATATATTACCCTTAGGCTTTATAATTGTGACGTAATCCTAGGATTTTCACCCTGTCAGAATGAAACCATGGAAGATGATTTTCTGGTCTCCCAATGTCAATAATTATCAAAAACAAGTTGATATTCAAAATTAATGAGTGATCATGGATATATCAGGTGTAGTCTAATGTAAATGGTTGTATCTCCTTAATTAAAATTACAGATTTTCACAGAATTTGACACACATACAGTATGTAGAACATCTTTCTAAGTGTGAGGTCATATTCTGCGGTGGGACCCTTCCAAAACTAAATAGGCTTATCTATTCTAAACTATATGGCTACTTTTAGCCATCAACAATAATTACAATGTTAACAATGTCCAACAAAAAGATTAGAGCTGAACAGTTATTCTTTTAAAATATGAATGACAGACCTATGACCTTGTTGGGATAAAGTGGTATTGTGTTTGGACCTCTATAATTGCTGCTTGCAGCTATATTGACTCTTGTTGTTTATGCTTGACATTCTAGATCCAGGCATTTGGCATTGAGCTCATTTGCAGCTTTGTTTATCTAACTGTTTGTTTTGTTTCACAGTTCCTCCCAAAATCTATGACATTTCATCGGACATTACAGTAAACGAAGGCAGCAATGTTTCACTCATCTGCACAGCCAGTGGGAAACCAGAGCCCAAAATCTTTTGGAGACACATCACCCCATCAGGTGAGTTCAAAGCAGTTATTGTAAAATATGTCACAATAGGGCTTTTCACACTGCGCTTAACCCCAGGTTCTCGTTGTTGTAAACCTAGTTTCAGACTTAGTCATTTAGAATCGAGATTAGCAGGGATAGCACCGCTTTTGTGGTGTTAACCCTGCATTGTGGTGTTAAACTGTAGTGTGAAATGATGTAGTGTTAGAATGGTACACCAGATGCTTAGCAACAGACAACGAATTGCGTGTCTCATATTCATGTGCTTTGAACAGTCTCGGAAACACAGCACGTTGAATAAACAGTCGTTTAAGCATTTGAGGAGAAAAATGTCAAATGGTGACAAGAAAATGTAACAACTGGAGTGAGGAAGACACTATTTCATTCTTGCCTTTATAGTTTGAAAAGCCCGTTCAGGATAAACTTGGTAGTACAGTCAGCAATATATAATATGAGGATGCACAATGCTAGAGCCTGTATGTAAACATATCGTGTGTAGCATTCATCAAATCTGTGACACTGGCACTGCAAATGTGCAAATAAGGATGTTAATCTGGGGTTTAGGAATGTCCACTGTGAAACGTCAACTTATGAATACTCAGGATTAATTGTTAACCCCGGGTAAATTATAAGCAGTGTGAAACGTGAAGCAAGATAACCCAGGATTACGTTTACCCAGGTTTCACAATGACCTAGGGTTAACTGTTTAAGTGTGAAACACCCTAAAATGTTAGACAGAATTTCACATCGTTTTTAAAACAGAGTAGAAATGTCTGTCCCGGTTGTTCAATGTGGTGGAGTTTGAGGCTCAGAAGATTAAGGTGATGAAACTAACATGTTTCTGTTCTAAAGCCTCCATAATTGAGTTTAGGAAAGGCTTTTAATCAATTATCGCTTCATTTTTCTGTTGCTCTCACAAAGATGTCTTAGTTATCACTCTGCTGTAGCGTAAACACCATGTTGAGGAAGCATCAACCTCATCTGTACCTTTTATAGTTTGTATTCAGCTGTTAAAGCAGAAATTCTAGCACATTTTCAAAGCAAATTGAAAATTCAGTACAACAGCAGTATTTTTGAGTGGTTGTGAATTTTATTGAAGTTGGCTACACTTATCTTTGGACTGCCATATTCATTTCATTCTCCAGTGTATTTTGCGATTGAACTGCTCTTTGAGATTCTGATCAAAAGAATCATGAAACCCACTTCTTACCAAAGGTAGGATACTTCAAATTATAGAGACATAGAAATTCTGTCATAATTTACTCACCCTCAAGTTTTTCCAACCCTGTATTATTTTATTTCTTCTGTTGAACACAAAAGAAGATATTTTGAAGAATGTCAGTAACCCAACAGTTGATAGGCCCCATTGACTTCCATAGTATTTATTACATACTATGGAAGTCAGTAGGGCCCTGGGCCTGTTTGGTTACTGACATTCTTCAGAATATCTTCTTTTGTGTTCAACAGAAGAAAGAAATGCATACAGGTTTGAAGCAACTTGAGGGTGAGTAAATAATGACAGAATGTTCATTTTTGGGTGAACTATCCCTTTAACTCCATTCTCAGACATCTGTCCTGCATATGGTGAACTTTTACTTTTGATCAACAGATTCAGTCTGGCTCAGATGTGACTGAAAGCCATTTGTCTAAACTATTTTTCTTCTGGCTAATTAACATCTGGGTGGGAAGAGAGGATGACAATGAGCGAGAGCCAGTGAGAATAGAAACTTTTTAAAAATACTACTGCTTCTGCCACTGAAGGTTGTTATTTACTAAAAAGATTCATTTACAATATTTAAACAAATATGCATGAAACTGATGCTTGTACGAGGCTACAAAAATACCTGGAAAAATGCTAAAGGCAGCCTTAAGGCCCGTTCACACCAAGGACGATAACTATAAAGATAACGATAAAGATATAATTCTAAAAATCGTTCTCCATATTAAAGAATAACAGAGTTCACACCACAACTATAATGATAAAGATATGAGGAACGATATCGTTGGGATCACTTTCAGAACGATTTTTTTCCAGCTGTCGAACGATAAAACACTGACAGCCAATCAGAATCCATTCTAATTTAAAGGTCTCGCGCATTTAAAATGGATCTGGATCATCCGGGCGCGCGCGTGCTTAGAATAAAAAGACCGTTATCGGTCGCTGGTGTAGACGCATATATAGTTATCTTTATCGTTATCTTTATAGTTATCGTGCTTGGTGTGAACGGGCCATTAAAGTAGACATTTTTCCTTTGAACAAGCCAACATTATGTTCAAACTGATATCAGTATCTACCATCAAGTATAACAGTATTTGATGCATATGGCAGCACTGTAGTAATAGTGCAGAGCTGTAATCACAGTAGCTCATGGGCTGTGATTTCCAGTAGTTCTCGAATGACGCTGCAGGAGGCTGAACCTTCAACCTAGAGCCACTAGATTTAATTGCCGAAATACTCTAAATGCAATTAGCCTCATTCGTTTTTGTGTGTGTGTCATCAGACCTTTGACTTCTGTGCCTCTGATTATTGCTTGGCATATAGTCTTTTCATTGATAAACCTAAGAGTTAATTACTCTTAAAGACCTTTTAAAGACATTATGCGTTGAAGACCTCTTAAAGACCTTTCACTTATAACGATGAACAGCTTTCCATCTGATTCAAAGGTTTGGTCCACAAGAAGTATTTGTTATAAATGGTAGTTGACTGAGTGCATTATTATGCTCAAGTATTCACAACGTTTGTAGATTTTATACTAAAACGTACAATATGGATGTATTCACATCATCTAAAATATGAATGTATTTACATATGCACAAATTTAGAAATGTTAGAATTTTACAGAGTGAATCGTTTTAATATTATAAATATATTTGTATAGTTACGTTTTACTTTGGTATAAATATTTTGATTTAATGGAACAATTGAATAAAACACACACAACAGAACTGTTGTAACGAAAGATTACTTAATGCATTCATTAAATGTGATGCTATTGAAAAAAAAATGATTTAATGTCATTGATTAAATACAATAAAATCGACCTATTCATTTCGTGAATTCAAAGATTTTTTTTAAAGATTTGTCAATTTCTAAAGCTATTCATATGCAAAATGTGTATGTTTTAGATGCTGTAAATAACTTGCACTTCAGTTACTAAAACTAGAACCACACCACACTACACGCAAACACTTGCAATCATGTTGGACTGACTTTCAAGTATGCAGCACACTCTCTCCAGCGCTGCAGATTTTAAATGATTACTGAAGAACTTTAAATGAGCACTTCCTTGTCTAAGCTTTAAATCACACTCTGTATTTTAATACTTTCAGTTCTCAGGGCATTGAAAATTGCCTTATAGACATGATTTCAAATGCTGTATGCTAGATGATGAAAGTGAGCCCTATATAGGGGCGTATTGAGGCTGCAGGGTGGCCTCATGCTCTTCGTACAGCCTGGCCCAGCACGCTTGATCCCAAACATGCTTTCATAAGCTTTTTCCATTGTGATTTAAGGCCTCGGGATATAAGGAACTCTGACCTTTCAAATAGCTGACTATAACACTTCAGATTTTATTTTTTTTTTCTCATATGATAAGGCTACAGTGAAGCGTTCAATTGTCCTTTTGTCAATCCTTTGTTCGTGCCTCAGCCTCCAAAAATTGTCTTTACTCTGGTTTATTGTTTCCCGAACAATAGCTCTGTACTCGGCACTGACAGTCTGTCTAAACATCGCCAAATGGTTTCAATACAAAGACCAGCTCTTAAAAAGTGCTCGGACCAATATTCAGCAATTGTTTTGGGGCACTTTGGGACAATGAGGAGGCTATCAGGGTTAAAGTGAGATACGGGGAATGGAAAAGTGGAGGCGGTTCATGTGCATGTGCGTTTTGTGTGTGAGAGAGCCAGAGAGCGAGTATGTGTGGCGGTTGAATGATGGTTGATGGTTCATTGCTGACAACTCAATGAATGCCTGGGGGAAGACTCTCATAATGCAACATTTGGGCTGCCGCAGTGTTCTCTCACAGGTTAAGGGAAGGGATGTACAGAGAACTGCCACCTTAGCCCATAATGTATTCTTCACCAGCGCTCATCATATCAGCAGCAGGCAGACCTTAAGGAAATGTACTTTGTGCTCTCCACACAATGTGGGAAAGTGCTTACTGTGACTGCACTTAACACAGAGCAATGTGGAATCCTAGATTAACCTTGCTATGATTTGGCTAATTTGGCTGGAGTGACATTTCCCAGAGGCTATACGACGAGTCTCTCTTGAGCTTTTTAAATAACTCTCAACATGCACAATTCGGCAGCCAGCCGAGATTGCGGATGATAAGGGGCAAGTTTACATTTGAATACGTTTCTGGCACATAATCAGTGTCCCTTGAGCCTTTAAAATGCTCCAGTATGTGTTTTTTATGTAGTATAGCAAACAAGTTGGTTGATGCATCATAGGTTGATTTCACAAAGGATCCATTCTTTATTAAATGTCACTAAACCTTGGTAATTTCCTCTTTTGGTGTAATCAGTAAGATAAATGATAGTTCATTGTGAAGTCTCTGTTAGGAAAAAGAAAATAAATCACTGAACTAAGGGAATTATGGAGTGAGTTAATCACTGATAATGATCCCTCTGGTTTTTAGCTGGAGGAAGAAATATGGTAGGTTGTAGTCAATGTTTGTTCATTTTGTAAGTTCGCCTCTTAGAACAGTTGTTTTAATAATGTGATGATTGTCACTGCTGTTATTGAGATCTATTGAGTATTTTAATGTATTTTACGTTAGGTGTATGACACATACATTTACTTGCGTTTCCATAGACAGTGAATATTGTACAATATTGATGTATTTACAGGACTAAAACGTAAATTATTTTCATATTACCAACTTTTTAATATTAAAGGGTTAGTTCACCCAAAACAATTTTTTTGGTCATAAATTACTCACCCTTATGTTGTTCTATACCCATAAGACCTTTATTCATCTTCAGAACACAAATGAAGATTTTTTGATGAAATCCGAGCGCTTTCTGACCCCCCATAGACTGCAACGTTATAACCACTTTCAAAGCCCAAAAAGGTAATAAAGACATTGTTAAAATAGTCCATTTGACTACAGTGATTCAAACATAATGTTATGAAGCGACAAGAATACTTTTTGTATATTATTTTTTATTCTATTTTAGTTTACATTTTAGTAATTTTGTCACATAACATTTATTTAGCTTAAGTTTATTTTATTTTAGTAATATTGGTACTTCAACTTAAGCTTATTTTCAGTTAGTTGCCAAGGCAACAATTTTTTTTAATTTTCATCTTATATTTTATTTTATTTAAGACTTATTTCAGTTAATGAAAACAATTTTAAATAGTTTTAGTCAACAATAACAGATGGATTTAGTTAATCTTTTAAACATTTTACATACCGAATACTTTCTTTTAAAAGCATGCATTATGTCCTGCTTGGCTTAAATCTTTAATTTGTGCATGGTCAAAGGCTGTTATATGTCATGCTAAAGAACATTCTTTTTATGGTAAAAGAAACAAACATTCCTTAAGTTTTGGGTGAGCAATCTCATACTATAATGTTTACTTCCTCTGATTTACTATTTTTCTTTTCATCTTTGTACATTTGAATATGGGTTGTTTTTGCATGAATACGTTTGATACAATTTATCCTATTTTACAGTCTTTGCCTCTATTCATTTGTAAAGCATTGGGAGCCAAATAGCACCTTGTCAGCTCAGATACACGTCTTTGTCAGTTTCTTGATAACCCCAAAGCAAACTATTTTGTTCAATTTTTCAGTTTGTTACCTACTATACAGATGTAATTGTTTTCATGCAACACACAAATATGTATGCAAATTACACAAGGAATGAATAATTTGGTCTTGGAGCTCTTGTATTTCTATTGGTGTTGTAGCAGCTTGTCTTGAATAATGTTTTGTGAGGAGCAGTTCGAAATGTAAGTTATGAGAGAAGTAATGTCTGATTTGTTAAAAAAAAAAAAAAAAAAAATCATTGTTTTCAGTCAGATCCTTTCAGTGAATCAGTGATCCAGTTTACAAAACTGATCTGAATGATTCTTTCTTAACTGATTTTCAGTTAAATTAACTCCAACTTAATTTAACTTTAATAATTTTGTCTCAGCTGTTAACCGCTCACTGGACAATGTCAAATATCAAATCAAA
This sequence comes from Scardinius erythrophthalmus, assembly GCF_964197995.2. Taxonomy (NCBI): domain Eukaryota; kingdom Metazoa; phylum Chordata; class Actinopteri; order Cypriniformes; family Leuciscidae; genus Scardinius; species Scardinius erythrophthalmus. The sequence continues at coordinate 13,408,207 of NC_138232.1, read as the reverse complement.
TATCAATGACCCTATCCCTAACCCTAACCAACCTAAATATCTATCATATATTTGTCATAAAAACATTGTTTCCCATTATTAATTATTAAAATATTTTTAAACTTATCATAATAACATAAAAATGTTTTATGCCATTGCTTTGGCAAAGCATCTGCTAGACAATCAAATTGATCATAATGATTACGATATATAGAACATTTGGCAGTGTTGTTGTGTATGTTTATTCAGAGTTGGTGTCATCTCTTCACAAGTGTTGGGTCATCTGAAATCTTTGTAAGAGGCTGGATCCAAACTGGAGCTGGCATAATAGATGGGCATCCTGAGGTAGAAACAGAAAAGCAAATGGAAAATAATTAGAGTTAGAGCACACGGCAGAAAGGGTGAGGAAGCGAGATATCAACATATCAACCTAAAATGTGGAACACAACTTGTTCAGATTTTTTGCTTTCATTTTCTTGCAGTTCTAGAGTAAAATATATTTTGTAATATATATATTTTATATAAAATATAAATAATTATATTTTTAAATTTGTACATTTTAATAAACTCAAACTTATATCACTTTTTTCTGTTTCACTTTCATAATTTATTTCACTTCAACAATAATCTGACAAATTAAATCAAGACCATCCATAGGTCTAAATTCCAAAGCATTCTTGAATTACAACCATTTAAGTTTGGGTAGTGATTTTCATGTTTATGCGAAAAAAAGGTGACAGTTAAAGGGTTAATTTAGTGATAACAATGAATTAATAAAGCGGTCATTTGCCAGGTTAGGTGTTCATATATCTCTGAAAGTATGCGATTTTAAAAGCCCATTTCGAGTCTTGACAATTTCGACCAAATACATAACATTAGCAAACTGTTACTGCGGTTATGGGATAGCTTACATTAACGTTACAGCACCTGTTATCGTTGACGTTAGCTCACTTTAAAGGTGCTCTAAGTGATGTTGGGTGATGTCACTTCTTGTTGACGTTTAAAGTATTGTCAAACAAAACGGTGGCTAGCTAGACCCTCCCTCCTCATCTGCGCACTAATCCCCCAAACTCCACCCCTAAATCATTCCTGTCGTTATTGGCTGGAGCAGTTTGTTATGTTTCATGGTGCGGGTTATCCCAGTTTGTTTCTCTTGCTGTTTGTGGAGCCTGTGTTGTCTACAGAGACCGTGTTTTTTTACATTGTGTTTAGGGGACAGGCAGCTAGCGGATGGTGAGGAGATGTTTGCTGTATGTGACAAAAAATGTTTTGGCCTAAAAAACGCGCGACATCACTTAGAGCACCTTTAAAGTTAATAAAACCTTTTCTACTTTACCTCTCTGGATCTTTGGGGAATCTATGAAATGCTAGTTGATTGGTTGTACACTGGTAGTTTTTGCAGTTGATGGCAGAACACTGTTTTCTTTGTTTCCAATTATTTCCAGACATAATGTTAATGCTGTACAGTAGTTGTGCTAACGGTAAAGCCGTTGGTTCAGTCCAAAATGGCGGCCGCGCTACCGATGCGCCACCTAGTGGCTGTTGTCAAAACTGCAACGGAGTTTCGCCTCTTGTTACTTCTATACTCTTTGATGTTAGTATATAACATGTTGCAAGACACTTTTAAAATCTGGCTATCATTTTTAATCGTATTATTTGAATGTTTATTTTAATGCATATTGATGCTAATTTTATTTGTTATTTGCTGTTTTTCGACATAAAACTTGGTGAATTGATTTCATTGTGTAGTATTAGTACTTTTGAACAGGATTCTGTGATAACAGTGATAATTTTTGGCACTTTAATAAGTAAGTGAAATGTTCATGCCATTTCATCTCTAGTTATGATCAACTAAAATCATCTAATTATGTGTTTTTTACAGTAGGCCTATAATATGTAATATATTGAAATAAAATGAATTCTTTGATTTGAATATTTTTTGGCAATGTGTCGTGTAGGTCTTAAATTTCAATCTTTATGGTCTTAAAATGTCTTAAAAAGGTCTTAAATTTGACTAACTGAATCCTGCAGCAACCCTGTGATGACAAAGTTTTCATTTTTGTATGAACTATCCCTTTAAAGCTTTTTGATGTCAGATCTTGAATCACTTTGATGCTTTACGAAGCACTTGGTAAAAACACATCCCTCCCAAAGCCTCGCAATTCTCTCTCTCTTTTTTTTTGCATCGCTCTCCTTGCTTTTTTTATTCTGTGGGTTTTTTGCTGAGTCAAAGGCTCCTCTTCCATATGCCAGTGCAGGATTTACCTCTCTGTGCCATGAGACAGATTCACCTCACTGTAAAGTAGGGTATAAATAGGTTTCGCTGAGGAATATTACAATAAGGTTGGATCCTGGTCTGGGGAACCCTGGGAGGTTTTTAGTCCAATAGAAGCATGGCCACCTCATGCTGTGCTTTATTGCCTCTCATTACTCAAGGACCTCAAGTCATATTTGTCATATTGGCACAGTTCTGATTTCCTCACAGTATTTGACACCAATAATATTCCTCCCTGTGTGAATACGGCTCATTGGGGAGATGCTTCCCACTGGATGTCTTGCCAACAAAGCAATTATGTACCTTTTTTTTCTTTTCTTTTTTTCGTTTTCTGGGTGCACTTGGGTTTCTTTTACTGTTGTTTGTACTGTACCTTTAAGCATTTAGTCATGTATTAGTACTTGGTTGTGGAAGAACTCTTCTGAAGGATTGTGCTTGTTTATTTTCTTATGTTCACAGCCAGGAAGTACGAAAGTGGGGAGTATTTAAATATCACAGGCATCACTCGGGATCAAGCAGGGGACTATGAGTGCGGCGCCGAAAACGACATTGCTTCACCTGACACTAAGACCGTGAGAGTCACAGTCAACTGTGAGTACCAAATACTTATTTTGTTTATGTTTGTTTACTGTCAGACTGTGTAGAGTCACATGCACAATGACATTGAGTCTTTTCCCCCTCTCTTACTGGAGATACTTACTGGAGCTCTGTACTGTAACCTAGTGAGGCTGTCAACTGTCTACTGCATCCTAACTGAAATGGGACATTGTAAGTGACCGATTTGGAATGCTCTACATGAGCAGAAACTCCATGCATTATAAAATAGCAGAAATCTTGCAAAGCACACAGGAAATGTGCCTCACATTTGATTTAAATGGAGTGTGGTGCTAGCATGTTGATAAGCTAACGGGACAATACCCTAATAAAATCTGTTGGAATAGGCTAGTCTTATTTAATTACACTGAACTATTTTATTGATCCTGAATTCTTTTATTTTATGATTTAGTTTATAACTTTACCTTTTATTATAATTATTATAGTTGCACTTTATTTTACAGTCCTGTTCCCCATGTGCATACTATGTACTTATAGTAATTGCAATAACTGGGTGATAACTGGTACTAACCCTGAACTTACCCCTAAACCTAACCTTAACCCATGTAGTTACCTTATATCACCCAGTACTTTCTTACACTGTAAGGCCACGTAAGTGCATGTACTGTAAAGTACAGCTATTATTATTTTAATAATATAAGGTAAGATTTTAACTAATTACTTACATCAAAAGATATATTATATAGGTGCAATGTACTTATTGTGTTCATGCTGTACTTCAAAACACTTCTGCTGCTATTGATGTGGGATACGGGTGAGGTTAGGGACAGGTTTGGTGGTATGGTTAGGTTTTAGGGTGAATTAAGGTATAAGGGAAGGGTCAACAGTGTAAGTTTTACAGAAATTAATTACAGGTGTAATTACAATCAATGTAAAAACATGTATGTATACAATAATTGCATTGTATTAAATGATTAATTTAAATGTTACTACATAGTAGATAAAGAAAGTTCATTTAAAGTGGGACCTAATTTAATATTCTATATTATTATAAGTATGTAATATAATATTATAATATATAATCCACATTTCGGTCATCTGCCATCTTAAATTCTGTTTCAGCTCCTTGTTGTGGCATCTGGCTGCTCACTAGATTTCGAAACTGAGCTACGGTCTTACTTCTGTATCTCCAAGGTCGACTGGGATGGAAATTAGAATAGAATTCGTGCTACTGGAGTTCCTTAATATTTAACGAAAGAATTCCCTTTTTTGTCTGGGATGGAATGATTAATTTTCAGTGAGGAATGGTCTCAGTGTTATACGGAGTCTTCTATTATGCAGGTAATGAGTCTCTCAAAGTGTGAAAAGACAGTAATGAGCACTCCAAGCATTAATGAATTATACTGACTTTACCCATCATGCTCATAGTGAGGCTCTGCCTCCCACCATATACAGGGGGAAGGACACTTGACAGTTTCTCTTCCTCCTCTGTTCTCTTTTAAGTCATTTTGTCTCATCTGCGGTCACAGGGATCATTAATCTCTTTGTCTCCGTATATACCATATGCTGAATCATGGCACAGCAAGAGCACATAAATCAGATAGCCCGACACTCACACCAGAATAAATGTGGCGCTCAGACCATCAAACGCCAGCTCCCTTTACTATCATGCAAACACAGACTAATGGGCAGACAACCACTTGGAAATGTCAAGATTTGAGCGGGAATGGCTAGATGACAAGGATGAAGTCATAAGTCATATCACATCTCCTCCCCGTCGATTGTATTGACACTCTCTAATGAGGAGTGAAGCTGAGAAGATAGAGGAACAGCTCAGTGCTGAGTCTGCTGGTCCGCAATTTCTTCAGCTTAATGACCATTTTCAATGTGCAATTCCTTCATTTTATACCCACTATTTTTTACACTATTCTACATATGCTACATACCGGTTTCTTGGGTTGGATGGTGGCAAGGGGTCAGGGTTTGTTGGGACATTTGAGACATTCTTGTGGTGCCATCAGCCAATCACCATTGTCCTGACATTTTCCTGTGGCTCAGGAGAGTTTAGTCACGTGCATTTACACAAATGGATGGCTTTTTTCCAGGCATTATAGACCTCCCCGGAACCAAGAGGTTGATGATTCGGTTGATTCACAGTGATTTACAGTGACATCTAATGGAAGCAGTAACAACTGATCTTGTTCACTTCGAAACATTTTGCTTTTGAGCAGGAAAAGGGATAGACATTATCCCAATGTATCAATCAAAGCACTTTAACCCACTAGAGCTGGGTAAAGAATTAGCTGGAATGGAGGCACCAATGCTTGATTTAGAAGAGAAGTGTTATCTCACCATTATGTCCCAAAATAAAAGTGAGAAGGATGCGAGAGGACTACTCTGCTAGTGCCCATTCCCTTGCTCAAAGAAATCCTTGATGTGAAATGTGCAGAGCTAATATGTTTTTATTCAACCACTCAACAGTAAAAAGAAGAAAAATCTCTGCATCAGAGTATAGTAATAGATGCTGTACTGTATCTGAGGATATTACCAGTGTAATGTGGTGGGCATGGTTTCATTGTGTATTTCAGGTTGTATCATTCTGTATGAATTTAGGTTACCAATTCATTTCAAGTAGACTAGTTGTAAATACATTTTAAAAAATTTACACAAAATCTGGTAAAAAACTAAAATAAAAATTAGTGTAACATGTTACATGGGCAGAACAACTGATGATGTGATATATGTGACACCTTTCTTTGTATTTGTAGTTTTATTAGCCTAACACGACTGCAGATAGTGTGACTCGACTCTGACATTTCAAGGGTAATCAGTGTAATTAAATACACGCGAAAATAATCCGGTTTGAAAATAATTACGGCTTTTAGGTATGTGCGAAACTGACCTTCAGGTTAATTGCAGATTATGACCACTAATTGAAATAAGCTAATTTATTAGATGAAACCTAATTCTGTGTTTTAATGCATTTAACACATGTATATGTTAGTTGTAACTTTATTGAAGCCGCAAGGACTTTTGTAGAAATTTATGAATAGGATGTTTTTTTCGTTTTTTTTACTTTTCAGCCATTTACACCATAATAATATCTAAATGAAGACCTACAGGTCAATGTCAAGAATCTTCTGATAGGTATAGACCTGCGGTAAATAATAAAATCCCAACTGACCCATGTGTGACAAACACCTTGAATAATTTACTGTTGTTGTTACTCGTTCCCCAGTGAATCCTCAGATAGTCTTCTGTCAGCATTCTGTGAAAGTCATGTTAGATCACTCAGCTAACTGAAATAATGTTAACACTTTAAATGCCCATGATGACCTCCACGTGTAACCACTCATGCAAAAAAAAAAAAAAGTTATTGTTTCGGTTGGTGTGCAGCGATTGTATCTCTGAGTAAGCATACTAATTCCTAAAATGCTGAAATTCAGCCTCTCGTAAACATTACCCAGACCTGGTGCTCAGTTCCAGCCAAATCAAACGTTCACAAAAAAAACATTCACAAAAAAAATAAAAAAACAGTAAAAAAATAAATAAAAAAAAGCTGTCTGGTCCCCACAATGTAGGTGATCTCGGGTTTTACTATCCTTGTGGGGACATTTGGTACACACACACACACACACACACACACACACACACACACACACACACACACACACACACACACATACATATATATATATATATATATATATATATATATATAAATATATATATATATATATATATATATATATATATATATATATGAGAAACAACTATTGCATTTTAAATTTGCACTATTTTGATTTGAAATGAGATGTAATGAAACTCATTTTGTCTTGTCTAACTATATGCCACAGCGTTGTCTTATTTTCCTGTTGAAATTCGCACCAGATGTTTAGTTTTAAGTTTCAGTGCCTCTAAAGACATCAAGCTATAGAAATATATAAATAAGACAGATTAGGTGATGTCATGTAGCTCACAGATGTTAGAATGTTTATGCAAAATGCAATTGTTAGAGCTTTCGAGCGGCAATGTAATGCCTTTACTTCATGTGTCATTTTGTCAAGTCACATTTTGAGCTAATGTGTCCTGGAACAACCACTTTGTTCTGCAAATTACGAAGAAAGACAGTCTGTTTACATTCAGATTTCACCTTCCTTAAACCTCCTTGTGTTTTATAGAAATTTGTAGTCAGAGAGGGATTGGTGTTATTGTGTTGCATAAGAGATTGATTTAAGCTCTATAGCTGCATGAATGATTAGTAGAATATTAATCTTTGATGGCTGTTTTATCTTGAGCTGGTTAAGGTCATATATTTTTATGCATGCAATTTGTTTTGTACATTTTATGCATGATGCTATACATAAAATCTCTGTATAGAAGACTATGTATAAAAATTTGCTTCAAACTTTATTTTAGTTAAAATAATTACTCATGAAATCCATTGATTCCATGGAATCAAAATTTACCTTATTTACTACTTTTTTTGTAATTTAATACAATTCTCCTTATGTATATGTATATATATATATATATATATATATATATATATATATATATATATATATATATATATATATATATATATATATATATATATATATATATATTATTTTAATTAAAATAAAGCTTGAAGCAAATTGGAATTGTGCAACACGTGTTACACTGATGTCATCAAACCAGACCCCAAAAATAATTATTATTATTTCCTTTATTTAACCGGGAGAATCACATTGAGATATTATTATCTCTTCTTCCAGCGAGACATGGTCAAGATAGCGGCACACAGAGTTTCACACAAAAGAATAACAATAAGACAACACCACAACAATCAAAAGCTAGGTAAAAGCAAATCAATTCCAAAAAACAATTACAAGTGTCCTGTAAAACATTTTGCAAAAGACGTTTAAAAGTGCTTAAGGTTGGAAGTGTGTCTAGATTAAGAACATTTTGCAATTCATTCCAAGCCCAATGAGCATAAAAAGAAAATGCACCTTTAGCAAATTCTGACAATACCCTTGGGACTTTAAGCGTAATATTTTTAGTGTATTAGCCGAATGTGGGAACCTGACCTAGTACAATAATTATTTGTATAATAAATTAAAAGATTTGATATATAAAAGGGTAATTTACCTAAAAGAGCTTTTGCGCTAAATAAATACATGTGTAGCTTTCTCCTTTGGCTAAAACGGATCCTTGAGGAACCCCAGTATTAACTTGTAGGAATGGTGAATTGTAGTTTTCCACGGACACACATTGAGTGCGATCTGAAAGATAATTTTCAAACCAATTTAAAGCTGCTTTCACTAAGGCCTATAAACCTGAGTCTCTGTAACAATAATTTATGATCTACAGAATCGAAGGCTTTTAATAGATCAATAAATAAAGCAGCACATGACTTTTTGCTGTCTAAAGAGGTTGTAATATCATTTGACACTAACGTGACTGCAGTAATGGAACTATGTCCTATTCTGAATCCAGACTGATAATCGTGAAGAATATTATTGGCTGACAGATATTGTTTTAATTGGTCATTTATTAATGATTCGAAGACTTTCGCTAAAACTGGCAATCTAGATATAGGACGGTAATTGTTTGGATCTTCAGGATCTCCGCCCTTTAATAAAGGAGTAACCATTGCTGATTTCCACATTTTTGGTATAGTATTGTAGACAAGACACAAGACTTAAGTTAAATAAAGAGGCTATAGGTTCTGCTTCGAAATCAGCCGCCAATTTTAGGAGATAGGGCTCAATTTGATAAATTCCTGCTTTTTTTTGTATCTAATTTCATTAGAGCTTTGTGAATCTAATAGGCAATTAAATGATTGTGAAAGGCAGTATTGGATAGGTTCGGCAGTTTCCTTACAAGTATTAACACCCGAATTAATACACTCAGAAGTGGAGCCAACTGAAATAAAATAACTATTAAGAGTATCTGCAATAGCTTCTTTGCCCTTAACCACAATATGATTAGCTTTAAGATGATCTGGAAATTTAAATGAAAGATTTGATACTGAAGTAGACTTGACTAATTTCCAAAACTTTGTAGGATTATTTAAATTTTCATTTATCGCGGACAGATAATAATCACATTTTGCACTTTTGATTAATTGTGTGCATTTATTTCGTAATGCTCTATAGGAAATCCAGTCTAAAGAATTGTTTGAGTTCTTTGCCTTAGCCCAAGCAGCATTCCTCTGTTTTTTAAAGGTAGAAACAGTGTCATTGAACCAAGGGTTATCTTTACCACTTATCCTAAATCTTTTGATTGGAATGTGTTTATCACATATGGATGTGAATGTCGATTTAAATAATCCCAAGCCAGAGTACTAGCATCTGGCATGCATGAACAACACCCAAATCACTATTGTAGAGATTGCATAGGAAAGCTTGATCATTAAAATGCTTAAAAAGTCTTTTATAAATATAACGCAGTGAAGTTCTAGGAGTTTTACAATTTCTCACACAGACAACTGCACAGTGATCACTAATATCTATGCAAAAAACACCAAAAGATGAGTATCTGTGGGAAGCGTTAGTTAAAATTAAATCCAGTAAAGTGGATCTGTCTATATCCTTTTGATTCATCCTGGTTATTCAATTAATCATCATCTCTTTAAAAAGATCAGAAGATGACGACAGCCAGTCCCAGTTGAAATCGCAGAGTATGATCAGTTCATGTTTAGTCCAGTCGTGAAAGAAATCTGCAAATAAAGTATATACCTCACTTGAAGATGATGAAGGCGGGCGATAACATCCAGTCACAACAATATCCGAACCAGAAAGATTTACTTTGAGCGCTAAAAGTTCAAGGCCATTTGGTTTGCTGATTGACTATATGCAGGAACAGTTTAAATTAGATTTCATATATATTGCAACTCCCCCTCCTTTTTTTGCACGACCAGATCTGAAGCCATTATATGCATCAATATTAATCATATCATTTGTGACTGATGTTTTTAGCCATGTCTCAGTAAAGACCATTATATCTGCACCAGTCGTGTCAGCCCAAACTCTTAAAGAGTCCATTTTGTTGATAAGGCGTTGATAATCACGTTCAAATGAAAAAAGCGTAATCCGTTTGATGCTTTGAAATCGTCGGGCGTTTGAAGTTGGGCTAACGTTGGACCCGGTTTGGGGTGAATATTAGGCTACCCAATAATAGAATCATGATGAGAACTAACCACGATCTCCTTCCTGTGCATTTCGTCGTCGGATCTTTACCACAGGTGGCGTCGCATTAGCTGTGAAACTCCGACTCCGTGCGACCACAAGCAGCGTAATCCACTTGGTACATCTTCGGAAGAGAATAGTGGTTCTCGAGAAATGTCTCTCATGGAAAGCCGAAGCGTCAGGCCATGATTATTAAGCAATCCCGATGTAGTCCCGGCATACAGATCATGCCGTTGAGGCCGCTGATAAAGCGTGGTTACTTCACGATCACTGTTGCTGCTTTCGGTATCCTCAGCACAAAAAGGCATACCAATCTCAGGAATCCATAAGGTCGTGCAGCAACACAAAATAAAAAATAAAAATATTAATAAAAAAATAAAAATAATGACAGGTTCTCAACCACTTCTCTGTCTGCAATTGGTTGACCAAACAGACACTGTTTAAAAATTTAATTAAAGTTGCTGCCTTTCATTTTTAAGTGCAATCAACTTGGATGTCTAAGTCATTACAACTTAAATTACATTACTCTGACTTAAAAGGAGAACTCGGCAACTCTAGCGAACTCTAGTCACTTCTTCGCTGATTTTCCCTTTTGTTGTCGCATGTTTTCCCCACGAGCTCCCCCTACAGCTGTGGTGGGGCGTATATTTCACAACACAGTCGTAAAAAACTCACTTGCGGCGGCCTCCTCCCCTTCTCTACCGCTGCTCATGTGCGTTTGTTTTGATCGGAGCAAGCCAACTGAATCGTGTGGAGCTTTGTCTATCGAGGTGGGTAATCTGGTAATACATCATACATGCGTGTGTGTTTATGTCGAATTGCCGTAAAGCGATTTGTGTTTCGCGCTCGTTCTCGTTCTCGCTTTCGCTTCTCACGAGACTTCCAATTTCTATCTTGCCGGGACGGTAGTGAACAAGTTGCAAGGTTGGTTTTCCGCCTGGGAACGCTGGGGGGAGCGGGGAAAGTCACCAATATCACCAGAACAGGTTGTTTAACCATCCAAATGATTTCTAGACAGTTTTATTAAGTTAAAAAAGCTACCAAGTTCTCCTTTAAAAAATGGGTTGAATCTTGTATAACATAAAAAAGTTGAAAATTGCCTAACTTATTTTGATGAGTTAAAGCAATGTAAAAAAAAAAAAAAAAAAAAACGTAGTCAAAACTTATTGATCATATAATATTTACAGTGTATAGCCCTGCCCTAAACTCACATCACTGGTTGAGGTAATGTTGCTGTGGACCTATTGGATTGTCCAAACGGTCTCCATTCATTGTAATTAGATAGAAAAATCAACCAGGTCTGTAGGCTATACGTAATTGTCCATGTCTCTAAAGCCCCTTTTACTCAGCGTGATGAAATTGCCAGAACGCCTTCTGTGTGAACGCAAACATGACCCGGGATTGATGCCGGCATCGATGCCGGGTTGGGGACCTAGTAACATTGCCGTGTTCAGTCCCGGAACGCGCGCTGTGTGAACAAAAGCCGTAATAATGCCGTGTCGTAGTAATGACGCTGAAGCCGGGATCGTTCACCAGCTGATTCCGGAAAATCACTGGCAGTGTGAATGAACCAAAATAAAACGAACCCGGGTCACTTTATCCGTGTATTTTCCGGAATCTCTGTGTGAAAGGGGCTAAATAGATGTGTTTGCTTGATGGTTTCTTGTTGTTGCCTAATGAGGCCAAGAGTCCACTTCTGCACTCTGTGTAAACATAGTCATTTACTAAGAGGTTATAGTGCAGCTTAAACTTCAACTATAATTTGAGGTTATTTAAACAATCTGTGAACAATGTTGCAATTACAGTCCCTTTTTCATACATTCTTTGATTTTAAATTGGCTGTTCAGCCAGTTGCTTTTAGCCAAACTTGTGTTGCTGCATTTTTCATGCACAAGAAAGCTGTCAGGAAGCAGCTTAATTTTAGCCATTTGCATTTCGAGTTTGTTGCTGAAGTTTCTCAACATGAGGACCAAAGACGTGTCAGTTCTGATAAAGCATGTTGTCATTAAGCCGAGCAGCAGGATAAACTGATCAGAGGCAAAGCAGGTACTATATGTCCAAATCACCAGTTTGAAAAACAGAACAGGGAAAAAAAGAAGTGCTTGAGATCCAAAGCATACCACCCTATTTGTGAGACATGGCTGTGTGCTATGCCCTAGGCATGTGTGGCTAATTCTGTCTCCCTTGACTTTAGTGATGTGATTGTTTATTAATGTAATGTGAGCTGTAATGAAGATGAATGCTGCTAATGCAACCAAGGAGTTTTTCAGAACCCAGTAGACGAATGGTATTGACTCTTGACCAACCAAATCATTCCCTTATCCAGTTGTGCATGCTTTTCACTTGCTGAAGACAACAAAAGATGGCTTTCACATGCCCAAAACAAACTAAATCACCATGGTCCAATGGGCAAGATTTCAGTCACTCATTGAATTCTGGGGATTTACTGCTAAGTATGTAATAATGGGACTTCACTCCAGGGTTTTAGTTATTATATTTAACTAAAACCATAATTTTCATTACTTAAAATAAAAGAAACTACTACTGAAGTAGAATAAAATCTCATCATCTTTATGAAAATTATAAAAATAAAAAAATATTCAAAATATGAATAAAAGAATAAATAGAATTTTTTTATATTAAGGTCTGTAATTCTTTCAAGGTTCATCATTTTGGAGATAAATACTCTTAAATTAAAGCTGTGTCATGTATTTTGTTGGTCTTGTTCATGCTTGCATATCTTTTATTTTGAAATTTGTCTTAGTCTTGTTTTCTGGTTTTTCATGTGACTCCCTTGCCCCTCTTGTGATCATGGCTGTGTCTGAAATCGCATACTCTCTTGAGTAGGTGTTTATTTTGAATAAGCAATTACTTCATGACTGCTAAAAAAGTAGGTTTCATATGGTTTGAATGTGTGTAGTACAAATGTAATCTGGACGTACTACATTCGCCATGTTGTCATTATCATATGACCTACCAGCATCAGTTATGTCGCTGCACTGCCATTTATAAATCCTCTCCTGTGGCCTCATGGCATAGTAAAGTGTACATCATATGCAATTTTCAGAATCTCGCTGGAAGGCCTTCCAGGTACTTTTTGCCTACTCTTTTATAGGGCTGGACCCAAATATTCGAATATGGGTGGGTTGGTACTCGATTTGAAAATTTGACGTTCGAATATTCGTTTTTTTTTGTTTGTTTGTTTTTTGCACACCTAAAATCCCCCGCAAAACGGTTCTCATTCGCGCTTGAATAAGGCCGGCGACACACTGGCTGCGTGGCATGAGCATCTCCGCTGCGTGGCGTGTCCGTTTTCGGCTCCCATGTTAACAGGTTGGAGTTTGCACACTGCCTGCGAGACACGCGTCTCAGGCGCGGCTCGAGCCACGCGGAAAACGCGTGCATGCTAGAAATAGAACGACACCAGTGTTCCAGCAACAGGAGTGTTCTCTGGCTAGAGCGCAGAACAGCGGAGTTTGTATGGACTGAAGTGCAGGCCTGAGCTTGTGTTTTGGGTTAAGCTGCGTTGCTTTGACATTGTGGAAAATAGAATAATAGAAACAAAATGTATTAGCCTTTTTACCCGTTATTATCAATCTAAATTAATCTTGTTTTTAATTTAACTTAATTTCGTTTTTCTTTATTTAAATTTCGTTTTTCTTTATTTAAATTTCATTTTTTCTTTATTTAAATTTCGTTTTTCTTTATTAAAATTTTTTTTCTTTATTTAAATTTAGTTTTTCTTTATTTAAATCTACCCTTTACTGTGTCAGTTATTTGTTAGTCAGAAAAATATTAGACTACCTTAAAAGTATTGCTTAATTTAACAGACCTGTGTGTGTGCGTTTTATATTTCTCGGAGCATAAGCCCTGCCCGCGTGAGGTGCGCTGCTTCCCGCTTGCGCTGTTCTGTAGTTTACTAAAAGTTTATTAATTCTGAACATGTTGCGTCTCGCGTGTCTATCTATATTGCACCAAATGCGACACTGCATTTGGCATTTGGAAAATGCGACACTATTTTCCGAACCCTTGCGAAGTCGATTGGATGAACGGTTCTCGAAATTAGAGTTCTCAACGGGCCTGGAAACCGACCCGACCCGGCCCGTGGCTTTTAAAGCCCGGACCCGATATAACCCGACACATCATCATGAATTATCTGCCCGAACCCGGCCCGTGGCCCGACGATAATTTTTTTTTTTCTCATACACGTATTATCATGACCAGCAGACGGGAATTCAAATCAACCTTTAATGTTCATGCCTTTTAACAATACAAACAATACAAACAACTTTCCAGACCTCTGATTTTCCCACTCCTGTAGTAGCGACGGTGAATTCACCTGCGGCAAGTTTACTTTTCACCAACTCCATCTTCTTCTCCAGGCTAAGGCGTGCACGCAGTGGCATCAGGTCTGCCCCCACCCTTCTCCATGATGCACGTTGCACGCAGCAGACTTTCTTTAAGGTGAACAGCAGCAATGATTAATAAATGTTTTTTTGTTTTGTTTTGTTTTTCACTGAGCGGAAAAGATTAAGCCCAAGGTCCGACCCGAGTCATTTGCTTATATTTTCGACCCGAACCCGGCCCGAACCCGTCGGGTTCCGTCGGGTTTGTCGGCCGACCCGACCCGTTGAGAACTCTACTCGAAATAATCAAAATGCAAACGGACATACAGACACATAGAGAATACTGCCTTTATTAGAGAGAAGAATATGTTCAGCCCCCTCTCTCCGAAGCTTCGAATATTCGATGTTCATTACTACCAAAGCTTTGAAGCTTAAAAAATGGTATTCGGACCAGCCCTACTCTTTTATACTGTTAATTCGGACATACTTCTTTTGTCACATACTGTTTTTCGCCTACTATATAGTAGGGAAGTATGTGATTTCGGATGCAGCCAATGTCTTGTGCTTCCTTTATCTAATGTGTCATGTTCTGTTTGGTTTATCGTCTTGATTGTTCACAGGTATTTCTTGTTAGTCATAGGCCCATGTATTTAAGCCCTGATGTTTGCCCTGTTACTTTGTTGGGTATTGAAGTAAGTTGCTGTCTTATGTTTCATGTGTCAGGTCATAGTCCATAGTCAAGGATTATGATTATTAAGTTTTGTATTTTGTGTGTAGTTTGTTTCATGCTTTGGATTTTGGATTCTCACCACATTAAATAAACTGCACTTGGGTTTATTACATTATCATCCTGTTACAAGCTGACTTTATGAATTTTAGTCTTATGGTGATTCTAGATGGGTCATAACAATAATCGATAGTTTTATTTGCACATGGTCTGTGCTGCTGCAGTGATAAACCATCAACAAAATGGCCCTGTTTGTCCCTTCATGTCCCCACATGGCAATGCATTGTGTGCTTTTTTTATTTATTTTTTATTTAAACCAATCAATGTCAAGATGCAGCCCATATAGATGATGACGACAGGACACAAGTGCGTCAAGTAAAGTTCTTTAGTGTGCTCGCATAATTGAAATGTGAAACCAAACCAAAACTAACCGAATGTATGCAATGTATCAAACCATGAACTTTGGTTCGGACCTTGGTGCGGATTTTCAGGTGTGAAAACGCCCTGAGTGAGCACAGCGCAGGACCAGAGACAGAGAGGGTCGAAGAAAGCAGCAGAACTTAAGTAGTGTTTTCTCAGAGTTCACTTTGTAGCCTGCTCCCTGAATAATCGCGCTTATTCATTTGTGGATGTTAACTGAATCTGTAAGTCAGCTACACTGTTTATTTCTGAATATTAGGCTATATTTTATTCTGGTGCACTTAACGTTATCGCTACTGTGTAATAGTAGCCTATGCTATTCCCCAACTAAACATATCCTATTCAATGCGTTCACAGTCTCTTTCACGGCCATCATTTGTAGTAGCCTAATCACAAACTGTTTGCTCAAGCGTAGCGTTTTCTCGGAGTTCACTGTGTAGCCTGCTCCATCAATCATGTAGTTCAATTTTCCATATTTATTGTATGTCATTATGTCAGTATCAGTATTTGTTTTCATGCACAAATAAAAATGTCACTGCTGTGTCACAGCAAAATCAACTTTTGCTGTGTAATTGTAACAATGAGCACTCAAACACACTGAACTAACAATTACTAAAAACACACACAAAAACTGATTTTGCACAGGCACTTTGCACTAGTATTTAAAAAGTCCCAGCTAGGGTTGGGCCGATAGACAATACCATCATCCATCGCGATGGGTGACAGACATCACGATGTTTAGCCGGTGTTGTATCGCGATTCAGTTTCTGAATTCAGAATTCATCCGTTTCTCCCGAAATACATGAAAGTAAGTGGCCAGTGAACTGGGAGAAGAATAGAGTAAACTTTATATACTTACACTGTGTATCTGATATGAATAAAACACGTCGGCAAATTTGAATGGATTGTTATTGCTGCTTCCATAGAAACCAACCATTGTGCATTTTACAAACTATAAATGTATTGTTTTGCTATAAATTATACGTATTTAAATGTCTGAAACCTAAAATAAACATTATGTGGTTAAAAACACTGAATAGTTGTGATACAAGCGCTGAGCGCGTCCGTCTTTGGCTCAACGCCAGCCATAGCGTGAAAGCACAGTTTGAATCTGGCAGTTTTGTCACGTCACTGTACATTCGCTCATTAGTGGTCAGCTGCTGCAGAGTGTGCCAAAAACGAAATTGCTGATGAGATGTAGAGGAAAATATCTAGTGGAAAATGAGAATGTTACGTTACCCCCCTGTCATCGTCCATCGCGATGTTTCACTGTAGACATCGTCTGATGCCAAATTGGTAGACATTGCCCAACCCTAGTCACAGCTTCATCAGGGTTGTCCTGATTTGTATTCATATTATTTGTGGTATTTGTAAATGCAATTAAAGACTCTACCCTGTTACTGGCTTGACATTTTACTCTAATGATTATATTCATTCACGGACACATGCATTTATGATTTGACATATTCATGTCACTGAAAGAATTTCCAACTTTTACAGCTGTATTCATTGGGCTGTGCAGTACATTGCAGCCAACCAAGCATATGCAAAAAGCCAGGCTTGATTTTATGGAACATTGAGATTTATCAGAGAAGAAATGCACTGTTACTTGGCACAGTCCAACAGTGACCCATTATTTTTGTATGATTTGAAGTGTGACTGAAAGTGTAGAAGGTTTCCCAGTCAAGAAACAGCAAATGTAGATATACTAAAATTCCTGAACATTGTAATGCAATGAAAGAGCCTTTATGTCTGCAAGACTGGATAAGAAGGATGTGGAGGAGGCCTTTGGATGGCATTCAGTGTCATTTTACTTCAGTAGAAACCTAGAATAAAAACTAGCAAGAAGAAGTCAATCTTAGCAGTTGTCCAGGGCTTACAATAGGCTTTTGAAATCAATGAATGACATTAGTTCTGTTCCAAAACCTACTGAACTGCCATGCTGCCTACTGCCTACTGCCTACATAAGCAGCAATTGATTTCAATAGTGCTAACTGTTAACATGTTGCTAAGGCAATGGCACAACACTATAATAAGCATAAAATATGATATTTTTAATTACAATGAACGTTTCATCAATATATTTTTTATATTGTGCTGCGTAGTTCTCAAGAACCACAAAGTATTTTAAATGGCTGCGTCCGAAAGCTTAAAAATGCTGCCTTCTGAGGATGCATTCCAAGGTAGGAATCCAATGTTAGCTTCACTTCCTGTCTCCCGAGATCCCTTCATCTGATCGATTTTTGAAGGCAGCATAGATGTATCCTTTGCTGCTTTTGATGTCCCACTATCCTGTGAGCTCCATTCTGTGACATTTGAGCAAAAAAAAATAAAGATGACATCTGAATGTTGCATGTGAGTTTGTGTGTAATGTAAGTATGTATTTTGCCAATGTTTATTTACTTTGTTATCATCAAAGCTCTCTCTATTTTGTTGCATTAAACCATTATGTTGCCTCAGAAGTCTGTCTCAAATCAGTTTTGTGAGGTACCTTTGTGTCGTTGTCTGATAGGGCAGCGAGGCAACAAGTCAGCTGCCTATAAGCTTTCAGATGTAGCCGATGTCTGTCTTTAAAGGGGTGGTTGGTTATAATTTCACTTTTCTAACTTTAGTTAGTGTGTAATGTTTCTGTTTGAGCATAAACAACATCTGCAAAGTTACAATGCTCAAAGTTCAAAGCAAAGGGAGATATTTGCTTTTAAAGAAATCCCTTTTTAAGGGCTACAACAAATGGCTGGTAGGGACTACATGACATTCCTCCCGGGTTAGTGACATCACCAACCCTAGAATTTACATAAAACCCGCCCCCGTGAACGCGATTTATAGATTATCATGACAGAATATGCTAATCAATGACTAGAAAATAACTACACATAAGCTACATAAATTCATCAACTAACCATACAGAAATGTCCCGTTTCTTCTACATTTTGTCACTTCTTCTTGAGTCTCTCCCTAATTGTCTGACTCCGATTTGAACATAAAAGTCTAAACGTTTTTGAAATTTTCAGTGCATGTCGGTGTGAGGTAAAAGGACATGAGCTCTTGAAGCTCCGCCCCCTGTGCTGGGACCAGCAGCTCATTTGCATTTAAAGGAACAGACACAAAACTGTGTGTTTTTGCTCACCCTCAAAAAGTGACAATTTTAACATGCTATATAAAAATATCTTTGGGGTATTTTGAGCTAAAACTTCACATGCACACTCTGGGGACATCAAAGACTTATTTTACATATTGTGAAAACAGCATTACACACCCCTTTAATGTAATTCTGGCATGCACTGGATGCACATTATTCTTTGTCCTTCGTCATTTTCTGTGATGTAAATGTAGGTTTTGAAGCTAGAAGTAACAAAAGGCCTCACTGATTGAACCACTTGCTCCCCGAAACTGCAAACTATGTAACTCTGGCGCACATACTAACAAAAGGCTGTAATACATTTTCATAAATTACTCTATGAATAATGCTTTGATATTATAAGGCTTCACAGATAAATAACTGATTGTCTGGAGTGCCCATCTTCCCTGCACAGTACAATATGGCTCCTATTCTTCAGCATGATAGGCTAAAAGCCCATTTGTCTATTTACATAGATTTGTGACACTGTGGTTAATGATTTCATTCAACTCAATACTTTTCTCCACAGCGCATATTCTCTATGGGGCACACAAAGCCTATGTTCCCTTAGCATGAATGTTATTTATAAGGATTGGATGTGTTAGAGAAAGAACATGATGTTATTCTTGAATTTTAAATGGAAAACTTAATGAATTAATAAATCCTGGCTGCTAAACCCAGTGCTGGCGAACAGAATAGGACAATGAGGTGGAGACAGCAATTGGAGCAGTCTCTCTGTTTATAAGCTGATAAGTCATGGACTGATGATTCCATTCCTTAATTGTGAAGAAAACTCATTTTAGCCCCTGGCTGAAGAGGTGGGTTATTAATTGATCTTGTAATTAAAATAACATGTTATACTTGTTGGGTGGATAAAGGTGCAAGACTATATAAATCATCCCTTCCTCCAAAGCATCTTTGTTACATGTGATAAATTAATTATTGTTGGACTGGAGATGTGCCAGTTAGTCATCCTGTACATCCACCCAACACCAACATCAGTGAACTTTAAAGTCAGACATGCTGTGATGTTATAAAACCTATTAAGAGGAAAATTAATAAACTGGATTACCATGCAGTTTCAGTTAACCCATTAACCTCTGGCTCCAGTGTGATAATGCAAAATCCTATTTCACTTTAGATTTGGTTTCCCCTTGAAAGACCAGGTTATACCAAGCCAAGATTTATCCCAACAATAGAAATAGTATTCAATAGCAGTCTATTTTGAATTAGTCAACCTGCTTTTTTTGTACGCGTCAAATCTGTGCATGAAAGAAAAATCACAAAGGCGCTTAACCCTAGGGAACCTTGTTTGGCATATATTGATGTATTCACTGATTTGTGAGGTGCTGTGTTCACAGGTATTCTCAAACATAATCTCTACCTTGTCATTTTAATTTGCGTTTGTGATCAAGCCGCAACTGGCAAATTTGTCAAACAGTAAGCCCCGCAGCATTCATTTTTCATGCCAACTTTGCTATTTTCAGACCCTCCCATCTGGTACAAGCTTAGAAACTCACCAATGATTTACAGTTGCAATCTTTTGTTATGAAGCCTGTAAATGACTAGGATTGTAGGGCTTTTGTGGTTTTTACACCGTGATTTTACATTAGTGAATGCTGGTATGTGATTGGTATAATGAGAGCTCATTAAAAGACTAATGTAATTGTATCTTGGAAGCTGTGAATAGCTGAATAGCTGTGGAAAGCAGATTCTTGTTATAAAAACAGAAAATGGTCTTTATTCACAATTAGTCAAATGAGAATTTTGTCATTTGGCATAAGTTCTGAATTTATTTACTTATTTATTTTTGACCAAATGTAGTTTTTATGTAGTTTGTTTGTTAGTTTTCCCCCAAAAATGTATTCAGTAACTCGCTAAAACATTCACTTCTTTTTTACTATAAAATATATTTTTGATGTTTGAAATTAGATGACTTGCATGAATTCTGTCCCTCCGGACCCTTTATCACTGCAGTATATGTGCTCAAACGATTTTAATTAATATGAAAAGTTGTGGTTGCAGTTGTGGCTAATGCTTTGTTTTCCTCCCTGGGTAGTTCTTGCTAATGCAGCTTTATAATGAACTGGATCATCCCTCAGTGAGGACAGATGCAGTGGTTTGTTAGATACGAGAAGTTAGCTGTGTGGATATATATCAGAGCCAGCTTCTCTTGTGCTATTAGGCAGCCTGCCAAGGCATGCCAATAGCTTACAATACAGCACAAATCTCAGTGATGAATGACACAGACAGATACATACCATATCTCACCCTCAGCAGATTTCAGCCGCTCTCAAATCTCTGTTTTTATGTGCAAAACACATAAGCTGAATTAACTTGAAATCCACTTGTGTAACCTCCAATATGGAGGTGTTTTTGCAGATTTGAAGCATGTACACACATAACAGACGCATAGATGTTTCTAGTAAAAGCACTCTTGGATTCTCTCGCGTTGGCTCTGTATGCAGAGAATTTTCTGATTCTGCCTCTGAATGCCGTATTATAGCATCCAAATCCATTTACAGTAAGCTCACACTGATTAACGGGCCAGAGAAGGTGTGAAATATTTGCGACTACATCCCAACTGAAATGTCAGGTAGTGTGGCAAATGTTAGAGCTAGATATTCTGTTTTCTGTTAAAAAATGAACTTGCCATCACAAATCCGAACACTTTCATACCACCTGACTGACACTGATTTGAATTGCCAAAATGTATTTCTCTGCAGAGACTGGCAGTTCTAAATATGCGTTTGCATAATGAATTGCTTTTGACACCTGATGCCAAGTTACTACATGTATATATGTAACTTATATAAAAACTCTATATCATGTGCCCAGTTTTCACTCTCTAACACCCATCCTTTCATCTTCTTTTCTTTGAATATCATGTTTCACTCAGACATACTGTACAGATACATCAGATTACGGGAGTAAAATTGGTTGCGAACAACATTTTTATTTTAAATTATCTGTATTCTCAGCCTTGTCCTTTGGGCTCAGAAGTCATTTGTCCTCGGCTTTGTCATCAGCAATGTGTTCCTTTAATCTCTTATTTTATCTTATCCTTATATTTTATGCTAGCGTGCTTCTGTGATGCTCAAGTTATGTAATGCTCCCTAGGCATTTTCATGGGCTGATGCCTGTACTGTAAATGCATGATCCAGCCAAAGCACAAGATTCATCCGTTGCCACTTTTTTGGATCAGACAGACTTCTCTTCCAATATATGCCAAAAAATCTGCATTCAAGCAGTGTTGATGTGTCACATTGCTATTTTCATTCCTTCCCAGGAGATTGTGGAATGAAGAAATGATGAGCAGCACAGTATCACAGAACAAAATATCTCAATGCAGTGATTATAGTGATGGATATCCATATTCTTTATACACAGTTCTCACAGCCATGAAAACTTGGATATTTGAACATTTTGATTTCTTGGCCTGAGTAAAAAAAAATTATTAACATTTATTTAGTAATTATTATTTAGCCTAATTTAAGTCATTGATAACTAATATACAAATAGGAATCCCTGTTAAAAATTCATTATCTAAAATGAGTAAATTGTGTGACTAATATTTCTCCCTCACACTGAGTCATCAACCATAAAAATAGTGAGTTCCCCTTCGTCAGCTCACTATGACGTGAGTCAGAAGTGATTCTGACGAATGGGGAAAGCTTGCGAGAGCCTATCTACTTTGAGTGAAACTAAACGAGCCAATGCACATTGGCATGCGATAATTGCACCAGCTGCCGTGCACCGTGGCACAAGCATATAATGAGCAGCAGGTGCCTCGCATCCTTGTCTTTTGCGTCTTCTCTTTCAGCATAAACAGCTGTTTTCACAGCTTTGTCGGTTTGGTGGGTGTGACGATTGAGAGTGAGTGCTCACACTGGGTTGCATTCCTGGTGTGTAGCCGCGGCTATCTCCCTGTGTGTTTCAGCACCTCAGAGCACTTCTGAAAGAGCTAACACGATCTGTCTGTGTCTTTTTCAAGATGTAATTTAGATCGTGTGTTTCTGGATGCGGCCAGTGTTTGACTCCGGCTGACGGGCATGATCGCTGTATCACATGCTTGGGCTATAGGCACGCTGAAATGGCGCTCATGGATGACTCATGTTCTCATTGCGGGAACATGACCATTGCAGCATTATGGTCGAGACTCCGTTACCTCGAAAGAGGTGGAGCCCCTTCGCTTATTCCCCGATCTAGCGCTTCTTCTGCCCAGCAGAAGAGGCCTACTTCGGTTAATAGCCTTGGTAACCTGAGGATCACAGTGAGAAGTAACCCGCCGGGCCAGTCGGCTGGGCCGTACACCGCAGTCTCAGTCGTTTCTTTTGGAGCTCCACCGGATGATCAAATGTCAGTCGCTGCATCGGAGGGTGAGCTAATGTCCTCTGGGGATGAAGACTCGGCTTTGCTGCCTCCTTAGGGTGTGACAGCGTTGTCCGAGTCAGACCCAGAGCTAACGGCTATGCTTTCCCGTGTCGCCGCAAGTGTCGGGCTTGAGTGGAACCCTGCACCGTGTCCCAAACCATCGTGGCTGGACGATTGGTATCTCGGGACGGCCCGTGCTGGTTCTCAGCACCCCGCCCCAGTGCCTTTCTTTCCGGAAGTGCATGAGAGGTTACCAGAGCATTTTTCTGCTCGAAACCGCTGGTGCCTCTTTCTCCCTCACTACCCTCGACGGCGGAGCAGCGAAGGGTTACGTGGGGATCCCCCCGGTGGAGCGGTCTGTGGCGATGCAGCTGTGTCCCAAGACCGCTACCTCCTGGTGGGGAAATCCACGCCTCCCCTCCCGGGCGTGTAAGTTCTCGTCCGCTCTCGCAGACAAGGCTTACTCAGCCTGTGGAGAAGCTGCCTCCACTCTGCATACCATGGCGCTCCTGCAGGTCTACCAGGCCAAGGCACTCAAGGAATTACACAAGGGTAGTTCCGACCCATGGGTTATGCAGGACCTGCGTACAGCGACAGACCTCGCCCTACGGGTGACGACAGTCACTGCACGTTACCTGGGTCAGGCGATGTCCACAATAGTGGTCCAGGAGCGACACCTTTGGCTGAACCTGGCAGACATGCGTGAGCCCGACAAAGTGTGGTTCCTCAACGCCCCTGTCTGCCAGGCTGGCCTCTTTGCTGTGGAAAACTTTGCCCAGCAGTTTTCCGCAGCACAGAAGCAGACAGAGGCAATTAAGCACATCCTGCCTCGACAACCAGCTGCTGCTTCCACCCAGTCGTCGGTGGCACCTCTGTCTGCTCGTCGCCGAGGACTGGTTAATAGCCTTGGTGACCTGAGGATCACAGTGAGAGGTAACCCACCGAGCCAGTCACCTCGGGCCCCTCACTCCTCTGTGACGCCACCCGCGGAGCCCTCAAAAGAGCGTGCTGGGCCGTTGTTTCTTTTGGAGCTCCACCGGATGATCAAATGTCGGTCGCTGCATCGGAGGGTGAGCTAATGTCCACCCAGGCAGCAGGTGGCCAGTCGCAAGAGGAGCGCCCAGCCTGTCCAGGCCCCCACTAAATCAGGCGGCAAGCGTAAGGCCCTGAGTCAGACCCAGCGCTAGCTTTTCTCTGTACCGTCCACTCTTTGTGGTGATACGTGGACAGAACGCAAAGCTTCAGGACCTCAGATCAGCTCTTCGTCTGTTACGGAGGCCAGCAGAAGGGAAAGGCTGTCTCCAAGCACAGGATGGCCCACTGGACAGTGGATGCCATCGCCTTGACTTACGAAGCCCAAGGCGTGCCTTGCCTGTTCGGGTTGCGAGCAAGTGTTGCTTCCTCCTGGGCGCTGGCTCAAGGCACCTCGCTAACAGATATATGTAGAGCTGCGGGCTGGGGGACACCTAACATGTTCGCTAGATTCTATAGCCTCCATGTAGAGCTGGTATATTCCTGTATACTCGCCCCCAGTGGCCAGTAGCGCGAGGGACCCGTTCTTAGTGTCGGCTTGCAATGCCACTCCCGCCCCCATGGGTTAGCAGAAATGGCAAACCCTGCTGCAGTCAGACATTGCGGAGCGTCTGACACCAGGCCTACAATTGTATGCATTGTGGAACCTGTGTTGGGCTGGGTGTCCATATGTAGTGGTCCCTGCTGCGACCCCATATGTGTATTCCTCCACAATCAGCTCCTCTGCGGACAATCCCGTGTCTTTCCTCAGACAGAGCCCGCTCTGTCGTCTCTGCTGGTGTTCTTTCCCCCCTATAACTGCTTGGCTAGTCCATATGTGTAACCGTCACAGTGCCTCCCTCCGGGGTAGGATGTGGCTTCCGCAGCGTTCCCTTCTCCAAGCGTTTCTCCAATGTTTTCCCAGCGTTATCCAATAAGTCACACTGAGTGGGTCTTGCGGAACAGCAGTGACTGACCTTCTTTGCTTAGAGCTCCTACTTCTGCCCTACTTTCAGGCCAGGAGGCTCAAGCGGAGCGCTGGATGGGCCATCAGCCGTGGCGTTTTGGTAGATATCCCCATTCATCAGAATCATCTCTGACTCACGTCATAGTGAGCTGACGAAGAGGAACGTCTCGGTTATGTATGGTAACCCTCGTTCCCCGAGGAGGGAACGGAGATGTGAGTCCCCTAGCCACAGTTGCTGAGCTTCCGCTGTACGGCCGAGTCACAGGTCCGGCTCCTCAGCGGAAAAACAAGGATGTGAGGCACCTGCTGCTCATTATATGCTTGCGCCGCGATGCATGGCAGCTGGGGCAATTATCGCATGCCAATGTGCATTGGCTCGTTTAGTTACGCTTGAAGTAAATAGGCTCTCGCAAGCGATCCCCATTCGTCAGAATCACTTCTGACTCACGTCTCCGTTCCGTTCCTCGGGGAACGAGGGTTACCATACGTAACCGAGACGTTTGTTTCCCTCTCATACTTACTGTTTGATGCTTTGATTTTTTAAATGTTGCAAATTAGTTTTCCTGATATGTAAAATGAGAAAAACTCTCACTTTCTTGTACAGTGTAGGGAAGCTCATGACTTCATATTTGTTAAATGATGTGACATACAGTATCTGTGTGAAGTAACAATGGAGCCCAAAATCTAAGAACATCATTTTTTACTGTTATCACCACAATACTGGATTTTTTTTTTTTCAGCTCTCAGATAACATGAAACGTATAACACAGAAGGCCTGGAGAACTTCATACCTTCAACTGTGGGGCTATAGAAAAGACTGTCAAAAATTCAATCAGGAAAAAATTGTCTGAACACAGACCTCAATAACTTGCAGGTGATTTTCAAAGAACGAGTTGCCTGGAATATAAATGTCCCCCACTCAAATTCAGACATAGCAAGTAATTTAACGCTAGCTAGAAAGACATAAGTGGATCACCTGCTTGAAGGGAGTTATTTTCTTTTATATATATATATATATATATATATATATATATATATATATCGTGTTCATCTTAGTATTCTGCTCAGGCCTGCTTTATTTGTGTGTATATTAAGTATGGTGTCATTTCTTTCATAGCCTTTTTCTATATGTCCTTTTGAGTTTGATCACATGTCATTCTAGTTGCTTACTCTGTTTACTCATGCTATAAGAAATAATATACAATAAAGGTTTATGCATGATAAACATTTCTTTTTTCCCACTGAGAGAGGTTATTGCTTCTTGACTAAAAATTCAGCCTGTAGTTAAAGCTTGCTCACTGACGCCGCTAGAGAGATTTACACTGCATTTGTGAACATGAAAGGACCCTCATTTTACATGCACATATTCAGAGAACCTTCCTCAGCTCCACAGCCTTTGAACAGCCATTAAACAATTTATCACTGAGCAGTTAATTTCTTTTCTCTAACCCTTGGGACAAATGGTATTTCTCAGCATTGCACCCATAAGATTTACACACATTGACCACTCTGAATCTTGTTGCTAATTCATTTCTGCCTCTTTTCACATGACTGTAAATGAAAACTTTGCATTTTTTTGAAGGCCTTTCCTCTCAGGCTCGAAGGGTTAGTTTATTTGAGTTTGTTTATGTGTGTTCACTCTTGCCCTAAATCACGTTGGTTTTTATTTTCTTTCTGTAGTTCCTCCAGCAATCCATGAGATGAAAAGTCACGGGGTTCGACCCGGTCAGATTGCCCTGCTGAGATGTGAGGCAGCAGCTGTCCCCTCTCCAGTCTTTGAGTGGTACAAGGGAGAGAAAAGGTAAAACCAAGAGTGATAGACGATAAAATCATTAATTTCATTAGCTTAGCTGTACAGTGATCATTTATCATACAATATGCATGCTAAGTGAGTTTATTTGTGATTCAGAATTTCTCACTACGGAGAATTACGATGGTCAAGTCTGCCTTTTGTGGCAAGTGTGCCTTTGCAAAAAGATGTAATATTCTGATCAGTATTCATTTGCAGTCACTACATTTGTTGAATCCACAGAATAATTACTGTACAATCAAACTCTACACCAGTTTTGAGAATTTTGCCTAAGGTTTAATCACTGAAAGTTGATCTAAAGCTGAATTACAGTCTTTAGTAGTGTTAGTTTAATAGCTATGGATCTGCAGCTTATCAAATATTACAAAGTGTCCTATTAAAGAGTCTTAATTTTGAAAGATAGTGACTCTTGGTACAGCATAAGCTCATGAAAATCACTTTTGCAACTTAACCATCATTTTTAACTTTTAATTAAAGTCCTACACTTCTGGCAAAAATAGTCTAACTTTCTAAAAGAGCTCTGAGTCAAACGGTAACATTTCAGCAATACAAAAAGATGTCTTGATTGATCAGTCGATAATTGTATTATTTTAAGAGTTGGCATAAATAAAATAACAATTTATCCATCTAAAGTGGTTTTGGAGGGCAGTAGGGCACAATTCATTTTTCATGCCCAAAAAGTGCTAAAATGAGGACTCTCCAGAAGGAAATACTAGTGTTTACAAGGCATTGAAGGAATAGTTTTAAGTATGCTTTGGTATAGGCTTTGGTTCTATGGAAATGAAATGTTAAATCACATCTTTAACTCTTCAGTTGTCATGACAGTCTAGTCAATTGTGGACAAGTACATCATTTTCAAAATTATTTTTTTTGCAGTATAATGATGGCTACAGATGGTTAAGTAGATGTAAGAGAGATAAGACCAATCACAATTCAATATGCAAATGAATGCAAGAAAGAATGCCAATCGCAATTAAGTATGCAAATATTCATCACTGCAAGCACACTGAAAAACACTGGCACACTGCTAACTGTTCCAATTTATTGCATTTTCGACCTTTCTCTGGAAGTGTCAGTGTTTCTTTTTAGGATTTTTGTCATTTTCTGTAAACATTTTGTGGCTGTGCACCAGTATTTTTTCTACTGTATTGTAGATGTGATTAAAAAAAATTCTACGTCTCCAATTATTTCACAGTTGAAGATTTTCAGAATTGAATTAAAAATTTCATAAAGTATACTTATACAAAAACAAAAAATAGAGAGCACACTTAAGGCACAAACTGTTTTTTGTATGGATTCGAGCTGAATAAATAGCAGAGAATTGTGTAAATTAATAAAAAAGTTTTGAGGAATGATTCTATGATTCACTATAACATTTCAGTGTTTCCCACACATAGACTAATTCGTGGCGGAGCGCCACAGAATCAACACCGGCCGCCACATATTAGGGCTGTCACTTTTTATTCAATATTCGAATATGCATTCGAACATGACGTGAAATATCCGTATTCGAACTATAAATAAACTATTCGGCTTTTAAAGTGCCATGTGTAGCGCATTTTTTACAGTCTATGATGAGACCGTTTGTTTTTTATTTTATTGTTTGCCATCTCATCCAGTAGCGGGCGCTCTAAACGTATTGTAGCGTAGGCCATGACCAAATCAAGCGAATAATAGCCAATAGCCACCCTGTTTTGAAAATGGAAGATAACGCACAGAACGGCCACCCTGAGCAGACAATTACAACCCCAACTCATCTAAAAAGTAGTGTCTGGAAATATTTTGGGTTCTACACCGTAAAATATGGTAAAGTAACCGGTAAAGATAAGGTAGTTTGCCGAATTTGCAAAAAAATGGTTTACTTACGCATCCTCGACATCCAATCATCGCGCTCACCTGTTAAGTTACCATCCAAATGAGGCAGCGGAGTCAGAGACACTGCAGATGGCCAGGCGTCCAACATCGTATGTCTGCATACTTTCCTGCACAACCGTTCGGCACCTTTTTTTTCCATATAACGTTAGCCTAATTTTGTGATTGGCTATGCATAGTGCATAGTGGCACTTCATATAGATTAAGTTGATAACCTGCTGTTTCAAACATTAAGTCAAAAATAATTTTTCAGACAGGCTATGGCTTGAGTCCTGTTTATGAACGCAAAATGCGAGGAAAAAAAAACAAAAAAAAAAAAACCTTTGCCTTATCTTCTCTGAAATGCGTCCGCACATTCAGCTGAAATAAAAAACACTGAATAATCAAAAAAGAAACCTATCCAGTGATTAAATGTTTTCTGTGTTGACACAAATCTTGTGCGATGTCCTAAACTGCCGGGATAATCACACAACGCGTGCCGTGGTCCGCTAATGACACGTCCGATTCGGCGAACTAATGACTCCTTTGAACTGATTCCATTTAATCAATGGTTAAAACAATTGATCTGTCCAACACTGAACTCACCAGACGTCGATATCCGTGTGTTGGGTCCGAGTCCACCTTTGTTGAGTCCGAGTCGAGTCCAAGTCCTTACCAATCAAGTCCGAGTCCAAAGGGGCCCGAGTCGGACTTGAGTCCGAGTCCTTAACATCCGAGTCCGAGTCCACAAAGATTTCAATAATTTGAAACTGACCTTTCACAAAGACTTGCCCCTCTTAGTTACTGTTGCTATGTCCGACAAGCCATTCTACTGTCACTCCACACATCATGTTCTCACACAGTGAAAAATATATTGCGGAGCAAAGAGGATACTGAAAATGTACCAACAGACCAGGTTTCTTTTGGTATAAAATAAAGTCTCAGCTTTAAAATTGTCATTTTTGTGAAATTCAAACAATAAATACAATTTTGTGATGCTTCAATGTGCAAGTTCAATGTGCTAGTTCAAGCAGCATGTGAACTGATCATCTATTTTAGTTTTAGTACGAATTAAACATGAATGAACATTAGAACTGCAAAAAGATGTCAATACACACCTTTTGGTTTTGGTTTGGTTTGTTTGTCAGACAAAAATGGTGGATATCTGCATTATGATTGGTCACATTATTCAGAATCTGCAAGGTAATGCTCAAGAATGCAACACAATGCATTAAGAGCCAGGGGTAAACGTTTGAGCAAGAAAATGGTGATGTGTACATTTTTCTTATTTTCTTTTATATTTTAATATCTTATTTAGCCTTTGAAGGGCAGTACTAAATTAATTAATGAATTTTTAAACAAAATATGTTTTTGAGCATGTAAGTGAGCATCACTGAATGTTTGCAGCGTTTGTAATAGTTGTGTCTGAGTCCCAGTGTGAAAATATGGATCTCCAATCACTGCTAGTAAGGAGTCAAATAAGCAGAATATGCTGGAAAAGCAAAGAATGTGCAGGAGCTGGAGGATTTTTCTGAAGACCATTGGGCAGTTTGAGCAAACAAGGGACTCATGAACAACCATTACAAAAAAACAAAACAAAAAAAAAACAGTTGTGGATCATTCAGGTAATGAATCGGGTAAAAATTCAGGTAAAAAATAAAATCAAGTTAATATGTAGTTTGTCTTGTATTTTGTGTTTGTATTTTGTCTTGTGGACTAGGCTATACTTAAACATCTATAATGTGAAAAAGCTTTTTCAGCGTTTTTATGATCCTTATTATTAAAAAATAAATAAAAAGAACATTTTGGAGGTTCTGCAAGGTCTATGTAAACTTATGACTAAAATGTAAATGTAACAAAAATCATAACATTATTAGACTCCAAAATGTTGCTATGGTTATCACGTTCTCATGTTGCTATGTTTACTATGTCAAATCATCGCAATTTCATGACTCACAGGACTATAATTTAGCGGGTTCACTCCCACATTTAAATGCGGTTATCACTCCTTAAACTTTGCACTGTGAACGTAACCACTGGTCCTCTAAAAGCATGAAAAACAAAACTATTATTTAGATTGTGCTCCCTTTAAGCCACTTACTTGCCGCGTTCTGCACTCTCACTAAAACTCTTGTCATAAACTGAAGTTGTCCGCATTGCACAGTGAATCTCTTATTTACAATGCGTCTAGACTTTGTTGTTTATGAGGGGATTTGCGAAAGGAGAAAGCTCGCGCTGATTCTGAACATAAATTTTGACCGAATTCTCCACATGGTGACTCTGACTGGCCACTGCATTCATGCGCGTCATATACATGTCTGTGATTGGCTACAATGCTCAATGCTGAAACAACACAATGTAAGTAGTTTCGTTTCGTTTTTGAATAATATTGTGTCCTCCAGTGCCCGGACTCGACTGTACTCGGCAAATTTTCCGAGTCTAAAATGTCTGAGTTCATGTCAAGTCCGAGTACAAATTCACCCGAGTCAAGTCCGAGTTCATTCAAAATTGGAGTTCGGGTTTGAGTACCCCAGCTCTACACTTTATAATAAGGCTCCATTTATTAAACTCTAGTTAACTACATTAGTTAACATTAACTATTAATAAACTGCACTTCTACAGCATTTATTAATCTTTACTAATGTAAATTTCACCATTTACTATTAGCCTACCTACATTATTGAAATCAAAAGTTGTATTAGTTAACATTAGTTAGCCTAATGCACTGTGAAATAACATGAACAAACAATGACCAGCTGTATTTTTATTAACTAAGATTAACAAAGATGAATAAATACAGTAACAAATGTATTGTTCATGGTTCATGTTAGTTAGCTTAATACATTAACTAATGTAAACAAATCAAACCAGAGGTAAAATCACAGCTTAAAAAAAAAAAAAAAAAAGAGGGCAAGAAAGGATGACAGTGTCCGTCGGCCACCACCGAAGACCAGTTCTGACCCAGGAAAAACAAGAATTTTTACCCCTTAGCAAATAAGCGATTGCGCCTTCTTTAGAAAGTTAACTAGTCGCAAGTTTGCGGTAAACTGCAGTTGGGATGTCGAGGTCAAAACACTATAAGCTGTGAATCAAATAAAACTTATAATAAATAATGTTCTTACACTGAATGTTTGGATTTTGTGAAGGTGTGAATCATTTGTGATTAATATTTAATATAATAAAGTTCTGTGTTACAAATTATTAACGAAGGAATTATTTTGACCCCCCCTTCTGACATGGAGCAACACCCCCACCCCACCACAAATTGCTTTCTAATCTGTGGGAAACACTGCATTTGATTGTTTACAAACAGCCAAATTAATGAAATGTGATGAAATGAGATCAGAGCTTTGCTCAAAAGAGTCATCTTATATTATTTCCTTTGAGACAAGTCTACTTCTGAATAATGTATACATTCACGGTAAACTAGAAATGGGTACAAACCTACAGTATGTTAGGAAGATCTGTTATACTATCTTAACCCTACATTTAATTGTATGTTTGTATAACCTCATTACTAGTAAAGAACATTCCAAGTCTTCGCACCAATCAGTGATGACTCAAGTGGTGGTTCTTGAATTTAAATACCAAATTACCCCATTACCCGTCATTTACCCACTCTTGCTGAGTACGATCTGAATCAGCAGTTCACACTGTGCTAATTGTAATTATAGGCTTCACTCGATTTATTCAAATTGCAAAGGAGGCTTATTGGCATTGGGTCTGTACTCTGCTTAATCTAAGGCTTTACGTTGAACATTGTTGCTAAACTGTCTGGTTTACTGTATTTTTCTGAACTAACGGTAGTGAGGTGCAGGGAAATAGTAAAAGAGAAACCATACAAGTAATATTGAGCCCCTCAAGTAATATTGAGGAAACCAACAGGTATAATGCAGCAAAATCATAAACTACCTTTTACAAAAATAGATAATCATGAAAAGTGATAATCATATTTTTATGAAGTATATGTATATAAATATAAAGATAGTTGGGTCTCGAAATTATGTTCCTTTGTGATGGAAAGCACTTGCGAAATGACTCCCGAAAACATTCCACTTCCCAGTTGCAATATGTAATTGCTTGTAAGTAGGGATACACAGATGTATAAAAGCAATTATTTTCACTATCTGCCATTGATCGATTGTTTAAAAACAGCCAATGATCAGGGCCTATTATATCCTGTCAATCAAAAGGGCGCGGAAAAACGTGTCAGACTGCAACTCATACTGTGGCTGCATCTGAAATCGCATACTTCCCTACTATATAGTAAAACAGTATGTGACAAAGAAAAGTATGTCTGAATTCACAGAACTCATAAAAGAGTAGGCAAAAATGACCCGTATGGCCTACTACTTTCCGGCGAGTGTTCTGAAGTGTGCATATGATGGACTCTTTACAATTTTATAAGGCCACTGGAGAGGATTTATGAATGGCTGTGAAGCAACACAACTGACACTAGCTACGTTTACATGGA
Organism: Scardinius erythrophthalmus; assembly: GCF_964197995.2. Classification (NCBI taxonomy): domain Eukaryota; kingdom Metazoa; phylum Chordata; class Actinopteri; order Cypriniformes; family Leuciscidae; genus Scardinius; species Scardinius erythrophthalmus. The sequence goes on along the minus strand of NC_138232.1, from coordinate 13,375,125 downwards.
CACCTTTTGGTTCAATCGGAATGAAATCAATACGATTGATGAATCCGAACACTGTGTTTACATGAACGATAAATAAAGTAATCGGGTTGATGTGCGCGTTTATATGTCACAAGTTTCAAATCGGAATAGATTTTTTGACATGCGCACACTGCACAAATATACAGAGTTTCCCGCTGTTCGTGGATAACTATTCTCCTCTATTGGTTATTTATTTGTTTTAAACAGCAGACGTAATATTAATCTGTCTCTAGTCATGATTTGGAGACAAGAGCATAACCGTTTTGCCGATAAGTGCTGCTTATCACGCAGTAAAAATGCCCCTCCCCGCGGCCAAAACCAGTCGTCTGTGGATGAAAATCCAAAACAAGGACTGGTGGGATGACTGCTTTACTTCACATACGCTGAGTGAAATGAGAATTTTAGAATGACGGGACACTTATTTATATGACACTTTATTCATCAGGAAGAACAGCTCGTTCAGCACATCATACGTCATTACGCTATTTAACGTCATTGCACATGCGCAGTCCTTTCAGTTTCGGTTTTCAATCCGATCAAGTGTTTACATGTTCTCTCGATCGGATTACAAAAGGAATAAACCACCCCTTTCAATCCCATCGAAATTTCATTCGGTTCGAGCTCAATCGGATCAATTAAGGTGTTTACATGAAGGTTTTTTAGTCGTCAATCCGATTATAAGTGTCCATGTAAACGCAGCTACTGATAGGTCACATGATAATGACAACATGGTGAATGTAGTACGTCCAGATTACATTTGTACTACACACATTCATAGACAGAACATACTTTTTTAGCGGACGTGTGAAGTAATTATTTATTCAAAATAAGTACCTATACTCAAGAGAGTATGCGATTTCAGTGTGAAGAAAATGTCTTGTGTTAAATTTAGGGCTGTCAAAGTTAACGCGGCAATAACACATGAACAGTTAAAAAAACTTTAAAGCAGGCACTATTTGACCCTATGAATCACCTGTAGTTTTTCCTACACTAAACATTATTTGTATCATGCCTACCATTCAATAATTGCAAAGAGCTTTGTGCATTGTTACTTCCGATAAGAAACAAAGTGTCAGCTTTTAAATTCTGTCCATTTTATCACGGAATTCAAACCATAAATGGCGTTTTGGCGCTCTAAAAGGGTTAGTTCACCCAAAAATGAAAATTCTGTCATTAATTCCTCACCCTCATATCGTTCCAAACCAGTGAGACCTTTGTTCGTCTTTGGAGCACAAATGAAGATATTTTTGATGAAATCCGAGAGCTTTCTGTCACTCCATAGACTGCTCCTCCATGTCAGTGTGCTATAACAGCGTAGAAGACTGACATGGAGGAGAAGAGATTCTTGAATAAAGTCATTATTTGGGAGGGGGTTATATTGGGGTTGGGGAGTTTGCACACAAAAAGTATTCTTGTCGCTTCATAACATTAAGATTGAACCACTGTAGTCACATGGACTATTTTAACTATGTCTTTACTACCTTTCCGGGCCTTGAAAGTGGTAATAACGTTGCAGTCTATGGGGAGACAGAAAGCTCTCGGATTTCATAAAAAATATCTTCATTTGAGTTCCGACGATGAACGAAGTACTTGCGGGTTTGGATTGGAACGACAAGGGTGAGTAATTAATGAAATTTAATTTTTGGGTGAATGTCAATAACGCTGCATTTACCTCAGGAGAGTTACCAATGTTCACAGTTCGTTAGTTAGCTGTAAAAAACACTAGAGAAGAGCTTATTTATGGTTGAATAATTTAGTCATTAAAGTTTTTATGAAAGCTACTTTATGTGCAACTGAGCTGTATAAACATTTCAACAAAATATTTTTTTGGTCCTTACAGATAATGTTCCATAGTAAAAAAAAATATATATATAACTGAAAAAGGTGTAGGCTGAAGCCTATGCTTATTACACCTGCCCTTTATACATAATTATTTAATGAGCATCACTTTCCTCTCTGGATTTGATTCATACAAAATAAACAAACAGTTACCAAAATTTCAGTCAGTTTCCAAAATTTACATAAATGATTACAAAGGTTATAAATTTGAGTGTTTTATATTTGAAAATAAATAGCAGTTGAATATAATGGCTCTTTTGTTAATTTAAACCTTTAGTATAGTAATCTACTAAATGAGAGGTTTCCATGTAGTATTAGGAGAGAAAATCAAACTATTGGTATTGGCAGAGAAATTTAGTATCCGTTCATCTCTACTTGTAAGTAAAAACAGATTGATATATCAGTACAATCTTTTTGGTGTATTATGTCCTATAACACTCAGATACAGTGGTAGCAAAGGTCTTTTGTTTTAAGAAAAGTTTTTGTTCAAGTAAGTGTCAGCAGGAGACAAGCTATTGGAGAGTTGGGGGACAAAAGGTCAGCACATTTACCTGTGAGAGTAACATGGATGACCCAGAGTCAGGACTCTCAAGAGCAACTGCTGCTGAACTTAAGACCTCGACAAAGCTACAAGCCATGTGCAAAATATTCTGCTTCTGATTTTCCTTTTGGCAATTCCCTCAGGATCAGGGACAATTGTAACATATTTTTTACATTTTCCTTCATAACTCACATCCTACCATATACCTGCCATCTTTTGTAAGAAACATTTATATGTGTCAAAAACAGAAGACTTAAATCAGTGTGTTAGTGACTCCTCAAAGGAACAGTATTACTTTTTTTAATATTTATCTTTGAATAGATTTCACCTTTATTTTGTGGGATAATTCCTTTACCTTTTTAGGAATTATTCATGTTTATCACACATGTTCTGACTTCAATGTCTTTCTGTTTGAGGTTCCACACTGAGAGAAAATAATATTTTAGTCAAATAGTAATAACAATAAAACATTGTATAAAACCAAAAATACAGCAAAGTAAAGTAGAAAAAATTGATTTAAACAAATCAAAATAGACAAATGGTTTATATCTACAGTACAGTATGTAAACCTATCAGAGTATCTAAGCATACAGTATATGGTTCTTAAGCTGAAATTTGTTTAGTCAATTAATCCCAATAAATAAGTTACAATTGTCCCTGATCCTGAGGGAATTGCCAAAAGGAAAAAGTTTGGGGTCAGTAAAATTTCAAATGTTTTTGAAAAAAACTCTTGTGCTCAAAAATACAGTAAAATAATAAAATTGTGAAATATTATTAAAATGTAAAATGTTTATTTGCATATTTCACTTATTAATGTAATGGCTAAGCTACATTTGTTGCTCAAGAAACATTTTTTATTATTATCAATATTGAAAATGTTGTGCTGCTTAATATTTTTGTGGAAACCGATTTTTTATTTTATTTTTTCGAATCTTTTATAACAATACAAATGTCTTTACTGTCACTTTTGATCAATGTAATGCTAATTTTAAAAGTGTTTAAAAAAATCCCCAAACATTTGAGACACTGAAAATATTAGTAAACAATTTTCACGTTTATAAATTGCTAGTAAATTCTTAAAAATCATCACTAAGAAACGGCAAGTAACACATTGAAATAAAGATGCAATTTTGAAGTAGCAATCATTTTTACAGTGTAGGGTTTCTCTTGCACAATTTTAATCAACCATTTTTTTTTTTTCATTTCGCTTCAAATTAATTTTTAAAAGTACATATATTCCGTGTAGTCTCTCGCCATGTATAAATGAAAAGAGAAAGTGCTATTAAAATAGTTTTTGATGGATGGATTGTTAGCATGTCACACTGCAGCACGCGTTGTCACTGCTTGACATGTCATGTCAACTGATGGTCTTATTTCCAGGATTAACATGGGCCAAGGAATAGACATCAAGAACCTCAACTCCAGATCAGTTCTCACAGTCAAGAACATGACACAGGATCGCTATGGCAACTACACCTGTGTGGCTGTCAACAGGTTGGGAACAGCCAACGCCAGTGTGCCTCTGATTCGTAAGTAACAATCATTACTCTCCCCTGGTTAACTGTTGTCGTGCTGGTAGTTTTCATACATGCTGTTACAGTCGTCGTAGAGCTCCGCCGAAAAAAAAACACAGTTTTCACCCATCTTTAAAACAAATGTTGCAGAGGAAATGTGAGAAGATGGTACTCAAATAGGTCATTGATTTGGAGCCTGAAGTTTTTCTGTGAAGCATTTTCAAAGAGCTATCGCTCTTAAAATGAGATGCAATTGCTTTGAGCAGTCTGTTTGAAATGCTTAGTGTTTTTCTCTGTTTCAGCGGTCGCTAAGTCAATAATAAAAGTGGGCTAACAAGATAAACAAATGAGGGAAAAAACAACAACAAAAAATAGTGATAGTCTTAAAAGTGGCAGATGGAAAAGTTGAGTCCCTTGCTTTTAAATGAAGCATATCAAAGGCCCAGCTGAGATGAAAATTCCAGCATCTTTCACGTTCTACTGAAGACCGACAATCTGTGATGCGGGAAACCCAGAATAGACCAGAAAGCTGCATCTTCTCCTCCCACCAGAGTTACTTCGTTCTTATTTTCCTCATTGCTAATGAAAAGGAAACCTACCCTACTGTGCTCCTAATGAGAAATGGCAAGCAATTCCTCCACAACACGCACATCTCCACATCTGTAGAGATTGCAAATGCAAGAACTGGTCATCATTGCCTGGGCCTAAATTGCTGTTATAATATTGGTCAATAACTATTGATGAAGCAAAGGTGGATTCAGGGACACATTAATATTTAATGGAGGACCTCAACCTCAGAGACAAGGTGTGGAGTACTAATCAAAGTGCAGTGTTTGATTTTCTCCTCAGCATGAAGAAACCTATCATTTCGCTCTATTTTTAGCCTAGCGTATGATTTCCTCCCTCATATTTTATACCTAGAATCGATTGAAAGTGTTTCTTAGATTATTCCCACAGATTTGTTTTGTTGTCTCTGCATCCTAGACATGCAGTATCCCTAGCCGACCACTGTAGTCACAGAATTAACTACTTCCCCCTTATGGAACCGGCCGGGTCATTTACTGTACTGTACGTCTGCCAACATCAAGGTGATTGAGTGCTTTTGGCATCTACAAAGGGTATTTAGCATAGTGAAATGCTCTTTAATAGCAGCTCCCATTAAAGGTCCTCTGTGGCAAGGTGAAAGTAAAGGAGGTAAAGGCCATTATTCCATTTCCCTAGGACGTTTAGGTAGGACTTGCATGTCAAAATTCATTGTTTTGTTTTTTTGGGACGAAATGAGGGATTGATTTTGAAATATTTGCTAGCATTTCTAATGCTAGCAAATAAAAGGGATAGTTCTTCTTAAAGGGATAGTTCACCCAAAACCAAAACTTTGGTCATCATTTTCTCGCCTCAATTTTGTTCCAAACTGTATGCATTTCTTTCTTCTGTGAAAGACAAGATTATTTGTCCCTACAGTAAAACTCATTGCGATCCAATGTTGTTTTGGACACCATGACTTTCTTTATAGGGATAAAAACATTTGAAAATTGCTCAAAAATATCTTCTTTTGTATTCCGCTGAAGACAAAATATTTAACAGGTCTGGGATGACATGAGGATGAATGCATAATGACAGAATTTTTGGATGAACTTTCTCCAAAATTAACCCTCAAAACAGGTGTTTTCATTGTCACTATCTGCACTGCCCCAGTTTTCCCACTAAAAGAGAGCTGGCACACTAGTCTCAACGCCATTAGTTCTTTATTGGCCTGAATATTTTATTTCTCATTGTTTTATGCTTCACGTAAAGTGTATGTTTGAATGTAATCCTTAACAGCAGAATTAGAATATTAACTGACATTATGCTTAAGAGATTAAATTTTCATTAAGAAAAAGTGCACTTTCATGAAACATTGGCGTTGGCATGCACTCTGCTAATGACGTTAGAGTCAGATACACTCAGAGATCGAACCACATGTTTAAAACTGCATTATTTAAGCCTTTCCAATTGCCAAATGACCCCAATATAGCTAATGGCCTTGGTTGCAATAGTCAGAGACAGATTCTCTTCTGTAGATATAAAAAATGCATGTCAAAGCATCACACTTTGTTTTCCCAATGTCTCAATGGGAATTCATTAGTGTGAAAGATATGAACTGTTAAGGATGTGTTTAGCACTTATTAGTAATTGACTATAATGAAAATAATCTCACAGAATGTTGATATTTAGTGCATACAACTGGGACAAATGATTACTTGAATTGATAAACAGCCATGAGTTTCACTGTATAGTAGTTGATATTTTTCCTTCAGTGAGCAGAGCACACACCTGAAACGTGACAATGCAAACTTACGGTTTTGTGAGGTAACAAATGTCTGGCAGTTAGTGTGTCACTTTTGTTTAATTTCTAAAACCTTCCTGACCATTGTCTGCGAACACCAGTTCACTGAACAGTCTCTTTTGGAAAGCAAAAATCTGCAGGCACTGGGCAAAGGTGATCAATTTAACAAAAGGGTGTGGGTTTTTTTTGTTTTTTTATTCTTTTTTATGTTGCTTTGAGAAAAATTGGTGATGCGAATTAGATTGACTTGACATTTACGTGGCTCTTTCTCCATTACTTACTGTCATCACATTTGATTGGACTTTTGACCCCTTTGCACCTGGCATTAAAGTGCGTTTTCGGTGATCGGATCACAATCGGATAGCATTTGACCTCATTGAATACACCCAGGACACATTGTGATCGTATCACTGAAACCACATTTTGAATATGGTCAGGGACAGCTATAACTACAGTATGCAAGACAAGTAGTGTGAGAAACATATGTTGTTTGATCATTTTAATATAACATTCATATCACAAAAACGCCTGTGGCAAAAGCTCTTTTAGTCTTACCAAGTGCTGTGTATTGGCTTCTTTTTTTTTTTTTTTTTGAACATTTTTATTTAAGTAAATGCACATCTTAATTGACTTTTGTTTTTTACAAACATAGAAGAACAATAGCAAACTCGGCAGTGTCCTACACAAAAAATAAATAAATAAATAAAAACACAATTTTTTTTTAAATTAAGTCATAGTAAAATATCAATCAGTGTCCAAAATAACAATTACATTTTTTCAATTAGGTATTCCCATACCATACAATCATATTGCAGTATTTTTTAACTACATTTTATTGCATTTAAAGGAAGAAAAATAAAATTAAAATAAATAAATAAAAATACAAGCGAAATAGGCAAGAAAATCTCCCTTCCCTCACATTTTATTGTGTCCAGCCAAAATAATGAATAACTGGATCCCAAAGCTCCTTAAACTGATCAACTTTCAAGTGAAGTTGGGCCGTGATTTTCTCCATACAGTATATCTCCCTCAACCCCTTCTGCCATTGTTCAAGTGTAGGGGGTTGGACCTTGAGCCAGGACTTAGTAATCATTTTTCTTGCCACTAAGAGTAGTATCTGAATCAATTTAGTATACAGTTTGTTAAGACTAGGGGCTACTCCTATTACACAATGAACAAATTCTAGTGACAGGTTACATTTTAACATGACTTGAATTTCTCGCGTAACTCCCCGCCAAAAGGGTTTCAAGATGGGGCAATCCCAAAAAATATGAGTATGATCTCCAATTTGGTTACAATTTCTCCAACACAAATTTGATTTGCTTTTGTCAAAACTAAATATAATTGAGGGAGTCCTAAAGAATCTCATCACGACTTTCCAACCGAATTCTTTCCACACGGGACTATTTGTGGTTTTGTGACTATTTTCACAAGCCTTAATCCATTCTTCATCCTCAATAATAATATTTGCTTCTAATTCCCATTTGCCTTTTATATCAAAAGAATTATCTAACAATTGTGACTGTAGGAAATTATACAAATTTGAAACCATTTTTTTCTTATTTTTTTCAGTGATATTTTTAATCAAATAGGATTCCATTGAGGTTGGCAATCTTTTCAAGGATTCCCATTCCCTACTCGACCTTATATAGTCCCGTATCTGCAAATATCGGAAGAAGTCTTTGGAGGATAATCCATGTTTGTCCTGTAGTTGTTTGAAGGATTTTAGGATTTCCCCATCAAACATCTGGTGTACAGTTATCAGTCCCCCCCTTGCCCAATTTAAAAAACCAGGATCAGTTTTACTTGGAGGGAAGTCACTCAATTTGGCTATTTGGAGTGCACGTGAAGTTGTTAAAGGGATACCCAGTTTCTTCCTCAACATTGACCATATACGATGAGTACATACGATCCATTCATTTTGTATTTTAAGTTCTCTCCATTTCTTTTGATCTAAAAATAATGCTGTCTCCAAGGGAACTGATGGGCTCGAGAAATTCTCCAACCATAACCAATTTGTATCCACATCCTGAATCACCCATTCCACTACTGCTCGTAACTGTGCAGCCCAATAATACAACTTGAAATTGGGTAGACTCAAGCCACCAGTTCCCCTAGAGCTACACAATAACCTCTTCCGGATCCTAGGTTTTTTCCCCTGCCACACAAAAGTAGAAATCATCTTATCCAGATTTTTAAACACAGATGAAGGTATCCATATAGGCAAGGCCTGGAAAAGATACAAAAGACGAGGAAGAATGTTCATCTTTACAACTTCTATTCTGCCTATTAAAGACAGGGGGAGAATATCCCAACGACCCACATCTGCTTTGATTTTGGACATTAGTTTACTATAATTCTCATTATACAATTGGGAGGCATGAGGCGTAACAACCACACCTAAATATCTGAAGCCCCGAGTGGGCCAATTAAATGAAGCTATTCTGTCCAATTCATTTGGTTTGTCCCCCATCAACCACAAAGCTTGTGACTTGGTCTCATTGACCTTATAACCCGAAACTAGTCCAAATTCTCTCAGGCATTCTAACAATGCAGGAACAGAAGTCAACGGGTTAGAAATATATAGAATAACGTCATCGGCATATAATGACAGTTTGAACTCTGTGTCTCCGACCGTTACTCCTTGTACTCTATGATCGTCCCTAATCAACTCTGCCAATGGTTCTATACTAATTGCGAACAGCAGGGGGCTAAGGGGACAACCCTGTCTGGTTCCTCTTTTAAGCACAAATTCGTCAGAGATATAGCTATTTACCTTAACTTTGGAGGTAGGATTTAAATACAACACCCTAATCCAATTGACAAATTTAGAATGAAAACCCAATTTCTTTAATGTATACTCTAAGAACAACCAGTCCACCCTGTCGAATGCTTTCTCAGCATCAAGGCTGAGAAGCATTGATGGGACTGTTTTTTTCCTAGCTACTGTCATTATATTTAATGTTCTCCTAATGTTATTAATTCCCAAACGACCTGGTATAAAACCAGTTTGGTCAATACCAATTACATGTTTTATACACTCCTGTAATCTTTTGGCCAATATAGATGTTAAGATTTTCATGTCACAGCATAACAAACTTATTGGTCTATATGAGGAACAATTTGTTGGGTCTTTACCTTCTTTGTGAATTACGGATATGGTTGCTTGAGACCAGGATTTAGGTGGATCATTTTGAGTGAGAGCATAGTTAAAGGTTCTTTGTAATAAAGGGATAATTTCGTCTTTGAAACATTTATAAAACTCACCTGGATAGCCGTCCACCCCTGGGGACTTATTATTTTTTAAATTCTTAATGGCACCTTCAATTTCTTTTATTGAAATTGGTTTTACTAGTGCTTCCGATTGGGTGTCAGTTAATGAAGGTAAATTAATATTTTCCATAAATCTTTCAATCTTAATTGCCTTGTCAGGGGCTTCCGGTGAGTCATACAATGCTTCATAGTAAGTGGAGAATGCATTGGCAATGCCTTTAGGATGAGATATAACTTTTTTGGAGTTCGGGTGTTGAATTTTTGCTACTGTACGACTAGCCTGCGTTTTGCGTAATTGAAAAGCTAGTAAACGACTAGCTCGATTTCCCGATTCATAATATCGTTGATTGGCAAATCGTAGGGCCCCCTCCGCTTTATATGTTAACAGGTCATTAAGCTCTTGTCTACATTTCTTTAAAGCTTGAAGAGTATTATCTTGACTAGTCTCCTTATGCTCCTTTTCTAAATCTAAAATATTTTTTTCTAGTTTTTGTTGTTCCTTAATCCTTTCTTTCTTAATTTTAGATGATAATGCAATCAATTTTCCCCTTATAACCACTTTTGCTGCCTCCCATAACGTAGAGGTCGAGACCTCTCCATTATCATTATGATCTAAATAATCTTTCCATTCTTGCTTAATCTTTTGTACAACATTCAAATTATTAAGGAGGGAAACATTTAACCGCCACTGTTTTAAACTGCTACTTTTATCTAGAACCAACGAAAGGACTAACGGGGCATGATCGGAGATTGTTATTGATTCAATACGACAGCTGGTCGCTTTGTAAACATCTCTTTTTAACATACATAACATGTCTATTCTGGAGTAGCTACTATGTACTTTAGAGAAAAATGTGTAATCTCGTTCTTTGGGATGTTTTTGACGCCACACATCTACTAGACCTATCTCTTCCATCATACTCCGCAGTACCCCTGTTTTTCTTGGAGCTGGACCAAACTCAGAAGGTTGTTTATCTAATTGCTGGTTCAACACGCAGTTGAAATCCCCACCCAATATGAGCAATCCTTCAATTAGTGAGGTTAGGATAACTGAAATATCTTTGAAAAAAGCAGTGTCGTCTTCGTTTGGGGCATACAAATTTAAAATTGATATTTTTATCTCTCCTATTGTTCCAACAATCAAAATGTACCGACCTGCTCTGTCCGTATGCATTTTCTCCACAGTGAGGCCCAGAGCTTTATGCACTAATATGGCAACCCCTCGTTTTTTTCCCTCTTTACACGCTGAACTAAAAACCTGTCCTACCCATTCCCTCCGTAGTTTTTGGTGCTCTTTATCATCAAGATGGGTTTCTTGAAGTAAAGCAATTGAACAATTTAATTTTTTCAATTGGGACAAAATTTTTTTCCTTTTGATGGGATGATTAATACCATTTATGTTATAACTAACCACATTGAGATTATTCATACCGTGTGTTTAGAAACAGAAAGAAAATATCACCATACATGGTACTGCCGAGTGCCAAAACAAAGAAAACAGAGATAATAACAGTGCAAATAACTATGATGAACAAGTTTTTATGAACTTCCAGAAAACCAGTGGTTAGCCCTTTAAATAAAAATAACTGAAGAACAAGTAAAGGGCGTCCCACTCCCGGTGTCCTTTGGGCAGAGAGCGCTAGCTCTCTGGGTAAGATGCACATTGTGCAGTGGAAACGATCTTCCAGGCAAACCTGTGGCTGCATTCGGACCGTCCCAAGGCCAAGATCAAGTACCAGCCCACCCCCCTTCCCAGACAGACCCAGTCCCAATGTACTTCAGTGCGAAATTTTAAGCCTATATCTCAGAATACAAAAATAAAATAAAATACAATGTTGACAAATGAGTTATTCAGGTCAATCGAAAATGTTCAGTTTACTCACATCCTGACCAGCCTTATTCATCTTCATCCAATCCACAAATGAACTCTCTTATATCTGATGACTTCAGTTGATGTCGATTCTTTTTCCTTCCATTGGGCTGTGTTTTCCAGGCTTCACGCTCCATCTCCATCTCAAGGACATCTCTGTCCTCCAAGGCAATGTCCACCCCCAAATCTTTCAGTGTAGGCTGTGCTTCAAGCAGCGTTGCAAAAACGCGGGTACCTGATTCCAGAGAAATCCTCAGCTGGGCAGGGTACAGTGCCTGGGCCTTGATGTTCTTCTCTTTGAGCTTTTTTATTGCCTCCCGGACCTTTTTTCTCTTCCTCTGCACTTCAGACGAATAATCCTGGTCAAAATAGATCGTATGACCTTCAAACTGGACATTGCGTTGTTTCCATGCTTGTTGTAGCACTGTCTGCTTCACCTGAAAGTCCAAAAAGCGGACTATGATAGACCGTGGCGGTGCTCCGCCTCGGGGTTTTGGGCCAAGGGCTCGGTGCGCTCTTTCCACTTTAAGATCAAGACCGTCTGGTAGTTTCACCGAACTCCTCAGAAAGTGTATCACAAAGTCAACCATGCCATCTTTCTCTGAATCCTCTGGGATCCCATATAAACGAATATTATTGCGGCGCAGTCGATTCTCCATATCGTCGCATTTACTCGTGAGATCAGCTTCCCTGCGCAACAAGTATTTTAGCACCCTCCTGTGTTTAGCATGACTGTCTTCTGTAGCACTTACTCTGTTCTCGGCTTCGGTCATTCTTTTTTCCAGGTCGTCTGTGCGTGTTGCTATCTCGGTCAATTTGGTCTCCATTCTGGTGAAAGAGGATTTTAGATCTCGAAATGAGTCCGTGTTTTCTTGTCGGAATTTTCGCAACTCCGCTAGCACATCGTTAGCCCCCGTGGTAGCCATGTTGTTAGCATCCCCGCTGGTTTTCAGTGGAGTAGCTTCAGCTATCGTTAGCTGTTTGGGGCCTGATCTTCCCTCGTCCGTTTTACTCCCTTTTCCTGCTTCCTTTTTGCTCGGGTTTTGGATCGGCATGTCCGCTAAGTTTTCTCTTTCACGTAGTCTTGTATTCATTTATCAATAAATTCTTTCAACGGCTATTTTTAATGGGTCTGTCGGAGCTGAGGATTCTAACTACCGCTCTCGGCCATGACGTAGGCGGAAGTCCTGTGTATTGGCTTCTTGTCTTGTTTTTTATTCTGTTTCACTATGTGGTCTTACGATTTGGTCACCCAATTTAATGAGCAATATCCAATGAATTGTTCCACTGCACTACACTTGAAATCTTTCATTTCTCTCCCCAAATCCTTACTCTCTCCTGGTCTGTTTTCATGTGGGTGCTTTAAAACTTTATTTCCGACCCTTTTCTTCACTTCTAATCCATATTAGCATCCTTTACTCTTGGAATGTTTCAAACGCAGCCAAATGGAATAGACCAAATTACTTTTTTTTAATCTGCAAGCATTTTGATTTATCCATGTTTCACAAATTTGGTGGATGACAGAAAAAATTTCAGTTAACACAACCTCTCTAATGTAATGTACAAATGCCGTTCATACTATCCGGATACCATTGATAACAGCAGGTGTAAAAGGGGGCAATGCTTCCTTTATTTTGCGTTTATGAGGGTCTACATATTTTTTTTATATGTAGGTGAACAACCAACTATTAACTTTGAATTTGCTGTTTTGCTTTCAGTTTGTTGATATGAAAAGTGTATGTGTAAAAAAAAATTTCATGTTATGCATATTGATAAATGCAGCATATTTTTATAGAAACAATGCAATGTAAATACATTAACACAGCCAAGCTTTCTCTTGTTATGTCTTACATAACGTAAACAAGTTTGTATGTGTGAGGTAAATGTGTCTTGCACTTTGTCTCAAGCAAGGTATATTGTGAACCTGCTTTTTTTTATAACTGGGTGTTTTCCTGTCTGAGCTTTTCTGCAACTCTTTCTTCTACATTTTGCTGTCCCGACTGTAAGGCGCAATGCTGAGAAGCAAAGATTTTGTTGTCCTTAATTGGCAGATTTCTTCTGCTCTGTAATCCAAGCTATCTTTCCCCCCTCATTTTTGCTTATAGCACAGTGTAGGCTTTGCCGAATAATCTCCTCCAACCTGTCATTGGAGTATGACTAAAACACTCATAGCCCGAAGAAGCTCTTAGCCTTTCTTGATAAAGCCTCCACATCTTCAGCTGGCACCATCTAATGGAAGCCTTGTTCATTTGCCATGCCTATCAATCATAACCTCAGTGTCATCTTTTCATATCTCGCCGTTTCTTGTTGTCCCGGTTTTCTTTTACCGCTCTTACAGAGTTGTGCCGGATGTTGTTGTCGTGGTTACTATAATGTGACCCTGTCTGACTGACGGGGTGGAGGCATAAAAAAGGATGAAATGGAAGGTGAACTAGAACAGAAGATATGATGTCAATTTTTTCTCATGAATATCGTTTTTCTCCAGGCTGGGAAACTTGTGCATTCGTCTTGCCATTCAAGCAGCCCTCCTGAACCTATTCTTATTTCCCCATCAATCATATATCAGGTTGCCTTCCCCCACAAGCACCTTTACATGCACTGTAAAGAACCGCCAAATATAGACTGTGCACAGTTTATGCTGATACATTTAAGTGCTGTGTTAAGTGCCCATGGATTATGAATCTGATTGGCTGGTATATGCACCATGTTATTCCAGTTCTTCCGAATAGGCTACATTTCAAACAAACTTATAGACAACACTAATGTAGTCTTACATAGCCAAACCTTTGACTATGACGTAAAGTCTGGTCCACATTGCAATTCTGGAGAACACTGGCATGTAAAGTGACTAAACACATTTTTTTGAGTAAGAGTTCAACGCTGTTTGTAACATTCTCCTTAATAGCTAAAAAAGTGAACCAAAAAAAGCTAAAAATGGAGGCAAATTATGGGATCAGCCTGGTCAAAAATAATGATTATTTCACAATCATAGCTAGAAAATAAGCTCATACAGTTCAACTCATGGATATCAAGTTTACTTGCTGCTAAGTGCCTCAAACAAAACTCTGGAATATCTTTCAGTTTTGATGCCAGTGGCTTTGCAAACTTTGGTAAATCCGGTGATTTGATCTTCCTAAAAAGCGCTTATTGTCTCAGCCTTGTAGACTCAACTTTGTGCCCTTAGTCCCAGATGCTGCATAAAACCAGCCAATCAGATTAGAGCTTGCCAGACAGAGAAAGTGCTCTCCAGTTTTTTTGTGCTTATGCATCAGACAGTCGGTGAACAAAGTGGACTGTGGATTTGCAGTCTGAGGCCGAGACTACAAATGCTATTATATTATCCCATTTTGTTGCTGTTTTCTTGATGCACATACTGTATGAAAGATTAATGTTATACTGCATTTTCTTGTTGAGGTTGCATTTTGTTGTCTTCATTTGCAGTGGTTTTGAAGTCCTAATGAAATTCAGTCCCGTTCTGAAAAGGACAGCTGAACAGATGGACTGACATTTGTCTTTCTCATTGACTTTTATCTTGTATTACAACAGTCATCATTTTGACGTCTTAAAGGGTGCCGCCTTGCCATTTGCACGCTGAATGTGCGGCGAGCAAGTCCTTGAAAAATAAGGTGTTTGTGATGCAAAGAGTCTGTTTTGGCTATAAAACACCTCCTGTCCAATCATTAACGGAGACAACGGTTAAAACCGCCTGGAGAAATAGGCAGTCCATACGATGCGTCTGACCATGCATGAAAGATTTAGCCGTTCAAGGATGCAGCCAAAGTTTTTCATCATCAGTATTGTGCAGTGTGCTTTTAAATCAATCATTAAGGGGATGCCGTAAAATAAATCAATTAATGCAAAGCTCATATTCTTGTTTTTCTCTCAAAATGATCTAAGAATGCACAGCAGAGAGCGCTCCACTTGTATCTTGGCAATTTACATTTCTGTGAATTGTATAGAAGCTGGGGGTTTCTCTCTTTGTGCATTTTAAAGGAAAAAATAAGATGTTATTATAGAATGAAATGCAATTCCTTCCACCACGATTAATTTTTTTCTTGCAAGTGTGAAGAGAGGTCATCCAGTGTACACATCATCAGCTTTTATGTGGATGCAATGCAGGTTACTCCATTGTCCTATACAGTACCTGAAGATTGCACGTCATGCAATACTGTAATATAGACTGAGAGCTCCACATGGAAAGAAATGTCACAAATCGCATTAAGGTGTTCGTCCAGTATTAACAGAGGGAGAAGACATCTTTTTATGGTTTTAGAAAAACTAAGAATATAATTAGTAACATGATCTTTGTTTCAGAAGAACCATTGTTTTAGCAAAACTAAAACTATTTAGTTGGGATTCTCAACTAAAATTGCAATTTAGGCCAAGTTTGCTAAGAATGAGAAACATTATATTTACATAAAAAATTAAACAAAATATTAATGATTAAAATATCTGAAAGGAAGCCAAGTATTTGTACCCAGATACTAAAGTATCAATACTAAAGATTTAGATGTTTTAAAGAAACAAGGATTTTTTCTGATTATTTAGTTATGTAGTTATTTATTTAGTTATCTTAAACTGAACTCTAGGAAAGTCAAAATAAAAAATAATGTAATATTCTAATCAAAAATTACAACCATCTGTAATCACATAAGTTGTAATTCTAAACTTAGTGTAGTTCTGTACCAAGGAGACAACAGTGTCAGTGAAGAGCATGCTTGAGGTATGCGTAAGGTAAATATTACTTTATTTTTTTTTGTCTCTCAGTTGTAATCAAACTGTAATATTGTCAAATTATGCATAAAAATAAGTGTAATTGTGTGTGTAGGAAGCATAAAATGCTAGCTATGAATGTTGTTGGCCATTTCATAGCAAAAATATCCATTCATCTATTCTTTTTTACAACTGCTTGTCCAATTAGCAAAAAAACATCAATGTAATTTCCCATAAAGAATAAATTGAGCTTTGAGATGTGGTGGAAATAATATGTATGGATGGGAGATCATTAAAATGAAAGAATTTTCCTGTGGTATATGTATGTATATACACTCTTGGACATATCTACATAGTAGGCTAGATAAACTAGCGAAAGTGTGTTTTACGGGATTTTAATTTCTGAAATTCCACAGGGCCAGAAGTAGAACGTAAAAAGAAACTCCTGGATATACAAACCAAGGATAACCTATATGTATGTGCATATGCATACAGTACATCTATGAATCAATAACTCTTTGTTCATAATCTTTAAAACGTAACTCCTTAGATAAACCTGGTTGTATACCCTTTGATTTCTTTGAAAAGTCAGTTTATTCCCAAAGTGTGCATTGTGCTGTCAGTGGTGATGATTGCTCTAGGTTGCATACCTGTGCACTTAACACAAACGTCAACTGAAAGCGGTAACACACATCGCCTGTGTTTTTGCTTCATACACACACTCTGTCTCAACACTGGCAACGTCTCAACTCAATTTAACAAAGGGCTTACCAGAGAGAAGCCTCTGTTGAGGTCATTACACCCCTTAATCACAGTCATTCTTACTGTAACGGAGTCACTGTAATGTTGATTTGAACAACAAAAGAGAAAACACGGATCCTTTTTTCCTTCAGTTCATCTCTACTTTCACAAAGGATTTTGGAAGGGAATGATAATTCTTTTGACAAATGTCCAGATGGTTTGTTTGTGACTTAGTGTGAGTCTTTTCTTTCTTAAAAAGCAAATGACCAGTGTCTGTCATGCAACCACTTGTATGTTGTCATATGTTATTCATTCATTATTCATTAATAAAGGCTCATTAAAGTTGATAAGGCAAGCAGTACACCAGACTATAATAACATATTTGGTTGCTTTTAGTATTTGAATGTCATTGCATGAGATGGCAAAAAATTGAACCAAGTGGAAATTTGAAGAAAAATAACACAAAGACCTTTTTAGGCAAAACATTTCACAAAAGGAAGTTTGCCTGGTTTTAAACTATAATAGAAAGACTGATTAAGATACAGAGAATTAGGACAATTTTGGTTGACATAACGGGATAGTTCTTTCACCAAAAAAAATAAAAATATATATATATATATATATATATTTTTTTATATATATATATATATATATATATATATATATATATATATATATATATATATATATATATATATATATATTTATTTTAGATTTTGAAGAACATTGGGCTCCATTGGGTTACATTGGACCTAATGACTTTAATTATATGGACAAAAACAAAATACTGAGAAATATCTTCTTTTGTGTTCCAAAACTGAAAATTCTGTCATCATTTACTCATTGTTTCAAGCCTGTATGCTTTTCTTTCTTCTGTAGACCATAAAAAGAGAAAATTTAGATATTTTGTTTGTTTGTTTTTCTCTTCATACAATGTCAATTGGTCATTGGTAACCAAAACTGTAAAACTGTTTGGTTCCTCAGAATATCTTCTTTTGTGTTCTGCGGAAGAAAGAAAGTCATACCGGTTCGGAACAACATGAGCGTGAGTAAATGATCACAAAATATTCATTAATAAACTATCCCGTCAGGCTAAAGTTTGTGTTTCATTTAACTCCATTTAAACGCAAGTCAGCGTGGAAGACTTGAAACGCAAGCACATGCAGAGAGTTTCACCTTTTGATGTGTGCCCAAGTCCAAGTTTGGTGAACTCTGACCTATGAATTCGCATAAAGCAAGTAGATCTAAACTGATTAATAAACATCTTGGCTCAATACAAATAATACAAACTTCAAAGCTGCATGTTATGCTTTATGCATTGTTGCAGGAAAGTGGAGTAAAAGGTATATTTTAACAATTACATTTTTATTAGAGATCTATTGTTTATTAGAATTTTTTTTAAATGCTTGAAATCTTGCTTGAAAATTTATTTTGTCTGTCACTCACCTAATGTGATGAACTACACCTGTGGTAACTCTACAAGGGCATTTGTGTGAACTAAAGGAGAATTCACTTCATACATCCACTAAAAAATTACCTTGAGACCAGCTGGTTAACAGGAATATCAAAAATGGCTAGGAAATTTTAAGTTGGCCACTTTTGTTTGCAGATGCCAAACAAATGCTATATAAGATGCTATTTTGTATAATGCAATGACATTCACACCTTTTTAAGTGTCCGAATGCTTTTGCTTTGCATTCGGCATGGATCCATTTTGTATATTTTACTTTATCAGCAGATGGAAAATGTGGAAGACAGAGGTGTTTCTGTATATCTCCCCCAGATCTAGACATTAAGTTTTAATTACAATCAGTTAAGTAACTCGCTGGAAAATATTGAGCATATATGAGATTAAAAATGGATTGACATTAAAGTCCTGCTTTTAACATTTCCCAAAAAGGGAGCTGAGGCAATTGAGAGAGTATGATATCTATTAATAAAATGAAAACTATATTACATCGTCATGATTAAACGACTGTCTGCTAGGTGCAAATTTAATTTCATGTGTTAATTGAACTGAGCTTCATTCCGGTCCATTGAATTGAGTGATGCTTAGAAGCTTCTAATTTGGAGTATCAAAGATCAGCGATCATAATAAGATTTGAAACCGACTCCGTCAAAACCCCTCTGAACATAAAAACTGAACAAGACCTGATTGAACGTTACATTTTGATCAAGATGATCAACCTCAGCAGAGATTTGTTTTATTTTGTGGAGTGAAGGGCCCTTTTATTGCCTGCTGACCACAGAAGCGTTTTCACACCCCTCTCTCCAGTCTTTGCATGTTTTTGTTCTCTTTTCCCTTCTTTTGGGTCTTCATTATGTTAATAATATATAAATGTCCTCTTTTCCCTCTCCTTTTCTTTTCCTGTAGCAATTATTGAACCCACAACAACTAGTGCTGTCTCAAGTCCAGGTCAGTATATGTCACATGCTGTTCGCAGCTCAGTAAGGGATCCGAAATGCTGCACTAACCAAAAATGACCTCTTCCTCATTGCAATTTCTCCTTCTCTCGATTGGCCAGGATGCCTGCTGGCGTTCAGCTTTGTGTGTCGTCACTTTATTTATTTTTCTAGGGCTGTCAATCAGTTGTTGTTGTTCTTTATCATATTATTTACATTATGTTGATTAATTCATCACATATGAATGTTTGCTGAGAAAGCAGTTGTAGCCATGATTCAGCTCCTAAAAAGGTAATTTATTAATTCTAAATATACATTTCCATTTCCATTAAACAATGCTATAATTTATTAACATATAATGTTTTTGCGTATTTTAATACAACGCTATTTATTAAACCAACACTACCGTTCAAAAGTTTGGGGTCGGTAAGATTTTTAAATGTTTTTGAAATAAGTGTCTTCTGCTCACCAAGTCTGCATTTATTTGATCAAAATATGAAGTGTAATATTATGAAATATTAGTACAATTTAAAATAACTGTTTTCTATTTTAATATATTTTAAAATATTATTTATTTCTACTATGGTAATGCCGAATTTTCAGCATGTAGTTACTATAGTAAGAACTTTTAATTATGCATAATTACTGAACATGCAACTAGACCAAACCATAATCCTAATAGTAAGTACATGTAGTTAATTAGTATTACTCAGTACTTAAATGTATAATTACTAGGGCTGGGGGAATTAACACGTTAATCTTTGTGATTAATTTGAGATGTTTAACGCATTAAAAAAAAATAACGCAATTGACACAGCACTTTTTTTTTTTTTGCCTCGTTTTAATGAGTTCCTGTTGCGGCTGCTTTTGAAAAGGCCGAAAATATGCCGTCACGCCCCTCCGTGTTCGGCGATCAGGTTTCATTCTCGCGCAGCTTGTTTAGTTACTTCAGGAGCGGGTCTTTTCCAACTAGTTTTGTGCGCCGCGCTCTCCTTTCCGTGTGTGTGTTCCGTTCCGTCTGCACTCTCTGCTCAATGTTCCGCTCTGTGTTTTCGCTGCGCGTTCTGCTCTGTAGTTAATGGCCCAAACGCTCCAATCATGTATCAATCACGCACTGGAAAAGCAAAGTCCGCTCAAATAATGTGAAATTTCTCAGTAGTAGACTTCTGTTTGCTGAGCTGGTATAGTCATGCTCGGCAACAATGGTAAAATTACCTGCTCTGATCACATGCTCTGGTAATAATAGCTTTGTATGACTATTATTTTATTTTGATTATTAGTCAAAAAATAAATCTGTTAAATCTGAGTATGTTGCACTGAATGAAGAATAATATATTGATATATTGATGTTTAATATTTTAATATAAGGCTATTTTCTGTCCAATTTGTGTGGACATTTTTCTTTTTTTCAAGTTTTTACAAGTTTGGGGGAAATGCGAATAATTGCGATTAATCACAGCAAATTGTGCGATTAATTCGTGTGTGTTTTTTTTTTTTTTCGATTCCCAGCCCTAATAATTACACTGTAACAAGGACACCTTAAAATAAATTGCAACCAACTTTTCTTATTATTAACAGTGTTGAAAACCATTGTGCTGAAAATTAAACCATGATGTTGTTTTTAGGACTGTTTTTCTTTAATAAACAGAAAGATCAACATTTATTTTAAATACAATAGAATTCTTTTGTATTATAAATGTGTTTACTTTTGATCAATTTAATGCATCCTAGCTGAATAAAAGTATCATTTTCTTTAAAAAAAAAATCTTTTGAACAGTAGTGTAAATGTATTTCTAGTATGTATTATTATAGGGGCTTTCGCACCAGATAGGAACTTAGTTCTAGGAACTAGCCACCAGGATGGTTCCCCGAGAACTAATGGTTCCCATAGGAACGTTTTCCTGGTTGCATTCGCACCGCCAGTAGGAACTCTGAAGTGAAGCAAGCCGTGCTTGTTGTTGTGATTTTTATTTCAAACAAACAGTGCTCGCATTCTCCATGTTCATTAGATAGAACTGTTACACATAGAAAGTACACAGTAATGTAAGTAAAGGTTAAGAAGTCCATCTGTCACTGTTTTCTATGTTCGTAGAGTTAGTTTCTGGAGTAAATACATAGTCTATAATCTGTGTATAATCACAGTTTTTCAAAAAAAATGGCAGGTGCCGGTGTTTCGCATACGTTCGGCCAATCAGCGTACACTAACGTCACGGATAGTTCCTGTAGTGCTGGCTTAGACCCTACTCTGAAGTAGGAGCTAAACTAGTTCCTCCAAAAGGAGTTCCTAGAACTAAAATCATTCCTAGTTCCTGCGGTGCGTACACGCCAAAAACCGTGAACTTCCGCCAATAGTTCTTGGAACTATGAAAAGGTTGTGAAAGCCCCTTATTTAACATTTTTGGCTGTTTAAATTGTTGACCCTGTCAGTCAAATTCTTGGTTCACTCCGAATGCTCTTACTTTCAGCTCACTCATTGGTTTGCACATTACAAGTTGGTGAGCAGTTTACCCGGATCATTTTGAGTCTGACATGTCCAAAACAGATGATTCTCGGTTCCATGAGTTGTAGACTCGAGAACCACCTGGACTTGATTCAGTTTTGTGAACCAGTTTAAATTAATCTTTTAAAAGATCCAAATCAAAATAATAGCAAATTAGACATTACTAAAAAGTAAAAAAAAATGCTTTTAGTTTTTTTTAGTTGCGTTATTTTCTTTATGCGTTAATCACTTTAAATTAAAAACTGTTAAATTGACAGCCCTAAATTTTCACTTTCTTTCTTTGTGTTTCTTTGTGTATTATTTATTGAACTTGTGGCATTGCACAGTACAGCACTGACACCCCTCTGAGCGAGCACTGTGGCGTTATAGTGGGCACTGTCATGTGTAGCGCTGGGGCGAGTGGCTTTCCTAAACGCTGACTGCTTCTCTCTGGCTTCCTCATTCTCTGCTTTAGCGCGGCTGCATGAAGGGCAGGATATTGATAATACGCCTCCTCGACATCCCTCTTTTATTTGTTGTCTGCCATTTTCTCTTCTCCTGAGCAGCAACTGATTCCGCCGTCTCTGAACGTCTCTCACTATCTATAGCGTCGCTGTGTTTTCACTGTTGTGCTCCTTACTGAAATCACAGACCATGATATTCTCTGTCTGGGGAAATGTGGAGTGTGTGGGGGGGGGGTTCAAGGTAAAAGGTGTAGTTCACCCAAAAATGACAATTCTGTCATTATTTACTCACCTTCATGTTGTTTCAAACACATTCTTATAACACAAAAGGAAAAAATTCAAAGAACTGCACTGACCGTTGTTGGATATAAATAACCGGATATCGGATATGCTCATTTCTTCTATTTTCACATTTAGATTACCTTTGCCATCATCGAATGTTCACTTTGTTTTCTTTAAAATCACTAATTTATTTACACTAGCTATGGACACCTTTTGTTTAAACTGGAATGAAATCATTCCAATTGATGAATCCGAACATAGTGTTTACGTGTGACAAACGTCATTATGCCATTTCGATTGCAAATGCTTAGAACATTCCAGATTCGGTTTTCAATTAGATCAAGTGTTTATATGTACTACTGAACAGATTAGAAAACGTTTAAACCATCATATACAATCCGAAATGAAATTTTTATCCGATTGACGTGGTTATATATGACTTTTTTTATTCTGACTGTGCAACTAGTCTGATTACAGTCAGATTATTAGGGTCCTTGTCAGGCCCGGCGCCCCACAAGTGGGGACGTTGCCCCCTCAGTTTCAATTTGTACCTCCACTCCCAAAACACATCAACTTTAACCCTTTGACATGATCCATCACACCAAAGTGATTAGAACTTTCAGTGCATCACATGATCAACTGCTCAATTCAAATGTGCTTTGGCTGGTGCTGATCCAGAAACAAACTAGGTAACTAGTTTACTCAATTCTTTTCTTAGTTCACTGGCCACCATAGCCGCAGGGACATATTTTATCATGGGGGGGGGTGCTTAGGGCGGGACTTGATGTTGCAGTGCGATGCCATGTTGGAGGATTTAAATAAAATCCTAATATTAAAAACCCAAACGACACTTACAAATGAACATACAAATGAATGAGGACAGAGTTATGTGAGAATGCACAGAACTCATGATTAAATAAGTAAAATGTTAAAAACACTGCATTTTCACTACACTTGATAACCTTTCACAGGTGAGAATGTGTTGGCTGATGTTATATATTAACTCAATATTACAGGTTTTATACTATGGTAACGTTTTAATGTTGTGTTAGCTGACGCCTTTGTCTTGTAGTATTGTGCAAAATCATCTGAAGTCTATTGCAGGTATAGATATTCAGACATGCGTCTAACTATGGTTGCTGACAGACAGTCATCTTGCTCTTATGGACCGGTGTTTTGAGCATTCCAATATGTCGGCCGGCCTGCTTATGTACAGTATAGAGGCCCATAGAAACAACCACTAATGAGGCATCTATGTACATCAATGTTCAGAACAACCAGTAGATTCTTCACAATTTCTCCTTTTGTGTTCCACAGAATAAATAAAGTCCTTCGGGTTTAGACCAATATGAATGTGAATAAATGATAACAAAGTTTTTATTTTTGGTTGAACTATTCTTTTAAAACGTGTCTTTTGAAAGCCAGTGTGAAAATGTAATCTCTAAAATGGGATACATTACTTCCCCTTATGCTTTCTCTTTAACACATAAACTGACATACACGGACACAATGCACACACTAACAGCGTGTGTGATGTGTTGTATTGCATGGCTGCTCTTAGTAACCACAATGAGTATCATTCAACGTTACAGATCTTAATGCATTTTCATACTCCATTCAGATATGCCACTGTATTAGTAGGTATACCATTTGTATGGAATGGATATAATTAGCCATGGGGTCCTCTCACTGCCAGAGTTTAGACCTTTGCCAGTGTGTAGCCCTTAACTTTCATTTGATGCAACGCTTGCAGAACAAATGACAATTTCATGGTCCACTGCAGTAGCGGCAGTATCAATCGCTGAGATAAACTGTCTCGACGTCCCACTGTTCTTGTTTTGTTCCAAGTTCCAAATTGTATTTCTATCTAGTTAATTTTGTGATGTCCTAGTTGAGCGACTTGGCCGAGAGAGGACAGTTTGAATTCCTCACAACAGGTGCACTACTTATTTGACAAAGACTATAAATGAATTGATAAATGCTAATTATGTTTTGACATCTCTTCACAGGAGGGTTGGATTATGGGTATTCAGAAAGAAGCAATACATACGGTATGCAAATGTAATGATATATAGAAATGTATATGAGTATGCACAAGGGAAGACCGAGGCAATTGGTTTTCAAATGGCTTTCGAGACGAGGGTATTTTCTTGTAAATTTCAGGTGTTACATGACTTATGTATGTTGTAATTTTCATTTATTAATTACAACATTTGTTGATCATTTTGTTTTTCATAATTGTTTTATTGATTATTTTTTCTTTAAAAAGCCTATAATGGCGGGATCTATTGTGACAGCTTATTGCCTCTGCTCTAGGGGCATGTTGTCACAAAACAATGTTATTTTTTATCCTGGCCAATAATGGTGGGATTTGATTTAAGTTTAATAGCTGTTTAATAAGAATTTAGGATACGTGTCTGCAAAAAAATTTGGGCCCACCTTTGTGTAAAAACTGTGACTATTAGCCCCAGTCTTCCCTGTATATGTATAAAATTAAAACATTGTTCAATAGCTATTAAATCCATTCTTTACTTTGTATGTGTGAGATATTTCATACTTGCCAGAATGGAAACAGGAGGGGATGTTAGATCTTTGCCGACCAGATGCTTGTCAATACCTATTCATAGTTCCCTTGCATGATTTTGAAACATTTTGGCCTTTCTTTACACATTTACAACTGCGCTAAAAATGGCTATAATTGACTGTGAAAATCAATCCCTACTTCACACACAGTATGCGCATTTCTCCAAACACACTGCCAACACTTTTGTGTTTCTCTGCATGTTGGCTAAAATAGCAGCTGCATTCAGACATGCTTTTGATTCCACTGAAAACCAACCTGTCTCTTATCGGTAACCATTCTGACAAATAGTTCAGACAGCTTCCACACAAAGTGAGATTTATGAACCATTTGTGCTATTGGGATTTATTCGTTGGAATAGAGTGTGCTTCATAATTTTTTTTTTTTTTTTTTTTTTTTTTTTTTTTTTATTGAGAGCTCAGGCCACAACACTGAAGTTATGATTTATGTTCCCCTTGATGTTTTGTCACATAGATTGTACTGAAGTTGTTCTTTAGAAGAAAGTGCAACCTTAAATGATTTGACTTTTTGTTTCTATACATTGAGGTACCCTATAGGTATATAATCATAACCTGATTCCTGGTTGGTAGATTAAGCGCTTTTATGATGTGACTTTTACAAAAAAGAAATTCAAGTACATATCCAAAGTAAAATATTTCAAACAAAAATCCTTTCACAGAGAGCTTTCTGAGAATCTCAATTTGACACTGTCCACATTCAATTGTCTTCTCATGATCTCATTCTTCATACCTCCAAATTAGCTTAGTTACAGGGCTTTTTTAGAGCATAATCATGTTTAAGAGCATAACTATAGCTCTAATATCCTGCCCAACTGTGTCTCATTCACCATATCAACAAATGAGGTTATTAGTTGGATGTCATTAGTTTGACATTGCTTTTTTTTCTTCCTCTGAGACTCACATTCCTAATTTTTTGTGTCTACAAAACAAAGCAATTACCGCTGTCAGCAGATCAAGATACTAGTTTTTTTGTCTTTCCAGCATCACAAATGAAACTCATTTTATCTCCAATGTGAACTAATCTGGCAAATGTGATGGAATAGTGTTGTCAGTGTTTTTCTTGTGAACTGTTACAACGCTGCGTTCCGAATCCTTGCAGTGGATTCCAAGCATATGGGAGAACATATGCCAAGCATGCATGGTGCATGAATACTGATTATTATCGCAAACAGGGCCTTTTTGACCAAAATTAGCATCAGCGTGAGAGAGAGAGTTATTGCCCATGGACATGTGCTTGCTTAGAATGGAAACGGTTATAATTAGGTTGTTTACCTCAAATATGTTCTGCAATGAAATTATGAAGATATATTTTTATAATCCATATTTACTTTTTATTTTTAGTTGTACATATCTGCATTTTTGTGTCAGGACTGGGTTCCCTTTCAAGGGAACTCGCGTTGCGTCGAGTTTGACGCTATGGGAACGCTTTGCGTGATGATGTCTTGAAGCACATGTAAAATCAGTCCAATGGCGTGGCGGAGCGTCAGATGCGGGTGACGTCACGTACAAGGAAACTATAAAGCCTGCTTGAAAACAGAGAGCGACAGCTTCTGTGTCTTCAGTAGCGCTCTATGTGAAATCTGTCTCTGTCTATTTACTGTTGTCTTGTCACTGAAAGCAATTATGTCCAGCGAACAGTTCAGAATGTGTGTGCATCCCTGCCCACGTTATATTACGGGTAGGGACACTCACGTTCTGTGCATTGTTTGTTTGGGAGAGGAGCATGCCCAGTCAGCACTCGAGGGTGCTGGCTGTGTGCATTGCGAGGCGCTGTCCATGCGCTCGCTCCGATCCCGGCTGAGTTTCTTCCGGGAAGCTCGCGTTCCCCAGGGCTCGGGTCCCGCTGCTGCCGAGGCACAGCGGCGATCTCAGTCCTGGGGTTCGCAAATGGATCTATCAGCGGGGTCTGAGACGGGCTCTGCCCTATCTTAGCCCTTACCTGATAGACCCGATGTCTGTCATCAGGATTCGGAAGCACGCGCTGCGGTTTCTTTCGCCCCGATGATAGAACAAACACTGCAATTGTCCAGTTCTGAGAAACTGGATGTTGTTAGTGTTGAGGCTGAGTCTGAGGAAGCCCCACCTCAGTCTCATGCATTTGAAGAATTGCTGGATGTAGTGACGAGAGCAGTTGATAGATTATGTATTGAATGGCCATCTGATAAACAGGACGTTCGTTCAAAAAGTAAACTTGACGAACGCTTCCTGCCCTCACGTGCACAACCACAACGTCGAAATCTGCCGTTTTTCCCCGATTTCCACACCGAGGTGTCGAGATCGTGGGAGAGACCAGTTTCTTATAGAGTTTTTAATTCACAAACCTCAAATTATTCTGCTATATTTGGGTATAAAGAGCATGGTTATGGGGAGATGCCGAGGGTGGAAGAGACGCTTGCGAGCTATCTCTCTCCAGCAACGGCATCTTCACTAAAAGCTCCGGCGTTGCCTAATAAGCCCCTCAGAGTAACATCTTCTCTGGTGGGCAAGGCTTATTCAGCTTCTGGTCAGGCTGCAGCGTGTCTTCATACTATGTCACTGCTGCAGGCTTATCAGGCTGAATTATTGAGTGATGTGGATGAGGGCGGGGGTATTAGTCCTGAGGCTGTTGCTGAACTACGCAGAGCCACAGATCTGTCTCTCAGGGCCACCAAGGAGACCGCTAAATCAATCGGGCGGTCTATGGCAGCCCTGGTGGCCACTGAGAGGCATCTGTGGCTCAACCTCAGTGATATTAAAGACAAAGAGAAAAATGTTCTGTTGGATTCTCCTGTTTCTACGCATGGTCTCTTTGGCAACGCTGTTTCTGCTGCTGTTGATAAGCTTCAGGAAGCATCTAAGCAGGCAGCTGCTTTGCAAAAACTTCTCCCCCGCCGATCTTTTCATGAGGCTGCTGAGCGGGAGCAGCCTCACTCATCTAAAAAGAACACTCAACATCGTGCAACTCAAAAACAGAGCGTGTCCACCCGTGCTCCCCCACATAAACCACGGGGACACGGAGGGCACGCTCAAACCCAGCAGCCTTCGAGGGGTAGAACGGATCTGAGGACCGTTATTACCGCCAAGAAGGCTGCTGGGAAAAAGTCCTGACGTCCGAGGGCTCAGGACAAATGAGGGTAGTCCCCCCCGAAGTGCAGCGGTCAACACCTCTTTTTACGGTGCCCGTCTCCCTTCGGTACCCTCAGGGGACCGTTCTGCCAACCCTGCCACCTCCGGTGTTACAGGGCGCAGCGGTCTCCGGCGAGCACATATCCGAAGGACCACCCGGAAACGTAGTGGCCTCGGGATGTCCGCCCCCTCCGAGGAGGGTGTTAGAGCAGTCTGTTCGGTCGTTCCCTGCCGGTGCGCCGTTACAGGGCGACGAATTGACTACTCAACAACAAGATCCAGAAACCAGTCTCGAGAGGCTGGTACCTTTAGTAGAATCTCTGACAGCGTGGAAGCTACTGTCAAATGTTTCTCGTCGGGTCCTGCAGACCGTGGAAAAAGGGTATCAGATACAATTCAAGAAACGCCCACCTCGGTTTATGGGGGTCCTGCCCACAGTGATGGGTCCCGAGCAGGTTCTGGTTATGGAACAGGAAGTAAACACTCTGTTAGAGAAAGGGGCCATAGAATATGTACCTCCCTCCAACAGGGAAACCGGGTTTTACAGCCGGTATTTCATAGTTCCGAAGAAGGACGGGGGATTGCGTCCCATTTTAGATCTTCGAGTTCTGAACGAGTCAGTCATGCAGCTCAAGTTCAAAATGTTAACATTGAGACAGATCGTGCCACAGATCAGGTCCGAGGACTGGTTTGTCACGATAGACCTCAAGGACGCATATTTCCATATTTCCATCCGTCCGTGTCATTGGAAGTTCCTGAGGTTTGCTTTCGGGGGCAAAGCATAGCAATATCGAGTACTTCCATTCGGCCTAGCTTTATCACCCCGCACTTTCACCAAATGCATGGATGCAGCTCTGGCGCCCCTGCGCCTCCAGGGTATTCGCATCATGAACTACATCGACGATTGGTTGATTTTAGCTCAGTCGCATCGGTTGGCGGTTCAACATCGAGATGTTGTTCTCGCCCACATGAAAGAGTTGGGGTTACGGCTGAACGCCAAGAAGAGTGTGCTTTCTCCACTCCAGAGGACCACTTTTCTAGGCGTAGTTTGGGATTCAGTGTCGATGCAGGCGCGCCTGTCACCGCCACGTATAGAGTCCATCCTTGCAGCTGTGAAAAGTGTAAAGCTAGGCCAGCTACTCACTGTCAAACAGTTTCAGAGACTGTTGGGTCTCATGGCAGCAGCTTCCAACGTGATACCTTTTGGACTGCTACACATGAGGCCCCTGCAGTGGTGGCTCAGGACCAGGGGGTTTTCCCCGAGGGGCAACCCATTTCGCACAATCAAGGTCACGCGGCGATGCTTACGTGCCCTGGTTATGTGGAAGAAACCTTGGTTCCTGTCCCAGGGCCCAGTGTTGGGAGCTCCTTGTCGTCGCAAACTGCTAACGACGGATGCTTCCCTCACGGGTTGGGGAGCGATCCTAGAGGGTCGCTCATCTCAAGGTCTGTGGGAAGACATCATCGTTCCTGGCATATCAATCGCCTAGAGATGTTATCTGTCTTCCGGGCTCTGAGGAGCTTCATCACAGATCTCAGGGGGCACCATGTGTTAGTGCATACAGACAACACGTCGGTAGTCACCTATATCAACCACCAAGGGGGTTTGCGCTCGCGCCCATTATCAAATCTGGCACGCCATATCCTCTTGTGGTCCCAGGGGAAGTTGCTGTCACTCAGGGCAGCCTACATCCCCGGGGTCCAGAATATAGGAGCAGACACTCTGTCGAGACAGGGGCCGAGGCCCGGGGAATGGAGGCTCCACCCCGAGGTGGTGGAGTTGATATGGAGGGAGTTTGGCCTAGCACAAGTGGATCTGTTTGCGTCTCGAGAGACGTCTCACTGTCCACTTTGGTTCTCCCTCACGCATCCAGCTCCTCTCGGACTGGATGCTATGGTACAGGCATGGCCGAGGCTACGCCTGTACGCCTTTCCCCCAGTTGCTCTGCTCCCGGGAGTTCTAGAGAGAGTTCGCAGGGACCGGATTTGCCTGCTTCTTATAGCCCCGCGGTGGCCGGGCAGAGTATGGTTTCCCGATCTTGTGTCCCTCCTCGACGGGCATCCTCTGGAGCTTCCTGTCAGGAGGGACCTTCTGTCCCAAGCAGGGGGTTCAATATTCCACCCCCGCCCAGAACTGTGGAACCTGTGGGCTTGGCCTCTGAGGGGGCCCAGCTCATAGAGTCAGGTCTCTTAACTGAGGTTGTTGAGACCATTCTGCAGTCCAGAGCTCCCTCCACGAGGAAACTTTATGCCCTGAAGTGGAGAGTATTCACTTCTTGGTGTAGTGACCGTCGGTTGGACCCAGTTAACTGCCCAATTGGTACAGTGCTGGAGTTCCTGCAGGACCGGTTCACGGCAGGTCTGACCCCGTCCACTTTAAAGGTTTATGTGGCGGCCATAAGTGCTTACCACATTCCTTTGGGTGGAATTCCTGTGGGGAAAGACCCTTTAATATCTCGTTTCCTTCGTGGCACTTGGAGGCTGAGGCCTGCAGTTCGCTCTAGGGTGCCACCTTGGGATTTGTCCATTGTGCTACAATGCTTATCCCTGGCCCCCTTTGAGCCCATTGAGGAGGTTCCTGAGAAGTTTCTAACCCTGAAAGCTCTTTTCCTTCTGGCTATTTCTTCTCTCAAGAGAATTGGGGATCTGCAAGCATTGTCGGTTGCTCCGTCATGCTTAGAGTTTGCACCGGGTATGGTTAAAGCTTTTCTACATCCGAGACCGGGTTATATCCCCAAGGTCCCCACTAATGTGGTCAGACCTATTGTTCTGCAGGCCTTTTGTCCTCCTCCTTTTCAGAATGCGGACCAGGAGGCTAATAATTTGCTTTGCCCAGTTCGGGCGTTAGACGCCTATGTCCACAGAGCTGCCCTGTGGCGCAAAAGTGATCAGTTGTTTGTATGCTTTGGGTCCCCTAACAAAGGAGGTCCGGTGTCTAAGCAAAGGATGAGCAAGTGGGTGGTCGAGGCTATCTCACTTGCTTATGAGGCGGCTGGACAGCCTTCTCCTTTGGCTGTCCGGTCGCACTCTACGAGGAGTATGGCGGCCTCTAAGGCCCTTATTTCAGGAGTGTCGTTACAGGACGTTTGTGATGCGGCAGGCTGGTCCTCACCACACACTTTCGTCAGGTTCTACTCTCTGGATCTAGACTCTGCTCCAGGGTCTCATGTTTTGTCTTCCTAGTGCTGCTCACCAGATTTCACACAGGACAGACATTTGTAGCTATGGAGGCGTTGGTATAGACGTTCCCATAGCGTCAAACTCGACGCAACGCGAGTTCCCTTGAAAGGGAACGCCTCGGTTACGACTGTAACCTCGGTTCCCTGAAGAGGGAACGAGCGTTGCGTCACCTTGCCATATCTCCTTCATGCCTGTCAGCGGCTACTTCAGACTTTTTACGAAGCTGTCGCTCTCTGTTTTCAAGCAGGCTTTATAGTTTCCTGGTACGTGACGTCACCCGCATCTGACGCTCCGCCACGCCATTGGACTGATTTTACATGTGCTTCAAGACATCATCACGCAAAGCGTTCCCATAGCGTCAAACTCGACGCAACGCTCGTTCCCTCTTCAGGGAACCGAGGTTACAGTCGTAACCGAGGCGTTTTCAATATAAATGCACTGTGCCATTTTATTTCTGGTTCATATTGAATTTTTATTGCATTAAAATGCTAATGTGCTGTTATAGGCCTTGCCTTGTCAAAAAGTTTAGCGTGTTCTAGTGTCCTCAAAAGGTTTCTTAACCTGCTAATCATCCAGTCAGTCAATGAAGAATACGTCAGCTTTTTTATGGCATAGATCTTTTTTTTTTTTTTTTTTTACGAAAACACAAAATGGTGTAGTTGAAGTGGCAAAAGCGTAAAAGATTACATACACTACCATTCAAAAGTTTGGGGTTGTCTTTTATGCTCACCAGTTAGTATTTCATGCTCACCAAGGCTGCATATATTTAATAAAAAATACAGTACAAACAGAAATATTGTGAAATATTGTTACAATTTAAAATAACTGTTTTTCTATTTTAATATATTTTAAAATTGTATTTACTCCTGTGATTGCAAAGCTGAAATTTCAGGAGACATTACTCACCTGATTTTTTAGAAATATATAATGAAAAACATGAAAAACATAATTTCATTATCAATATTGAAAACAGTTGTACTAGCTATGTAATATTCTTGTGGAAACCCTTTTTCTTTTTTTCAGGATTTTTTTGATGAATATAAAGTGTATGTACTATAGTGTATAATTTCATGCATCTAGACCTCTTGAGCTCAAATTAATGTACTTTTTTTATTTATTTACTTAATTTAATACTCTTAAACTTTCTAAAGACTCTTTATTAACTTAAAAAGTGCCTCTTAAGCACTAAAATCCAAGTAATTTATCCTTCTATTTTATCTATGCCTTGCAGAAATGCGCTATTTTTGTGGAGAGGTCCCACACATTTGGAATCTCCTCTTGTAGTGTTTATAGTGTGCCAGACTTGACTAGAACCCTTTAAATGAGACTGTCACTTACAGCCATTAAAATTTTTTGACATAATCTACTCCTCATATCATGTGTATGGTATATTTTTGTGGAATATAAAATGAATTAACAAAAAATGTGTGGCTTCTTTTCAAACAATTTTTTCATACAAAATTGGGTGATGACAAGTGGCTGTCAAGCTCCTAAAGGACAAAAAATACTATGATTGTTAGTATATAGCATTTTACATTCTGTTCTGTTCCTTATACAATGCTATTATATGGCTCTAAAGGATTTGGAAAGCAGCACATGAGTGACATGGTACTTATTGTTTTTGGAGGGTGAGTTGATGATGAAGGAATTTTCATTTTTTAAAGATCTGTCCCTTTAGCACGTTTAATTACATTGGTAAATGCTGTCAAAAATGTTAAATTGACAATGTTCAATAAAAGATTACATGTTTGGGCAACTCCTTCTCTCAGTACTAATTGTCCAGCATCACATAGTTTATTCCCATGTGTCAATTATTTTGAAAGAAGTGCATAATTTTCATTGTCACTCTGATATAATCCTTTAATGAGAATCAAGTCCAGAGTGTACAATATTTATATAATCTCAGGTTTGTCAAGATAGTCAGTCATTTCAGTCTAGTGATGTTATCATTTTCACTACAGAATTTCACTATTTTTCATTATATTTTCAAGCGTAAGCCCTGGTGTAATTTTATTTTATTTTATTGTTTTGGAAAAAAAATTCATTTTATCATTTTACAATAATGTTTAGGTTTTTAACCTTAAGCACTGCTTTGCATACTGTACATATACACATACATGCATACATACATACATAGTAAGGATGCATTTAATTGATCAATAGTGACAAAATAATATTTTCAAATAAATGCTGTTCTTTTGAACTTTCTAGGCCTCAAAGAATCCTAAAAGAAAATATATCATGGTTTCCACAAAAATATTAAGCTGCACACATGTTTTTGATCAAATAAATAAAGCCATATAAACAGCAATGTATACATGCACACACATCAAGTTTTCAAATAAAAATGTGTTATGGTTGGTACGTTCCACATGAAGGGCACAGTATGCTTCAGGCTTGCCATAGAATTTTTGTATTATATTTGGTATTAAAATTCACCTGGTCCCTCCAAAGTTCAATATTAATGAGTTCAGTTTTTTAGCTTACCATAGCTGTCGTTCAGCCTCTATCCTTTTTTATTTGTATAATCCTTCAGGCTTGTGGTCTCCTGGCACTCCGTGAACTCTCTCAGAATAGACCGCATGGGGCATAGTGGCCTATCGGGGAATAATCCTGTTTAGCGATTCTTTCAGGTGCACTTATCAGATTTATGCTGCATCAGGAAGGCTGAGATCAACAGAGGGATAGACCCCTCGTATAGACGTGATGTGGTGCTACCTGACCTTCATTTTGCTTCGTGTTATGAAAAAACGGCACCATTTCTGGTTGTGGATGATAAGCATGTGGCATGTCATAAATCTTTCTTGACCTCTAAATTCTAAACAGGCATGGCTAGAGCAATAATGCTTGTATTCAATATGGTTCAACTGGAGTCTCATGTGTGCTTTTGTGGAAGACATCCCCATTCTAAATGATCCTGTGTTTACATGAGCCCTCGGAATAGCTCAAAAATCAATACTGCACCCTGTTCTGCATACTGATGCGCTCTGCTTTGATCTCGCATTCAGGGGCATACAGTGAATCGCTTTAATTGTACATCACAGAAAAGCCTTCTGCTGTGTTTCACTATGTTGCTCTCTTTTTAGTTCTTATGCACCAATGGATGAACCCCCTGATCCAATTGTGTAGCAGTAATACTCTGTGGAAGATTTCTTGTAAAATCAATGTCTCTCAGCCTTAATTATTTTAGTTTCAATGCATATATGCATGTTTTAGAATCAGAATGAGTTTTGGTTGAAGTTCATCCACACAAGGAATTTGAACTGATAACAGAAACTTGCTGTAATTGCAGGCTGATTAACAGAAGAAAAATATATTTACAGATTGTATTAAGTGGTATGTCTACACTGAGTGGTATGTCTACAGAGAGTTGCTATATATAGGTTTGTGAAGCAGAGAATGAGTATTTGTAGAGCAGATGGATCTGTACAGCTAGTATGAGTATAAAGATATAGAAATGTCAAATAAAAGTTAAAAATACTGAATTTGCATATCGCACAGATGGACTTGTACAGGTAGCATGTATAAATAGAAATTTACATATTGCACATTAATTGTATCACTCACTAGAGAAGTGCCCGAATATTCAGCTGTGCAGGGTTCCAAATTAACACTTGTTGAGTGCCAATTGCAAGTAAAAATTGGCTTTGCAGAGTAAATAAAGCAAATTTCTATGCCAGTTTGCTGATGTTTTTTTCCCTTCTCCAGATCCCCATGTGGTAACACATATGTGAAATATTCCTCATATTAGGCCACTGTCGTGGAAATATTGAATACGAATATAACCAATTAAATCTGACTTCTTAATACATCACTTCCCTGAAGTATGGTGACGGCGTCCTGTCAAAAAGCCACTATCACTACGTTAATCACACGAGCTGTTTCTTTTGTTGTCTTTTGAGTGTAGAATTTTAGTATTTCTATTCACTACCTCAATCACACATAGATGTTCTGTTGTTGTCTTTTGAGCGTAGAATCTATTTCTCAGCTGTGCAGCATATACCTGACACGACTCCCAAGTTGCTTTTTGTAGAAATGAAGTTTTACTCACGGCCGGGAGATCACTGGCCACAACAACCAAATGAGTCTCCTGAATAAAAAGATACAGTACATGTACATTTAAATCATACAGTTGAGTAAAAATCAATGTCACTCAAGTCTTCTCACTGTGATTTGTTCTGGTGATTGGTTTGTAATGATCTAAGCTAATCATATGACTGTTAGTTCTACTGTGTTAAGCCCTTTTTGGTTAAGTATATATGGCTTTGACCTGAGCATCCTTAGTCTGCATTTCTCTGTACATTTAATGTTGAAAATACCCATTACATAAAATATTTATATCACATTCCTCCCTCTGATCGTTTTTACACGATCACATTCTCAATAAAATGACCTAATTTTGACCTTCATATTCCCCTACTTACAGTTTCTTTCTAAAATTCTCTGATGTCAACATTTCTCTCTGCTCTCTAAATATCAAAGACATTTTTCTCCAACTTAATCATTTGTACACACACTGTCCTTCTTGCTTGCTTAACACTTCTTAACTTTCTCATTAGTGCATGAATACATATAGCAGTATATAAAACTACAAGTGCTATGATAAGCAGAGTAAGTAACAAAGGCGTAAAACAAACTTTTAACAAAATTAATCCTAAAAATTTAGATAATCAAAATTACTTGAATAGAGACTATTGTTGTCACACTAATCAGAATAATTTGCTGGCCCACGGTTGATCTCAGACCCCATGCTTGTCTGGCCGGTCCCATAGATGTCTCAGCATTTTCTTCCTCCAAGATGTTGTGATTTCTTTTCGGCTGGTGTATTTCCTCGATTCAGTTTGCGTGCCGTCAGGTTGGGGAGGTTTGCAGTGCGACACGTGAATTCAGATATCACGCTCGCCATCCTTGATGGCTGCATAGAGAATTATGAGGCGGCCGCCTCCGTCAAATTTCGTGCCGCCTCCGGCTCTCGACAAAACTCGGACAGACAGTCACATGGTCAGATACACTTTTTCCACCGTGACGGTTCTGTTGCGGTTACCGCTTGTGTCCATTCTCAAACCGTATAGTGCTACTGCTGCGCGCAGTGCGCGGATAAGTAATACAAACATTCCATTCCAATTAATCGAGGGTGAATGACAGATAAATAATTTTGTGTTGAGTTTAATAAAGACACGGAACTCGGTAAAACGCAATGAACGTGCGTCACTTTACTTTCGTTTTCAACATCGTAATTCTCTTCATGGAAAACCAAGGAAAACATATCAGGAGGACTCGACAATAACGCTTGTCTGGGACCATATACTTTGTCCGGGACACGTGTGTTTTTCTTTCTTTCTTTTTTGAAGGGAAAAGTGAGAGAGAATTGTAGCCCATCCGGACAAATGCCCTGATTAAAAAAAAAAATTAATATAAAAATATTCCGAATCACTGAAAACGTGAGGATGATTCTGTTTTATTTAATCTAATGTAAGTGGCGATTGATAGCCTATAGTTGATAATAATATAGGCCTACCTAATGTACTGACGGTAACAAAGTTGCCGAGTGATGTTTTCCTGAATGCCATCAAGATTGAAACCGAGACTGATTTCATAACAGTTCAATAAACAAATAGTTAAAATTAAGTCACTTACATTTGAGACGCAATGACTGTTTTTGTTCTGTTTCAGCAGCGAAAATAGTTCCAAACAAAGATCACAGCAGAACCGTAACGTATCTCACAGCAACACTCAGCCGTGTTTCATTGCTGAATGATTCAGCGTTTTGAACGAATCGATTGAGTCAAAGATTCAATTACCTATTCATAAACTGCCTAATTCGGAATGAATCAGCCTTTTGAACGAATCGTTTGAATGAATGACTCAATGACTCGCTCATTAAGACGGTCACCTGCCGCCTCCTACTGGCGGTTTAGTTTCATAAAGTATCATTCTTTTCAACATTCCTTATTTGTATTCAAAAATATTTAAAATAATCTAATTTAATACAGTTATAATTTTTCAATGTAAATTATTTAATTTGATTGGAAACAGCCTAATGTCTTATTTTAATTGAATATATTGATCAAATTTAAGAATTTGAAATGAAAGATGGAGCAAACATTTAATAAAATAAAACCTTATAAAGGTACAAAAAATTATTCTGTTTTCAAACAGCGATGTAATGAAACATTGACAATTTAAGTTTGAAGGGAGTAAAGCCTCTGTTAAGGCTATTAAGGAAATGTAATTTTGCCAAAAGAAGAACTTAATTCTTAAATTCTTAAATTGTTAATTTTTAATTAACCAACTTCAGTGTGATATGTTACCATATTATCATGCTTAACACTGAGAATTTGAATAATTGTAATGTGATCAGATGCAGATATCTAAATCAAAGAATATGGGTGGTTTGCGGGTGGATTTTTTTATTTTTAACAGTGGATTTGGGTGACTCAAAGTGCACCAGATTAATGAATTTATCTTTAAAATGTACAAAAATTTCGTGCGGGGGGGCATGCCCCCGGACCCCCCTAGAGATACCAACCTCCACCCACAAAAATAATGCCGAAAACACATTAGGCTATATGATGATCTATGAAAAATAACATTTAATTACCTTAT
Source organism: Scardinius erythrophthalmus (assembly GCF_964197995.2). Taxonomy (NCBI): domain Eukaryota; kingdom Metazoa; phylum Chordata; class Actinopteri; order Cypriniformes; family Leuciscidae; genus Scardinius; species Scardinius erythrophthalmus. The sequence goes on along the minus strand of NC_138232.1, from coordinate 13,337,170 downwards.
TATTAAAATACATTATTAGGATTTTACCACCTCCGCCTCATTTTGAGCCAGGAAAAACCCTGGTGTTGGTTGTCAGGATGATCTCATGGCCCCAACCACCTTGGACAATGCCACGCCTTCCTCAGGAAGTCTTTGACCCAGATCCACTGTCCTGGCTTGTAGGAATGTTGGGGTTTGTCACCTAAAACCGGCAAAGCAGCTTTCACCTGCAAATGGATATATTTGAAAGTTTTAGTTAAAGACATCATATACTGTACTTTCTCAATTGTTCATCGACCGCAGCAAGGTCCTCCTGGGGAGGAGGCTTGATTCCCACTCCCATAGGCAAACCTGTAAAAATGTAATGTGGGCTGAGGTCTGTCCTGGTCCCTTTTCGGGCTCTCATGGCCATCAAGTCTATTTGTTTTTTACAGTCTGATTTGCCCTTTCCACTGAGCCTCCACTTTGTGGATGAGTTTTCAAATTTATTCTCAATCCGCTTGCCAATTTTGTGATTAATTTATTTACAAAATGTGTCCCATTATCACTGGACAATCTTTTTGGTACTCCCCATCTTGGGATAACTTTTCCAATTAAAGCTTTTGCTACAGCCGTAGAATCAGCTTTTCTATTTGGTAAATACTCAACCCACTTTGAAAACATGTCAACAATTACAAGACAATACATATATCTTCGGCATGGTGTCAACTCGAAGAAATCCATCATGATGTGCTGAAAAGGAAGTTCTTGTGTGGGGTGGCCGGAGTAAGTTTGTGGCTTACTTCGTCTACCCACATTATTCGCTGCGCAGATGTAAGAGTTTTGTGGCAGTTCTCTGCCACAACTGTAAATCATGGTGCCTCCCAGGAAGTTCCAATTTGATCATTCATTGCCAATTGAGATGTGGTCTGCCTCGTGAGACCACTTTGTGAAATTTGGATACAATTGTTTTGGCAGGGAAGGCTTTTTGTTTTTGCATCTTTCCATACCCCATCTTTACATTTTACACCCCCCTCTGACCAACGTTTTCTCTCCTGATCGGTAGCCATATTTTTAATTTCGATCAACGTTGGTGGTATCTGAACATAATCGGGCGCCAGAGATGTGAATGCGGTTAACACGATTGGCTGTTGATGTTTAAGTGCAGCATCCTTTGCTGTTCATTGCTTTTTCTTGTGTGGCGCATTTACAGATTTTAATTTCTAAAGAAAGTTGTAGGTTTTTGAGCAATATAATTAATTTTGAATGTGTTGTACAGTCATGAAGATCTCCGTCATCCTCAGTAGGTACTGTAGCAATGTGGATGGATTTAGTATGGTGCACCATTTCAGTGTGACACTGGACATTATCAGCGAGACGTTCTGCCAGTGCAGCGAACGAGTAGCAGTTAAATGAGCCATTCGTGACTGCATTAGCAGAGCATGCACTGCATGTGGAATAAACACAGTTAAGAGGTGGAATGCCACCAAAACCAAGCACGATAAAAGCATTTAAACTCCTTTAAATGCAAATGAGCTGCTGCTCCCGGCATAGAGGGTGGAGCTTCAAGAGCTCATGTCCTTTTACCTCACACAGACATGCACTGAAAATTTCAAAAACTTTTAGCCTTTTATATTCAAACCGGAGTCAGAAAGATGGAGAGACTCAAGAAGAAGTGACAACATATAGACAACATTTCTGAATGGTTAGTTGGTGAATTTATTTAGCTTATGTGTAGTTATCTTCTAGTCATTGATTAGCGTAGTCTGTCTTGATAATCTATAAATCGTGTTCCAGGGGTGGGGTTTATGAGGCTTGTGTATTCCCTACCAGCCATTTGTTGTAGTCCTTAAAAAGCAATTTCTGGGAGAAAATATCTACCATTGCTTTGAACTTTGAGCGTTGCAACTTTGCAGATGTTGTTTATGCTCAAACAGCAACATTACACACTAACTAAAGTTAGAAAGTGAACTCATATTCAACCACCCCTTTAACAGAGCATAATAAAATCAAGATCCAATTTTTTCCTTGGTGGTTTTTCTAAATCTGGCAACATTTGTTGATAAGCAGAGATGGATCAAAGGAAAGAGTTAAAGCCCAACTGTAATACCAGTTTGGTGTAATTTGTATAAAAGCACCTCCGGAATTGAACACTTCAATACCATACATCCATCCATCTTCTTCCGCTTATCCGGGTCGCAGAGGCAGCAGTCTAAGCAGAGATGCCCAGACTTCCCTCTCCCTAGACACTTCCTCCAGCTCTTCTGGGCGATACCGAGGCGTTCGCAGGCCAGCCGGGAGACATAATCCCTCCAGCGTCCGGAACACCTCCCCAGTAGGGCATCCAGGAGGCATCCGTAACAGATGCCCGAGCCACCTCAGCTGGCTCCTCTCGATGTGGAGGAGCAGCAGTTCTACTCTGAGCTCCTCCCGAGTGACCGAGCTCCTCACCCTATCTCTAAGGGAGCGCCCAGCCACCCTGCGGAGAAAGCTCATTTCGGCCGCCTGTATCCGGGATCTTATCCTTTCGGTCATGTCCCACAGCTCATGACAATAGGTGAGAGCTTCCATACCATCATTTGAAATAAAAATGATCAATTCCAAATTGGACAATACATCACTAGCCATTAAATTTACAGGGCATGTCTCAGAAACCAGGAAAGAATGTGTTACTTGTTTCAGCTTGTTTGTTACCCTCAATGGCATAGTCAACTTATCAACCACTGGTATGCCAGATGAACCATCTGTTGTTTGTTTTAGAGCGGTCTCTGCAGTGATCAAAGGAAACCTGTGTCCACCAAAAAGGTAATGAAAGTCCTTTATCCTATTTATGGTTTCTCACATTTGATGGAAACCAAGAGCTGTTAGGAGAAAGTGGAGATGGTTCTTTTGTGAGGAGGAGATGGTTCATGTGTGAGATGTTGTTTCCTCTCACTTGGACAATCCTTGGACTAGTATCTTTTTCACCACAGACGCGACATGGTTCTGCAGCAGTTTTCCACTAATATAATGCCCCTTAACAGCCTCCTGGAGATGGCACACTCTAGTGGTCTTCTTGATGGTTTGTGACCTCCTCTATAGCTGCTTTGTGTGTGATTGCTCCCCAATCAACCTCATTCTGGCACTCATCCTGTTTCAAGCAGTCTGCCACCCTGGAGTGTCAGTTCCATCTGAACCTGCATCAGCATTTATTTATTTATTTATATTTCTTGGGTTAAAAAAAACATCTTCACCAGTTCCACGTACCTCAGTCCATTTCAAACCGAGTTTGTTGCTGAAAATAGCTTCCCAGTCTCGTCCTGTGGGTTTGTATGTGGCATCGATTGTTCTCCGCTGCTCTGATAAACAGTTCCATCCCTTTTTCTTGGTCTGGAAGTGCAGCAGCCTCATCTTGGAGTTCCTCTAAGTTCCAAGGTTGCTTCGCGCATATGGGCCCTCCTTCTCCAGGAAAACTGAAGCTTTAGCAGGTTGAGGGCTTCTTGACTCTGAATTTGTTTACCTCCCTCCATAGCAATGCCAGTGTCTCATCAGTCTCTGTGTCACTGTCAGCAGGTTTAATCTTTTCCTCATCATGGATTGGACAGAAGGGAATTGGACAGAATTCTCTATTAAAAAAATCAAGCAAATTCTGTTTTGCAAAATGTAGGAAAAAAATGTTGCGATACTGATAAATAAAAGCAAGCAAGTTCTTTGCAGAAAAACAGTACATTTACATTTACATTTAGTCATTTAGCAGACGCTTTTATCCAAAGCGACTTACAAATTAGGACTAAATTAAGCGAGTCATCATGAAGAGGCAAAAACAACAACAACGCAAGGAGTGCTCAAAATACGAAGTTCAGGCATTATTCAGAGTAGCATAAGCCTGATAAGTGATGTTTCAAAGGGAAAGGATTTTTTTTTTTTTTTTTTTTTTTAAGAGGTTAAGTGCTCACGGAATAGATCGGTTTTCAGCTGTCTTTTGAATGTTGTCAGGGATTCTGCATTCCGGATGAGGGTGGGGAGTGCGTTCCACCAGCACGGAACTGTGAATGAGAATGTTCTGGAAAGTGATTTTGTGGCTTTCTGTGATGGAACCACGAGGCGTCGCTCGTTGACCGATCGTAGGCGTCTGGTAGGGATGTAGACTCGTAGGAGTGAGTGAAAGTAGGAGGGAGCTGAGCCTGTGACAGATCTGTAAGCAAGCGTCAATGCCTTGAACTTGATGCGAGCAGCGAGAGGTAGCCAGTGCAGAGAGATGAACAGTGGAGTGACGTGTGCCCTCTTGGGCTCGTTCAAGACAAGGCGAGCTGCAGCATTCTGGATCATCTGTAGGGGTTTGGTTGCACATGCTGGAAGTCCGGCCAGAAGAGCATTACAGTAGTCAAGCCTAGAAATGACCAGGGCCTGGACGAGAAGTTGTGTTGCATGCTCAGTTAGGAAAGACCTGATCTTCCTGATGTTGTGCAGTGCAAACCTGCATGATCGAGCTGTCTTTGAAATGTGATCTGTGAAGGTCAGCTGGTCATCAAACGTTACTCCAAGGTTTCTGACCGACCTTGATGGGGTGATTGATGATGAATCTAGCTGGATGGTGAAGTCGTGCTGTAGTGACGGATTGGCAGGGAGGACGAGAAGCAGGTTGTGCTGCAGGTGATGTTCCTTCATCCATGTGGAGATGTCCGCCAGACAGCTTGAGACCCGTGCAGCTACTGTGGGATCATCTGGTTGAAACGAGAAGAAGAGCTGTGTGTAATATTAGTACAGCTTTTACCCAGATGATAAAGGAGTTCAAATGACAATTTTATACACAATTTCAAAGTCACCCCACACTGGTCTCGAACCCACGACCGGAATGGTTCGGGATTCATGACGGATGGTTGAACAGATTGCGCCACCCAGAGGACTTGTGATTGGACGTAGTGATTGTGATATTATTATTTTTCAGTGCCTCAATGTGTTTCCACAATTCTCCTGATTCTTATTTGAATAGGAATTTGGTTTCTATACAAGTGTAATATTACAATATTTTCTTGGTCAACTTCACCCAACTTCAGACATTTAATACAGTATTCATACTCCATGATACATCAGTATATAAATATATATAATTATAAGTATATAAAATTTCTTACTCTATTTCATATAATTTTATTCCTGAGATCTCAGTTCTGATTATTATTATTACTACTATTTCATTCAAACAAAAAGCAAGTTGTAGTCTATCTTACCTTACAAGTTCTTCAAGGCCGTGAAAGGATTTGTCCCTTCTCTGGCGGGTTTTTGGTCAATGTAAGGGAAATTTCTCCTCTTCTGATTTTAAATCAGTGATAAAAGGGGAAGAAAAACTTCCTGTTCCCGCCAATGAAGGGAGGAGATCCTCAGGCCTCCTGACTAGGCTTGCCAAGACTGTCGTGGAAATATTTAATACGTAAATAACCAATTAAATCTGACTTCTTAATACAATACTTCCCTGAAGTATGATGATGGCGTCCCGTCAAAAAGCTACTATCACTACCTCAATAACGCATGAGCTGTTCCCTATCAGTCATTCACATTCGACGTAACGTCGACGTGACAACATAATTGGGATTAATTCAGGGAGCCCTATCATCTTCGAGTGTCTACAGAACGAGCCAATGAACATTGGCGTGCGTGAATCGCGTTATTTGACTTCACGAGTGCTGCAAAAAGAGACTCTACAAGTTGGAAAAATCTTCTAACGCTGTTCCAACTTTGGTGTGACGGCGCGATCAGCGGTGGCCGCGAGCTTATAGCTCACAACTGCTGTTCTCACAGCATTAAACTGTGTGTGTGTGTCGGTATCGGAGGGCGTTCCCTATGGAAAGATTTTTATTTTCTCTTTTTTGTTTTCAACTGAAAGAGCAACAGAAGTGTGACCCTGCGTCCTTTTCAGGATGTCATTCATGGCCTGCTCAACTATGCAGCCGACGAACTCTCACAGCAGCAGGTGCTACCGGGAGAATTGCGACTCCATCCCAGGTGGTCCAGCTGATTTGGAGGCGCTTTGGGACCGCAGATGTAGATCTGTTTGCCGCCCCGGACACGTCGCACTGCCAGCTGTTTTACTCCCTGGAGGTCCCTCCAACCGGACCTGGTTCCTGGGACTAGTGCTCCTCGCGACAGCCCCTCCCTGGCCCATTCCTCAGAGAGAGAACCTGCTCTCTCAGAGACGGGACACCCTATGGCACCTGCGTCCAGACCTCTGGAAATTCCATGTCTGGTCCCTGGACGGGACGCGGAAGTTCTATGTGACCTACCCCAGGTGGTAGTTGACACCATCACTTCCGCTAGAGCCCCCTCTACGAGGCGCCTCTATGCATTGAAGTGAAACCTGTTCATTGAGTGTTGTTCTTTTCACGAGGAGAACCCCCGAACTTGCTCGATCAGAGCTGTGCTTTCCTTTCTGCAAGATGGGTTGGAGCGAAGGCTGTCTCCCTCCACCCTTAAAGTGTATGTTGCCGCTATCGCCGTACATCATAATGCAGTTGAGGGTAAGTCGCTGGGAAAGCACAACCTGATCGTCGGGTTCCTGATGTGGGCGAGGAGACTAAATCCGCCTGGTCTGCTCTTGGGATTTGTCTCTGGTACTTTCGGCACTTCAGAAACCACCCTTTGAGCCTTTGCAGTCAGCAGAGTTAAAAATTCTGTCCTGTAAAACAGTACTCCTGGTTGCATTGGCCTTCATCAAGAGGGTAGGGGACCTACCCGGCTAACTCTCACGTGATCCTGAGACCCCGGCCCAGATATGTGCCCAAGGTTTCTACCACTCCCTTCTGGGACCAGGTGGTGAACCTGCAAGCGCTGCCTTCGGAGGAGGCAGACCCAGCCCTGGCTTTTCTCTGTCCCGTTCGTGCTCTGCGTCTATATGTGGACAGAACGCAAAGCCTCATGACCTCAGATCAGCTCTTCGTCTGTTACGGAGGCCAGCAGAAGGGAAAGGCTGTCTCCAAGCAGATGATGGCCGACTGGATAGGAAGCTCAAACCCACTTAAGAAGCCCAAGGCCTGCCCTGCCCTCCCGGGTTGAGAGCCCACTCCACTAGGAGTATCGCTTCTTCTTGGGCGCTGGCACACAGCGCCTCGCTGACAAAAATCTGTAGGGCTGCGGGCTGGGCGACACTTAGCATGTTCGCTAGGTTTATAGGCTACGTATTGAGCCGGTTTCTTCCTGTTCCGGCTCCTGCTCGCTTCAACCAGCCGGTAACACCAAAGTTCCCACTCTAGTGTCGGCTTGCTGTGCCACTCCCCTCCACATGGAGCGGATACGTGCGCTTTTCTGCTCCAGTCGAGTTCCCCACTTAGCCGAACCCTGTAGAGTACTTCCGCACCCCTTTCGGCAGTCAGATGTTGCGGAGCATCTGACGCCAGGCCAAGTGCTCTTATGCTTGTGTAACTTGTGCTAGGATGGTGGTTCCATATGTGGTGATCCCTGCGGCAATCCCATATGCGTATTCTTCCACAACCAGCTCCATGCAGTGAGCCTGTGTCTTTCCCTTGGCAGATTCCGCTCTGCCGTCACTGTCCGGTGTAGCCTCCCCTTTCTCAGGCTGGAGCCATCCCAGTGACATTCCATATGTTGCACTGGCACTAACCGGCCAGTCCATATGTGTATTCTCCACATGGTACCTCCCTTCGGGCAGGATGTGGCTTAGGCAGCGTCCCTCTCCCCTGGAAAGGCATGACTTCCCAGTGTTATCCAAGAGTTACACTCTGTGGGGTATAACAGAACAGCAGTTTGAACTCCCTCTACGCAGACCTTCCGTCCCAGCCAGTTGGGGGTCTGAGAGTCTTGCGTAGGGCGCTGGATGTGGCAGCAACCGTGGCGTTTTCCATAGGGATCCCAGTTACGTCGAACGTGAGCGACTGATAGGGAACGTCTCGGTTACTAATGTAACCCTCGTTCCCTGAAGGAGGGAACTGAAGACGTAACGTCCGGTTGCCACCGTTGCTGACCATCACCGTACGGCCTTCATGATCTCGGCTCCTCAGCGAAAAACAATGTGTGCGTGCACCTGCTTCCGCAATTCACGCACGCCAATGTTCAGTGGCTCGTTCTGTAGACAGTCGAAGATGATTGAAGATGTAATCCCAATTAGGTCGTCACTTCAGGGAACGAGGGTTACATTAGTAACCGAGACGTTTCTTTTGTTGTCTTTTGAGCATAGAATCTTTAGTATTTCTATTTACTACCTAAATCACACATAGATGTTCTGTTGCTGTCTTTTGAGCATAGAATCTATCTCTCAGCTGTGCATCATATACCTGACATGACTCCCAAGTTGCTCTTTGTAGAAATTAAGTTTTATTCACGACCGGGAGATCACTGGCCACAACAACCAAGTGAGTCTGAGTAGGAGATGTAAATTTAAATCATACAACATGTCCATAGTCAATGTGACGAGCTACTTATCTGCTCTGATTGGCCACCAAAACAAAAATATGAGAAACACAATGTTTGAGAATCACAATGTAACAATGTTAAAGGCTCAGTGAAGGAGGCGGGAACTGGCAAACGAACAACGCAACTTTAATGACAAGATAAACATAAACAACAAAACAAAAGTAAAGCAGCAGCCCCTCACAGATGACTGCCGCATATAAACATAATAAAACACAACATAATTGTCCCATACCTGGTCCTCTCTCATCTTGCACTGTCATCACTCCCCCTTTTATCCTTCCTGAGCTCCTTCGTGGGACTCGAGACCAGTGTGGCACAGGTGTTAACACTCGCGCCACCGCCCTCACTCTGTTCCCACAGCTCTCGGCCCCACCCTGTTTGCTACACACAACTTTTGTGTTGTGCATGTTTTACGTGCATGTTTTACGTGGAGATGGAGAGTTGTTTAATCAGTAATTAGATATAACTCTGGTCTGATTGTTGAATCCTGGTGCGCAGACGGAAACCTCTGAAAAGGTGGGTCTCGGTCCCCTTCCCTTCCCCTTGCGTTTTGACTAAAATATGAACACAAGATGAACCATAAGCATCTAAACGAACCAAAAACAGGACGTGACGTCACAAGATGCAACCCTAAAAAGGACAGAATGCTCAAGCATACCTGTTTTTTCTCATTTTTGGAGCTACGTTGCCCATTACAGTTCGATACATTACAGTCTTTTTGCAGCAGATCTTTGTGTGTGTGCAATGTATCATGTACTTTTTTGGTCAAGACCAAAAGGATCAAGACAACCAAACTACAGTACAAATGTGAACACCTCCTAAACCGTCAGAGCCCCAGCAAAAGAAATCATAGATTTGTTAATGGAAGTTAGTAGTATGTTATAAATATTCCTTAAAACCCTCACACAAAATTTTTAACAACTTCAGAATACTACAGTTAAGTGAGTAGGTATTGAATCTGAGTGATTTTATTCAGTGAAGGATCTTTCAGACTAATTCAAAGCAATAACTCATCTACTCATCATAACTCAGCTATTCATCCAGAGAAGCACCTCATAAGTGTCATTAGTTTGGGAATTGGAATACACTGGTCAGGAGTGTTGTATGTTTGTTTTTATGTGCTGCCCACAAGGAAAACTCAATAGAATGATTCTTGCTATTATTTCATGGTACACAGATTTTATTGCATCACATTCAATACAGACTACGATCTCGCATTCACAACTCAGGTAAAATGTTTTTTCTTTTTTTTCTTTTGCTGTTGCACTGACGATTTAGTTGTGTTTGTCACAAATATGCAAGGGGGAAAAAACTGCTTAAAACCCCTTTATTACAGGCAAAAATAGGCCTGTATATTAATAGAAAATAATGCAAGATCCATTTTCATGGCCGGTAAACAATATTTATGACAAAACATTTTCTTCCATTGCCAGGTGTGGCAAAAAAGTCGATTTTGGACTCTGGTTATGCTTATGTGTGTGTTGTTTTGCCACTAATGTTGCTTTCATCATTTTCCACATGCATAAATTAGAATCTAAGCACACACAAAACTCAATGAACTGTCCTCGCAAAAGTATTCAAGCTTCTGTAAGCCAGAGCTGGTCTTTTTTTTCCTACCTACACTAAACACAAAAACGAAAACATGCATTTTTCATGGGCTAAAATCTTCTACCAGGGGCAAAAATGCACTCTTCCTCTTGTGAAGATTAATCTTTAGCCTTGAGCTCTGTACCCTCTCTGAGATGTCATGTTCCGCCATAAATGGGCAATAGCAAATGATCACTCGCATCCAGTCCATTCTCCTATACTGAATCACCCCCACCTTTCCTTCCCATCTCTCTCTCTCTCCCTCTCCTACGCTCAATTATCTGTGCTTCTCCTACATGCACTCTCGGCCTGATTATCTCACCCACTCTGGGGCTCCTTCACTGGGCTGTCCATTAAATGGTATCCGTAGCTTCTCTCTCCCTTCCCCCCACACACACTAGCACCAGCTCTGCACAAAAGCATCAAGGCCCAAACAAGCGCCTGGATGCAGAGGATGAGCAGGTTAATGTTCAAGTATAAATGCAAAAGTTTTGTACAAAAGAATCAGCAGAGGTAATTTTGCAGTGAAATCTCTCATGCATCCATTTAGTCTGTAATACCTGAACACTGAACAGTGCATTTTTGGAAGGGCTTCAGAGGAAAATGGATATACTTGCACATGCTCAGGATTGACAAGATGTTGCATGGAACTTCCTTTGTTTTGACATGCAGTGTCCCATCTCTTCTCTTTCTTATCTCTTAATTCTCCTCCCTCCCTTCCTCTCTGCTCTTGATCTCAAAGAAAAGCTTTTATCTTGTCAGTCCCATTTCAGTCACATCTTGAATATTACCTGTCGTCCTTTCTGTCTGTGTACAACATAATGCCACATACACAGACATGGGTGTTCACTATATATATACACTACTATATGTGTAAATTTTTATCTATTTAGTTTTTTTCCATGGGCACTTTTGCTCCAAATTTATTTTATTGATTGATTGATCGATTGAATGATTTATAAAACTAGTGCAAAATGCTCGTGCAAAATCCGTTTTTGTGTGTGTTTTTAGTAGGGCTGTCAAAAGATTAATCGCGATTAATCGCATCCAAAATAAAAGTTTGTGTTTACATAATATATGAGTGTGTACTGTGTATAATTATTTTGTATATATAAATACACACACATGCATGTATATATTTAAGAAATATTTGCATACATATACTGTATATATTTATATATAATTTATATTATACAGTATATAAATATATTTTTTTATATATAAATTACACATTTTTCTTAAATATATACAAGCATGTGTGTGTATTTATATATACAAATTTAATTATACACAGTACACACACATATATTATTTAAACGCAAACTTTTATTTTGGATGCGATCAATCGCGATTAATCTTTTGACAGCCCTAGTTTTTAGTAATTGTTGGTTTGGTGTGTTTGAGTGCTCATTGTTACTATTACTCAGCAAAAGTTCAGTGACATTTTTATTTGTGCATGGTAGAAAGCACACAGTGAACTCAGAGAAAACGCTATGCTTGAGCAAACATGCTATGCTTGTGAATAGGCAACTACAAATGATGCCCGTGAAAGAGACTGTGAGCGCATTGAATAGGATATTTTTAGTTGGTGAATGGCATAGGCTACTATTACACAGTAGCGATAACGTTAAGCGCACCAGAATGAAATATAATATTCAGAAGTAAACAGCATAACTGACTTACAGATTCAGTTAATATCCACAAATGAATAAGCGCGTCGATTCAGGGAGCAGTCTAAAGTGCCTGTGCAAAATCAGTTTTTGTGTCTGTTTTTAGTTATTGTTGGTTTCTTCGACCCTCTCTGTCTCTGGTCCTGGGCTGTGCTCACTCAGTGTGCAGTGTGAGAGGGGGAGTGGCCAGTGGCTAGAGCGTCAAAAGCCCGTGTGTGCCTCTTTTACCGATATATATTTAACAATATATTTTGCATTTCTAATCCAAATAACGTCAAACTTGGCACTGCACTTACTCGTGCCCGTAGCAAGATACCTGTCAAGTTTGAAATCCATCGGACTAACGGTTCGAGAGATATGCGAATAACAGACAGACAGACACACAGACATACTGATAGACAGACAGACGTTTCTGTAATTTATAAATGGCCACCTCCTTTGTCTTGATATATCTAATTTTATATATCCTGAATAAATAATATTTAAGTTTTTTTTTTACACTTGAAAATTGTACATAATTACAACTTGATTGGAAATACAGTACGCACACATAGAAATAGACAGTGTGTGTGTGTGTGTGTGTGTGTGTGTGTGTGTGCGTGTGTGTGTGTGTGTGTGTGTGTGTGTGTGTGTGTGTGTGTGTGTGTGTGTGTGTGTGTGTGTGTGTGTGTGTGTGTGTTAGGGCTGAAACGATTAGTCGACATTGTCGACAGACAAATATCTTTGTTGTCGAGTAGTCGTTTGATCTAATGTAAGGGCCTGCAATATCGCGATTTGACCGCTACGGCGCTGTAGCTCTAGAGTGTAATGCAGCCGTTACAAATGCTATTGCGGTAGATTAGAAGAAAACACAGCGCGATTCTGCGCGAATTATGACGGAGTGGAGACGAATCCGAACTAGCATGGTGTGTGAAAGTTTCACAAAACTTCAAACCAAGAATGCTGTCGTATGCAATACATGCAAGGCGGTATTTGATTTTCACGGGAGCACAACATGCATGTTAAAGCACTTAAAGAGGAAAAACCCGGCACAAGACTAGCCAGTGAGAGGTGAATGATAAATAACTAGCAGTAAATCTCTTTTTAGAGAATGCAATACTACTAATAATAGCAATAATATTAACAATAATAATATAATTACAGTAATGTGATGATTTATTTTTGCATAGAATAAAGCTTGATCGAGCTTAGGAGTCAGGGCTGTTTTTATTATTGTAACACTAGGCTATAACTTATTACGGTCTTATCACTTGCTTGTATTTTGTTCCATATTCATGAAGACTTACAAAAGGAGATGTTATGAAGAATATCATGTCAGTTAATTTTTTATTCTGTAAATTAAAAGGTGAATGAGTGTCTCTGTCAGCTCAGCTCAATTGTCAATTTTTTATTCTTATAATAATTGTTTAAGTTTGTCTGTAATGCAGCTAATTAGTTTTTTTATTAGTTTTTTTTTCTATTGAAAGAGAACAGAATATTTAACCAATGCTTAGAGCATTTGTGTGTGATTTGAGTTGGACAGAAATCTGAAAACTTAAAGAGAATCATTAAAACAACCATTTCAAAAGCTGAAGTGATTTTCTTTTTTTATATTATAGTTAGCATATGTATAACTCAGTGTTTTTACTAATTGAAAAAGCTGAATAATCGTTCCAAACTTAATGATTAGCCGGCGAACTAATCGACGATTAGTCGATTAATCGTTCTAATAATCGTTAGATTAATCGATTATCAAAATAATCGTTTGTTGCAGCCCTAGTGTGTGTGTGTGTGTGTGTGTGTGTGTGTGTGTGTGTGTGTGTGTGTGTGTGTGTGTGTGTGTGTGTGTGTGTGTGTGTGTGTGTGTGTGTAAAATTCATACATCATAATCTTTCATCGTAAAGTTTCATAATATTTATTTTCGCTGATGCTGTTGTCTCCTTGGTTGCCAAAAACATGAAAAAGCTTAATTAGTTGTGGTACAGATGATTCCATGGCTGAGGGACAGTCATAATTTTTGTGAAAATGTATATACATACTTTTTATATAATGAACTGAAATGTTTATTTCACATAATTTAAATTAGTGCAGTTTTAAAATGTAATTTATCATGTTGTTTTATGGATTTTAACATTGAAAGAAATAAGTGATAAATGCATGGAAAATATTTTCCAAATTTTATTGTTCTTTATAACAAATAGAAAAGCTAAAATATGTTTGTTTTAAGAAAAGAACGTCTGGTACATAAAAGTGCCTGAAGTTGAAGAAAAACTCATTATTATACCACATGCCTACAGGAAAAGGCCATGGTCTGTGTTCCTTCCTTCTCGACATTTGAACGTTATTCAAATTCATACTAACGATGGCTTACTAATTTAAGATGCACATGGGATTGTCTTTAAATGATAATGTCATAGGGAGTGTCATTAGGAAGTTGGTTTTCATTGCTCTTTCATGTGGCTAAGCTAAAGGGGGAAATAATGTTCTTTCAGCGTGATTTCAAGCCACAAACTAATGGATCTCACTTGGAGGGTGTTTTACATTTTTCTTTTTCCTTTTTTTCTGGAGTGCAAAAACCTCTGATGAGTCAATAACTCTCAATCTGTTTCTCACTGACACAGTTTACAATATGTGTGGAATGGTTTTTATGACATGAGAATGATAGTGTCAGTGGATAGCTCTTTGTTGATGATACAGTAGTTATGCTGTAAAGATGCATAATCGCTCCTGTCATTCTTGCCAGAAAGCATTTTTTGTTCAGCCATCTAAACGCAGCCTGTATTTACCGATCAGAGCTTTTTAACTATACTAAGAACAAACTTTATTTTTTATGCAAAAGATTATTCCTTTAGCCACTAATGGCAATGCCATTCTCAGAGAGAAAAAATGCTTTCAAGGTTTTGTGGATGAACAATTCACAGTTCTCATGTTAGTGAGGTTAGCAGAGCAGTAAAGTTGCATCATAAAGCTATTGTCCTTCTTACTACAGTTGCATCTGCTCCTCACAGGGCCTCATTAAATTACCATTTCAGCGCATGGAAAATGACAGCTAAAGCGCTGAAGAGCATTTGATTGAAAGGAAATTCTAAACTGACCTCAATGAAAATCCATGAATTTGTTCTTTGTTTTAGGAAATACACAAATGAGTGCCTGCTGTTTTAGATGCAGTAACAAAAAAAATCCACCGTAGTTCACAAGGCAACTTCTGAGAATTAGGGAAAAATTTATGTGAGGGTAAAAAGCACGATTATTGCAAATAAGCTTCTGTTTATCCACACTGTGACATTTGTTTGTTTCTAATGTTACTAATGAGCCATTTTGGTAAAGCAAAGATGATTTATCACAAAGATGTGATATATGTAATATACTAGCTAGTTCTAGATCATTCTTCACTGACATGACTTGCATTAAAATATTCCAGACTGCGTAAACTTTCATTACACAGACTTGTACAGTCTTATTAAAGTCAAACTTCTTTCTAGTCATTATAGTATGAGAATTTCACTCTCCTCTGGAATAATCTCTGGCTAGATTTTTTTTCTTATACCATCCAATTATCTCTGAATCCCAGTGGCAGGTTGTGCTCTCACCTGAATGTGGCAAAACCCCTGTCACTCTTCAACCTTTTCCCCATCTCTCTCTCTCTCTCTCTCTCCTCTCTCTCTCTCTCTCTCTCTCTCTCTCTCTCTCTCTCTCTCTCTCTCTCTCTCTCTCTCTCTCTCTCTCTCTCTCTCTCTCTCTCTCTCTCTCTCTCTCTCTCTCTCTCTCTCTCTCTCTCTCTCTCTCTCTCTCTCTCTCTCTCTCTCTCTCTCTCTCTCTCTCTCTCTCTCTCTCTCTGCCAGTTGCCCCACCCACCCCAGCCTTCCCTGCTCACTCACCATTGCAAAACTGAAATCCTGTTCACTTTACCTGAACCACAAACAAGCCTTGTTAAGACATGCTTTACAGCCGTGTTGTGCCCAGAATAGATTTCGTTAAAGTAAAAGTTCACCCAAAATTGAAAATTCTTGCATTATTTAGTCACCCTCAAAACCTGAATGAATTTATTTTTTCATTGGATGTAGTCAAGTCTCCTGTAGATAGTTTCAAAGCAGCTTTACAATGAGAAACAGGAAAATAATAATTCAGTGATGCAAGCATTCAAGGATGAAAAACTAAAGGTTTTTTTTCTCCATATAGTGAAAGTTAATGGGGTCCAAACAACACTGGTCCCCACTCACTTTCAGTCACAGACCAACATTCTGTAAAAAAAAAAAAAAAAAAAAAAAAAACAGAAAGCCTATTTTTAGCTATTCTAAGGTTAGGGGTGATTGGGGGGATGTAAAAAAAAAATTATTGCATCACAATAAGTGTATTGTGATTGTCACTAACATTTTAGTAACTACAGTAAACTGAATTGTATTAGGTTTAGTGACAACATGTTACAATGTTTACATGTTAACAATTTCTGGTAAGCTACACTTTTTTATTAGTTCAATTCAATTCAATTATTGTGATTTGATTTAATATTGACTCATTTGGATAAATATTAGGTACACAAGATAGGCGTTAATTTTTCTCAAGAAAAAAAACAACTCACCTAATGCTGTAAACATACAGATAGCCCTATCAGCTGGCAGTATTATTTAAGGTTAAAAATAACTCAAATTAAATATAATGCGTTTTTTTTTTATTATAATAACAACTTTATTTAATGATATAAGTAAAAATATAATAAATATGTAACATTAAGCAAAATACTCTCTATAGCTCTTTTTTTCTAGCCAACTAACGTGATATAGCCTGTTATGGTCATTAAATGGCTTTCCTGAGGTAAATGTTATGTGACATAATTGTCCTCCAGCTGTTTTATTGACCCCTTTGTTTGATTGATTGGTCGATATTATGTATGAGGAATATACATTTCGGTAAGTTGTCTACTGTATCTTTCAACAGTGTTCATCGGGTCACGTGCCACTAGGGATCTGTCACGTAACATTTACAAGCGCCAAAACGGTATTTATTGTTTGAATTTCGTAAAAAAAATTACCGAATCTGAGAGCTGGGAATTTTTTTATATCGTAAGTAACCTGCTCTGTCTATTCTGTCGGTCTCCGTGTCCTCTTTGCTTTGCGATTTTTCTGTTCGTGAGAAAATGGATGTCTGGTGTGAGAGCGTGTGAAAAGTATCAATTGCGTGAGTCTCACGGTGAATGCGTGAGGGTTGGCAGCTCTGCAAAAAAGATACTGAAGAGATGGAAGTACACTTTGAAAGTCTATGCATTTGGCTGTATGCGTACGCTAAGCGCTCGTGTCAACGCTGATACTTTGTGCTTTTTTGCCTTGGAGAACGACAGTAAAATGTATAGAGATATAGCTAGAATGGCATTTGTACATAATGTACAAATGTACATTTCTGTGAGCACAGCTTCTTTTAAATGTCATCAGCACAGCCAGGCACATACAGTATGTTTTTTTAACATGGTTATGAAAGTTAATGTAATTTTACAGGCAGCTGTTCCCATTTAAAAGGTGATATGTGTAATTGTTTTGATGTTAAAATACTTTCTCCTATCCCAGCTTAATATGGAAGGACAACTATAAGTAAGCCGTTTATCGTTGATTTCCTTGAAAAGTGTAAACACTGTGGCATTATCAAAACACTGGCTCAACCAATGTTGTGAGTTTGGGGCGTGGCTAACTGTTTGACTGAGCAATGGCATACATGTGGGTATGTTTTGGTAACCAGTATTTCTGCAACACTACAAAAGATGATCTTCAACATGCAAATGATATTACCACTATAATACGCTTAAGTAATAAATATTGGAAGATGTTTTGTGTTGCAAGCTTTTCCACTGTAGTTACTGATCTAATTTCTTCATCAAACCAATCACCTCTCACTCTCTCTCTCTCTCTCTCTCTCTCTCTCTCTCTCTCTCTCTCTCTCTCTCTCTCTCTCTCTCTCTCTCTCTCTCTCTCTCTCTCTCTCATGGAGGAGTGGGTTTGCGTGAGTGGATGTGTGTGAGAGCGTTTCTAATTGTGTTATATTATTGTTTTTCAACTCTTTCTTTATCTTTAAATATTGGGAGTGGTTTTTCTTTTTTCCTATTTTTTCTTTTTTCCTTTATTTTTGTTTGGTAAGGTTAAGATAGTTTAGGGTTTTTCTTTCTTTTTTTTTTTTGTTGTTTCCCCGTGTGGCCTTTTCGGCGTCCGCATGGCGGGGGGAACGAGCTCGGTTTCCCTCCGGAATGGGTTTAGGTGTGTACCGGAGCCGACCGCTTCGATAGAGGACGTGTTGATTGTAGTCGGTGATCAGGTTGGTCATGAAAATATTAATTCAGCCTCGCGCATGAATAAAGCTGTCGTCGTTTTTTTGAAGACTGAACCACTTGTTAATCAAATAATTGAAAATGGGCTTTGGGTGAAGGGGATGTTTGTGCCGGCAACTCCTTTGTATGCACCGGCTACAAAAGTTATAATTTCAAACGTACCTCCGTTTATTAAAAATGAAGCGATCGTCAAAGAATTGTCTCGTTTTGGGAAATTAGTCAGTCCAGTTAAGATGGTACCTTTAGGATGTAAAAATCCAGCTTTAAAGCACGTATTGTCATTCAGACGACAAGTTCACATGCTTTTAAATTCTCAGGATAAAACTCTAGATGTGTCGTTTAGAGCAAATGATGGAGATAGTTCCTATGTGTTATATGCAAGCACTGAAAGCTTACGATGCTTTGAGTGTGGCGATATCGGTCACAAAAGATTCGTGTGTCCGCATAAAAAGAGACCAGATGAGACTCGGGTAAGAGAAGAAAAAGATGTGGAAAATGAAGCTATAACGGAGAGTCAGGTTGATCCGAATCAGGCTACAATGGAGAGTCAGTTTGATCCGAATCGAACTACAATGGAGAGTCAGTTTGATCCGATTCAGGCTACAATGGAGAGTCAGGTTGACCAAAATCGGGAACCAGAGAAAGTTTCAGAGGGCCAAGGTGTGGATACAGGTGAAGAAAATGAGGTGAGTGCAAATTCTAGTAAATTTGCTGGTGTTTTGCAAGAAGAGCAGCCTTGTTGTAGTAGTGAATTAGCTTTAAAGGTGGTGACTGTTGAGGAGGTGGTTTCTGGAGAGTTATCAATGAGTCAGGAGGATGATGGATTAATTTTTGACGATAGTTGCTCTGATATATCTGATTGTCCGAAAGTAGGAGATGAGTTGTATACAGTCGAACAGATTAATGAGTTTCTGGATGAAACAAAAGGAAAAAAGGTAAATGTTGCTGATTATTTCCCGGATGCTGATAAGTTCGTTGCTTCAGTGGTGTTGGCGCGGAAAACGTATAATTTTTCTGTGTTATCACAACAGAAACGTTTTCGGTTGAAAAAACATATAGCTGCGGTAAGGCAAAGGAAAAGAGTAGGAAAGGAGATAGGGGGAAGTTTTAAATAAATGTAATGGCTGTGTCTCTGTCTCCTTTGTTCTCTTTTCTTTCTTGTTTTCTTCTTCTTTTCTGTCTCATGGAGCCTTTGCGAGTAGCATCTTTAAATGTAAATGGCCTTAGAGATAGAAGAAAACAAGCTGTGCTTTCAGAATGTTTAAAACTTAAAAATATTGGAGTGACTTTCCTTCAAGAGACCCATAGTGATAAAAACAATGAAGTAGAATGGGGTCTATGGTGGGAAGGAAAATATATTCTTAGTCATGGCTCTAATGTTAGTTCGGGTGTAGCTATATGTTTTAGTCCAAGCTGTAAGGTTATCTTTTTATCTAAACACGAGATAGAGCCAGGTCGTTTATTAGCTGTAAAAGCTAAAGTAAATACTCAAAATGTAATTTTTGTGAATATTTATGCAAATAATAAAGGACCTGAGAGAAGTGTTCTTTTTAAGAAAATAGAAGTTTTTTTAAATACATTAAAATCAAATGATATTGTGATTTTGGGAGGTGATTTTAATTGTACTTTAGATTTTAATATGGATAGAAATAATGAAGAAACACATCATCAGTCTTCATCTGTTTTGACAAATATTATTAAGAAGTTTGAGTTAAATGATATATGGAGAACTGAAAATCCTTCTTTAAAGCAGTATATTTGGGTAAAGGTTGCAGAAGGAATGATTCATGCTGCAAGATTAGATAGGTTTTACATTTCAAATAATTCAAGGAATAGAGTCTGTAATGCTAATATTATTCCTAATATTATTTCAGATCATAAAATGATTACAATAGATTGTGTATTGTCAAAACAACATAAAGTGGGTTCATACTGGCATTTCAACAAGAAGTTGTTACAAGATGTTGTTTTTTGTGCAAATTTTAAGTTATTTTGGCAGACGTGGCAGATGCATAAAAATGATTTTAGAGATATTATACAGTGGTGGGAAGTCGGAAAAACCCAAATTAAAGTTTTCTGCCAACAATATACTTGTTATTCCTCAAAAAGAATGGAAAATACGATTAAAGAACTTGAAAATGAGATTTTTGAAATTGAAAAGAAAATGTTGGAAAGACATGAAAATCAATTACAAAATGTTATATATGAAAAAAAACTACAGTTAGAAAACATATTACATGGAAAAGTAAAAGGAGCTCTTATTAGAGCCCGTTTTTCTCATATTAGAGATATTGATGGACCAACATCTTTTTTTTTTTATTTAGAACGAAAAGTGTGTCAAGAGAAACAAATGTTGTGTTTAAGAAATGATAGTGGTGATTTATTTTATGACCCATCTGAAATGAGTAATTTTGTTGTTGATTTTTATTCTAAACTGTATGATAAAGAATTGACAGATTTGGACAGTAAAACGGAACTTTTTGAGTCAATTCCAAAACTTATGCCAGAGCATGAAGAAGATTTAGATTGTATTTTAAGCTTTCAAGAAGTAACTAAAGCTGTGCAAGAATTATCAATTGGAAAATCCCCTGGATTAGATGGTCTCCCCTCCGAATTTTTCAAACAGTTTTGGGAAATTATTGGGGAAGATTACTATGAAGTGATTTTATGTTCAATGAAAACTGGACTTTTACCTACTAGTTGCAGAAGAGCAATTCTTTCTCTGCTGCCAAAAAAAGGTGATCTTACTTTGCTTAAAAATTGGAGGCCTGTAGCCTTATTGACAACAGACTATAAGATCTTTTCGAAGAGTATTTCTAATAGATTGAATGAATATATGGGCGCATTAATTCATCCGGACCAGTCATATTGTATAAAAAGCCGGTGCATTAGAGATAATTTATTTCTTATAAGAGATGTCATTGACTACTCAATGTTAAACAAAATTGATTTAGGAATACTATCCTTAGATCAAGAAAAGGCATTCGACAGAGTGGATCACTCTTATCTGTTCGATGTTTTGAGAGAATATGGCTTTGGGAATGTTTTTATTTCATGGATTAGATTACTTTATGAAAAAGCAGAATGTATGGTAAAAGTCCCTGGAGGGTTAAGCATGCCTATTAAAGTCCGAAGGGGAATAAGGCAGGGATGCCCATTATCTGGTCAGCTCTACAGTTTAGTCATTGAACCATTATTGTGTAAAATAAGAATGTCATTGAAAGGTTTGCACATTGAAGGATCATTTAATAAACCCATGAAACTTTCTGCATATGCTGATGACCTCACTGTGATAATTAAGGATAAAGAAGATATACAAAGTATATTAAGTTGTATTCAGTGCTATGAAAAGGCTTCTTCATCTAAAATAAATTGGGGGAAAAGCGAAGCTCTATGGTGCGGAACCACAAGTTCTATACCAGTACTGCCTGGAAATGTTGAATGGAGTAGAGATGGTTTCAAGTTTTTAGGGGTTTTTTTAGGTTCAGATTTGTATAAAACGAAAAACTGGGATGGAATAATAGAGAAGATGTGTGTACGTTTGTCAAATTGGAAATGGCTACTTCCTCGATTATCATATAGAGGAAGAGTCTTGATAGTAAATAACTTAATTGCATCTTCATTGTGGCATAAAATGGCCATTGTGGACCCTCCTTTAAACCTCATTAAAGATATTCAGAGACAATTGGTTAATTTTTATTGGTCTGGGCAGCACTGGCTGAGAGCGGCTGTCCTGTATCTACCAATTTGCGAAGGAGGACAAGGACTTATTGATATTGAATGCAGAGTTGCTGCCTTTAGATTACAGGCTGCTCAAAGACTTTTGTATAAAAGGCACATCAGCTGGACAGATGTAGCCTGTGGACTGTTGAGAAAAGGAGGACAGATGGGCCTTGATCGACATCTTTTTTTAATGGACCTTGGTGGAGTGGACTTAACTGGTCTAACGCCGTTTTATAAGACAATGCTTAGAGTTTGGAAAGTTTTTTTCAACTCTCGAAAACAAGGACCTGTCAACGGTTTTTGGGGAAAAGAAGAACCCATAATTCATAACCCTGTGCTGTCTGTAAAAAGTTTAAATTCTGTTTCAGTGAGAAATGCACTTGTAAGAGCAGGTCTCACTAAGGTGTCATGCTTCCTGGATAAAGACGGATGGTTGGCCCCGGAAAACATTGCGATAAAGATTGATGTGAAATCCTTGCGTTTTTCTGAAAGACTTTTAACTGAAATTGTAACTGCTGTACCCTCTGATTTTAAATGTGCTTTGGATAAAGAAGTATCAGAACAAAAAGATGATGACAATGTAAAAGATTTTCCAGAACTGGAAGTAAAAGTTGGTGTAGTGTCATGGCAGGAGGAGGAGGGAAAACTGCTTACTTTCAGTACTCCAGAACTAAAATCCTTTCATGAGGTGGGCAAGAAATCCATGTATTATGTCTGCGTAAAAGTAATGCGGTTTCAAGAATTGAAACAAGTACGTGAGTCAAAATGGCAAGAGATATTTGGCACAGATCTCTCACCCAAACGCAGCTGGAGAACTTTATATAAGACTCCTACTGATAAAAGAACTGGCGATTTACAGTGGAGGATCATACATGGAATAGTAACAACCAATAAACACAAAGCTCACTTAGATTCCAGTTCTACTGATATTTGCCCTTTTTGTCCAGAAATTGAATCTATTTTTCATTTGTTTTCAGAGTGTAATAGATTGGAGCCACTTTTTCAGATGTTAAAAGAGTGGTGTGATATGTTGGGTCATGTTTTTAGTCAAGAAAGTTTTATTTATGGTCCAAAGTATCGATATAAAACAAGGAATGTTGATGTCTTTTTGAATTATTTGTATGGACAAGCTAAATTAAGCATATGGTTGACAAGAAAAGCTAAGATTGTGGGGAAAGGTTCCACCAATATTGTTTTAACATACAAAGGTTTGTTGTCTGCTCGTTTAACGGTTGAATTTGCCTACTATGAACTTGTTGGAAAATTGGTAATGTTTGAGGAATTTTGGTGTTTAAATGGAATCTTATGCAAGATAAGTGATGGTTGTTTAGAAAAGATGTTATAATTTTTTTTTTTTTTTTTTTTTTTTTTTTTTTTTTTTTTTTTTTATTATTGTGTGTGAGTGTATAATTGTGGAATTATGAAATTCTATTTTTAAACTGTAATTAAAGGTTTTTGTCAAGTCAAGTCTCTCTCTCTCTCTCTCTCTCTCTCTCTCTCTCTCTCTCTCTCTCTCTCTCTCTCTCTCTCTCTCTCTCTCTCTCTCTCTCTCTTTTCATCAGATGGAACTTCTTTAATCAGATCTCTTTAATCACAGATATGAACTTTTATCATCATAAGCTCTAAACATATTTTATTTTTAACTTCAAATTAAGAAATATGCCTTGAGGCCTCTGCACTCCCAAAGGGCTCATCATTTTAATTTTCTAAACACCTCAGATTACATCAAGATACACGCAGGCATGTAAAAATCTCCTTGGGACGTGTCATTTTCTCTTTCTGTGCTGTGCGAAAGATTAAGGTCAGTTAGCAGTGTGATCTCTTTGACAAGAGATCTGAAGGTGCGATTCCCAAGACCATGTTGCCTCGGAAGTTCCAAACACTTTTTTTGAGGATCCCGCCAGAACGAGACTAGTCAAACAATTGACATTAATAAGTTCCGTCTTACATCCTGTCCACACTAACAACACTAATTTGTATGCGAGGGATTGGCAGACACTTTTGTCTGAGCTGCTTTGAGAAAAGAGGATTAGTGAGTTTGCTCTGCTTTCATTTTTCTAGTGTTTTACTGTTGAAAGACTGGAGAAACTGGAAGAACTCTCTTGCTATATTACCATCCCCATTCGAGACACAATACCTGAATTCACCCAAAAATCTATATGGTTTAATATGAACAATTATCATACAGTATTATACATGTTTGGTATCATTTGAAATGTCTCAGTGCGACTGGTACAAAGGTCTCATTCCCACCGAAGTAAACCAAAAAGGTAATAAAGTGTGGACAGTTTAGAGATATCTTAACTGCTGTGGGTATGCCCCCATGTAAATCAACTCCTGTCCCCAGTAAGTCTGGGATGGTGATTAATGCAAATTCCCACTGTGAACTCATGTTTGCATTTGAAAAGAGGTTTCTGCCTGGTATTTAGGGAGATGCTGAAGAAGGCTTGTGACGATTTGTAGCTCAAATTAGCCCGTGATGCTGAGAGTGGCCGAGACTCTCATCATCATGTATTTTCTGATGTCAGGTTCGCATCTTTTCTCTTTACTCCAGAGCATTTGATGTTTTGTATTATCTTTGAACTGATTATGAAATTGGCATGATACATTTATCTGACATAATAAATTCTTACATTTGATTTTATTCTGACTTGCTCTAAAATTGTTTTCCCAAGGAGATTAAATGGAATCGTATGTTACTGCAAAATCTGCGTCAGATTAGTGACGACTAATATTTGGCACTAATTCAAGTGTACTTGGTTTGTAAAGACAAGAAATAGGTTTCCGTTTAGGACAGCAAAATGCTGCTTGACCAACCTAAATTTGGGTGTGTCTTACCTCTGTTTTATGTAATGTTACTCTAGTCATATATACGGGGGAAACCACGGCATGACCAAACTAAAGCTACTATCAGAGAAGTAATGTTGGTCGATGTATATCTGTAGTAGTGGTCATGACCACTAGTGTATACAACTGGCGGGTTTGTGATCATGAGACCCGCGCTAAAAAGAAAAGGCGTGAGGACCTCAAAGCGACACAGTTTCCTAATATGAACAGGTAAAATATAAGTCAAGAGTTAAAAAGAATAACCAAACATTCGCTCACTTTTAATGATGCTCAGATATCATTAAAACCAGAACCTTTTGAGCGTTACAGCGTTACCCTGGTGTTTCTCTCTCGTCAAAGTGAAACAGAGGAGTATTAAAACCTTGACTTCCCTCACCAAAGTGTGTTTTGAGGTTCTTGTGGGGGGACTTTTTTATTATTATTTCCTGAGATATGTTTGTTACCCTGGGTTGTTTATTTCTAACGGCTGTACATGTTTCCAATAAGATTACTTTTTGATGGTGTGTCCTTTCTTTTCTTTGTTGACATTTGGATGATTGAAGTGGGTTTATTCTTTGGATGAATAGCAGGTCTTTTGGAGCACTGAGGCAGAGGTGTCGCTCACTGTCTGGGGAAAGAAGAAGGAAAACAGTTTCGCTTAGGAGACTATTTTACAAACAGATATCAGATATTGTTTGGTGCCAGTATAAACTCGCAATCTATTGATACAAAGAGCGTGGCATTTTGACTGCAGCCGCATTTACAATTTTGGCACCTCCAAGGGTTAATCTCAATCACAGTTATTCAAATAACTATAATTGGATTTTTCAATCATCCTGAAAGAAGAGTATCGTTTGTTTTTGTCTAGTATCGGTTTCTTTCGATGTCTTTAATGAAGGACCCTGTGGGTGGTGGGTTTGTTTGGATGCCTCATTCATGCTCTCTTTTCAGCGACAAACAATAATATGTAACTATTAGCTGAGTTTTTTCTTCATGGCCATGCCACAAATAAGACCAATGAGAGGTTTTATTGGCTCACAATTAGATGAATTTCTCTTGACCAGGAAAAAAAAAGTTGAAATGAAGACAGACTTGGAGTTCTTGAAGTGTTAAAGGTATATTTATTTTATGGTTTAGTTTGAAAGAAGGGTAATTTTAGACTGTAAATTAATGTGTGATGAGTGTGAGATTTGGTGTTTTATTCTGCAGGTCAAATTATTAGACTAAGTCAATGTTATTTTACAGATCAAGAAAAGATTTTAATCATAAGAAAAGATCTGTGGAAGTACCTCACTTTTTTATTCGATTGTCTTTTTGAGGACAATGAATATTTCAATATTGGTAAATTTCAAAATTGGCTTGCATTGAATTAATAATTCAACAATCTTTGTACATTGTAAATGTACAATAAATACAATGTATGGAGCATTAGTATTTTTAATGGTGTTTATGTGTACTATAATTGTATACTGTGTGTGTTGACCTCATATCATTTTCGTGTTCAGAAAGAAATATTATTATATTATAAAGAATGATTTATAATATTTCTTGACTTTGGTATATTTGTATATTTAATTATTCTTAAATACTATTCAAAGCACTTTGTGGCTTGACTCATACTTATTTTTATAATTAGTTATGGTGTTACCACTAACAATATAGACCTTATGTCAAATACAGAGATGTGGAAAGTTTTGAAGCAGCTTTATAAATAGTTACTGCCATTAAAATAAACAGAATTCTTTTTTAAAACAGGATGGCTGAATTTTACACAATTGCCTGACAATCTGACAAGAGAAAGCTGCTGTAGAATACCTAGAAAGTTTACCTTCCTCCGTTTTGAAAGAGCATATTAATTGACAGTGAACCACCACAAAATTGGATTTTCATTATGATGGGAAAACTGACACTTTCAAAAATGCTTGTGAACATTTCATCATTAGCTTTTTGTCAGAAGGCAATTTGGCTGCTCCCTGGAGATTAACAATACCTCAAACACCACAAATCTTATTCATGAACATAACTTATTCGAAGGGCTTTGTCAGCTCCATAATGTGGGAATAAGACTCTAAGCGGATGAATACTGGAAAAACACTGAATTTCATGACTTTACACGTATAAGAGAATCTGTTGTAATGATGACTTTAAGGTACTTGTCGCTGTGATCAAGGGGTCATTGTTTTTCTGGTTAGCATGGCCCCCTCAGCCCCTGCTGGTAGATGCCATCAAAATCTGTGATTTCTGACAGAATAAAAACAGATACAGAATGTTACGTTATGTTACGATTATGTTACGATGTTATGCAGGGTCAGAAATTAACTTTTCTACTCAAGTCAAGTCAAGTCAAGTTTATTTATATAGCGCTTTTCACAACACAGGTTGTATCAAAGCAGCTTCACAGTATTAAATTAAAATAATACATCAATGCTTGTTTCTAGTGGAAAACGTCCACGTTTGGTAATGCTGATCAATAGTATTGTTGATTGATTAATTAAATTAAATTAAATATCCCCAACTGAGCAAGCCAAAGGCAACACTAAGGGGCAATATTTGCCCCCTGGAAGTGATTTGCTGGAGCATTTTCTACCTTTGTATGGGATTTTTTTATAGTTTCCTTTTTAAATGTATTTGTGTTGTTTTTATGTCAAATATTTAAATGTAATCAATTAATTAAATCAATCAATCAGACTGCTGTAGTCTGTTCCCTGTAAAATTTGATCAACATCAACGAAAGACATAGTTACAAAAAAAAAGCCAAGGTGACAGAAGCTGCCTCTGACATGGCATGTTTATTTACACTTACACAGACTGTTTAATGCTGCTTAAACATGGTATAAAGATATTTACACAACAATTGCATAATGTTATGAGATTAATGTAATTTTAAATAGCCTACTTAAAGTTTTTAAATAATAAAATTAAACAATTAAGAGCTCATTACAAAGCTGCAATATGACAAATAATTATTGATGATTATTGGCGATTGATGATTATGTTTTTGTGGAAAAGGCACATCTTTTAGGCTCGCTTTAGTTTAATTGTGCAGGGGCTTTTTTTTTGCCCCCGTGGCTTGAATTTGGGGGGCATTTTTGTCTATTTTGGTGGCATTTTTTTTTTTGCCCCAGTATGGCAGTATCTTGAATTTGTGCTGGATTTTTTTTTTTTTTTTTTTGTCTACTAACACTTTCTCTGTGTACTCTATTTCTTTTCTATGTATAAAAAAAATAAATAAAAAAATTACTATGTGTACTGTGCTAGACTAACTGGGACTTGTCACAGCACTTACATATTGTTGCCCTTTTGTTGGTTTAACTGCTTTTATTGTTCTCCTCATTTGCAAGTTGCTTTGAATAAAAGCATCTGCTAAATGAAGATAGCATTTTTATCTGTTTTGGTGGCATTTTTATGTTATGTTATGTTATGTTACGTTACGTTACGTTACGTTACGCTACATTACCTATATGTTATGTTCACATATTTCTAGAAGACTAGGTACTAGCTAAGCAAAAGCTTTTTTTAAGTATTTTAGTATTTTAGACCTCCTTGGCTGTGATAATCCACGACGAATCATTCTTAACACACATTTTAGTTCTTTTTAAGCATTATTTCATGCAAGGTTTATGTACCGCTTGAAAGCTTAAATGTTACTTTCACCCACAGAATTGCCTCGTGTAAAGGGCCTCTGTGTTGTTTCTCGTCTTGATTTTTCCCAGCGGTGGATGTATTTCTGACAGGACTGCAATGTAATTTGCACCGCGGCTGCCAGAGGGGGTCGTAGATAGGGTCAATATCCCAGCCTAATTTGTCAGGAATCATCAAGTAAGGCTGATCAATAATTTTTGACCCCTTCCAGAAAGGCTCAAACACAAAGGTATAAAGCACTTCCTGGCCTGAAGCGATGGGAGTTTGACAGCATCCATATCAAGCTAAAGTGCATGTGTCACTGTGGGGAGTTTGGTATTTATGCAGTGCTGTAAGTCCCACAGATAGTGTCAGAGTACCTGAAAGGATCGAGCAATGGAAGAAAGGATAGACTGGATTTGACGGTGATAACATTTGAAGGTTTGTGTGCGTGGAAGTGCTTGTTTGTTAGAGTCATTGTAGTTGTTGTAGAGACTGTCTGGTGCTAGCAGTCCTGTCAATCAATATGGCCTACAGGCCCAGCTACATGAATTTTGAATAAAAACAAACAGCTTCAGAAATAGATAACTCTAACGTACCACGTTTCATCTTTCATGAGATACAGCGTCTGAACCAAAAGCTTCCAGAGTCCAAACACTCTAATGGTCTGATATCAGATAAAAACACAAGAAAACCACTAGGCAAATGTTCAGCAAATAATGTAACTTCTAGCTTATCTTGAGCATACAGTTTGTTTGCCTGTGGTAATGGTTTGTTGCATTATGTGGCTAAAAGCACCATTTCCCCGTCCTGCCTTGCAGCGGTGAGAATTGTTTGCAAAAACCATCCTGAGTGGAGTAGAAGAATAGAAATGAATAATACATGTATTAAATAGATTTTTAGTAGTGTGCAGGTGATCTCTGCACTCTTAGAAGTGCATAACACAACCAGTGCGCTGACTGAATATAGCATGCTCGTGGACACTATGGCTTTCATCCATGTTTTCCCAGGGCTGTGCACAATAGGGTCTTGAGTTTCATCCTCATGTAATTGACTCATATTTCATGTGTTGTAGTTTGAAGTATCTAATGATACGAAAGCAGTGATCACAGATAGAGCTTAAAGGGGCTGTTGCTGTTTAAAAACATGTATTTGTACATATGCTAATTAGTGAATCCCCTACCAACAATGCATATGTTAACTTCAGTTTCCATAAATAAAACATACTTTATTATCTGGGCTTAGTGCAAGACTGTGCTTTGGGAAATTTTATATTGAATATTAAATTATTATGCTTTATATTACAGTACATGTTGCTTTAAATGTTATGCTGCTTTTATTTTTATAAACAAAAAAAGTCTTTATGTAAAATGGTAGTTGAAATGTCAAGCAGTGACAGGAGTGTCATCTACTCTGACATTACATATATATACAGTATATAAACTGTTCAAAAGTTTGGGGTCAGCAAGATTTTTTAATGTTTTCGAAAGTCTCACCAAGGCTGCATTTATTTGATAAAAAATACAGTAAAAACAGTAATATTGAGAAATAATTTTTACAATTTTCAGTAGCCATTACCCCAGTCTTCAGTGTCACATTTTTCTCCAGCTGATTTGGTGCTCATGAAACATTTCTTGTTATTATTATTGGTGTTGGAAACAGTTGTTCTGCTTAATATTTTAATGGGAACTATGATACTTTAATTTTCATTTTTCAGTATTCTTTGATGAATATAAAGTTCAAAAGAACAGATTTTTTTAAAAAATAGTAATCTTTTGTAACATTATAAATGTCTTTGCTGTCACTTGATTATTTTAATGAATCCTTGCTAAATAAAAGAATTAATTTAATTTAAAAGTCATAGGGTAAATCTGTCACAATTACACACACACGCACGCTCACGCGCACACACATACACACACACACATTTAATCTAAAACCATTTAAACAACATTTTCTAATTTGTGCATAATTATTTGATTTTGATTATTTTTTTGACCTCATAATTTTTTTAAACACTACATGGAATATTTGATCTTTTAAAAATTGTCACAAATGTTTAAGTGAACTGCAAAAAAAAAAAAAGATGTGGTTAAAAATGGTGAAAAGCTAATGGACATGTTATTTGCAACCAAGTACAGTAGCATATCTATACAGATCTCACAGCATGATTGAGAAGTGAAGATGTATTACAGAGAATCACAGACAGTTGCAGGTTTTTTCATTAGTTGTCTCTAGTTACATGATGAGGAGGGGGAAGAATGGACAAATCGACAGATTATACCAGCACTGGCTGATTCAGCAGCGAAGCCTTGTGTTACTGCTCCAATTCATGGTACTCATTATTTACGCCACCCATGGGATGCTTGTTGATGAAGGAGGCAAAGACACTGAATCTCCCATGTTTACTCCACAACAGATGTGTTTCCTTTTTGTTTTTCCAGAGGATTCTCAAAGAGCTTGATGACGTCTTTAGCACACTGCGATCTAATCAAAACCCAGTAGGCATAATTATGTGCTGGAAATAGTGGCGTTTAAAATGCAGCACAATGATCAATCGATACATTGGGTCAATTACAGGCAATAACTTCACGCTTCCCTGCTCTGAACAGGCAAGGCTGAGGATGAAACGTGCTTTGAGGGGAAAGAATGTTTAGAATCATTGAAATTTCAAAAGTAGACTAGACTGCATTGGGTATCACACAAAATATGTCTCTTTTTTAAGAAAGTCCACTGTGCTGAAAAGTGCACCACAAGGGAAGCAAAATTAAATGTCTTTTTGTTGTTTATGCGTTGTCTGCTGCAGTCTTGTATCAAAAAGAGTTCCTGTTGTGTTGGTGGTGTTCAGGTGAAGCTCAAGGCCAGGCCCTTATTCACTGCCAGCATGTCAGATGAACTCCTTCTGTGTACAATATTGAAATGAGCATTTACTCAGCACAGAATCAGAAATGAGCTAATTTTTATCTCATCAGACCATCACACATAGTGTTAGGCTCTATTTATGATAATGCATTCTTGGGATTTCAAACCCATTATCATTATCACAGCAGAAACATGATAAACATTTGTGAAAAATAACAAACTCCCTCAGTACAGTACCTCAAGTTGTAGCAAGGTGATTAACTCAAAACTGATCAGACAGTTACAGACACTTGACTTTCTCCAAGTGCTATTCAATTTTGACTCAAAGTGGCAGCTCTTTCACCATGTGTTTGTTCTGTCAATTGCTGTTCACATTGTAATTACAGGCGTAGAGTTTTTATTATATGCACAAAATTATTTATTCTCATTGTTAGAAACTCTTTGTACAGTTTTCTTATTGTTTCTTTCTTTCACTTTCTTTCAAAAAATGCCATGCCACTTGTTTTATGGACATGGTATTCTTTGAAGTACCTCGTAAATACCATCATAAATTAATAATAGAGTGATTAAAATTTGAAAGGTCCCATTGCATGAAAATGTCACTTTATGAGTTTTTTTTAACATGAATATGAGTTCCCCTGGCCTGCCTATGGTCCCCCAGTGGCTAGAAATGGTGATAGGTGTAAACCAAGCCCTGAGTATCCTGCTCTGCCTTTGTGAAAATGAAAGCTCACATGGGCCAATCTGGAATTTTCTCTATATGTCGTCATATGGGGAAATGTTACCTCCCCTTTCTCTGCTTTGCCCGCTCAGAGAATTTGGCCCGCCCATGAGAAAATGAGTTACGACTATGCGAGCGCGATATTGGTTTTTCCTCGAGAGACATCATGGCTTGCAAACGAGCGAAGCATGGAAGTTGCTCAGTGTTTGGATTTACAAATGAACATAAAAGTCTTTTTTTAGTTCCTTCATCCGAGCCTCTGAAGAACCAGTGGGTTGATTTTATTTTCTCTGTAATGACTTCAATATACGTGGACATGGAGAACTTTGTCATTAAAAAATGAGCCAGACTACAGTCTTCTCTAAACTACAAAGATTACTGATATAGATGCTAATGCAGCTTTAGAACAATGGCAAATCAGAGCAACATGAAAAGCCAACAACATAGGCTAGTGTTAGCTACATGATAATAACTGTAACAGCATACATACCAACTAAAGTACCGTATCCAGAGACGATATTTTAACCATTCAGAGACGTCCTGCTGTAGCCGCTGAGTTGCAACTTCTTCAGGTGCTTCTCCATCCGGATCAGATTCTGGGTCAAACTGGAAAGCTTGAACGACTGCGTGTCTACGAGCCATTGTGATACATCCACTGTAAACGTTAGCGCATGATACCGTGGCCGCAAGCTGGTCAAGGCCACACCCCCACCCTCCACCTTGCCCCGCCTCTCTCCTCCTCATTAGCATTTAAAGCTACAGACACAGAAATGGCGCATGCTAAGGAAAGCTCATTGTGGGACTGGCTCGTAGTGGCTGTAATTCTGCACCAAGGCTGAATTTCAGGAAAGAGACTTCAGATACAGTATAAGGGGACCACTAAGGCCTATATAAAAGCATCCAAAAAGCAGCATGTCATAGGACCTTTAAACAAATGAATTGCATGATATTCTGATTAATTAATCAAATTATATAACAATGTAATTGGAATAAACACATGTCTGTGTGAGAAAAGCCACTAAACTTTAGAAGTGGTTACTGTATCACCACTTTGTTTTATTTGCTTATCATTGAACATAAGCCTATAATTATAACTATAACTTGCCTACAGTCCACAGCAATCCATATTTGCACGTTCCGTCCATCCTGTTTTTTTAATTGTTGGTCTACTTACATGAGTCAGATTGGCATCTTTATCTGTCATGTCTTGTCTTGCTGTTCAGACTGACTTCTTTGGTCGTGTTAAGTTAAAATTAATTCAGTTTGGGAAAACATGTCTCGAGACCCCTGCGTTCTATTCCATTTTGTTTGCTCTCTTTCCAGCTGTTTTTGAACTCAATAACGGTGTGAACACCCCCTTACTTATTCTGTGCAGCTTAATTATACTAAATTAATGTGTTAAACTGACAGCCCTAATGAAGAAATGAAGAAATCTTTCTCTCTTTCTCATACTGTTTCATTGCAAAATTCTGATTTCATGGATAAACAAGAAGAACTTTGTGCATTGCATTTAATTTACTCCAGTACCACATAAAAACCAAAGTATATGAATTAGGGTTGTCAAATTTACTACATGATATTCATATTAATATAATTCATATTAATAAACCTGATTATATAACAGTATATTGACATACATGATAATATCACATGTATCAATATTACCTAAAAAATAAAAAAAACAAGACCAACATGAACAGGGTCATACTGTACTCCTAATGTGCTGCTTAATTGTGCTAAATGAATGTATTAAATTAACTACCCTAATAAATATATAAAGCTTTCCTTCCTTTGAGTTAAGGAAAGTTTTCTAACCTCCAAGTACACTCATCGCAATAATGATGCCAACCGGCTCAATGTTTGTGCGAAAGCAAGCCGAGGAAAACAAAACGTTTTTCATGTTTGTTCTATTATGAGGCAGGGAATTAGGTAGTTTATCATATGGAGAGCAGAAACACTGAAAGAGGACTTAAAGGGAATATTTGTCAAATCCAAGATTGGAGATGTGGGATTTACGCCAGTTTGCCAAGGACTCGGCAGAAGCTTAGGCCTGCGTGGAGAGGCTTTCTCTGGAGGCAGTAGAGGGAACAATAGGCCACTGATTGATGGTCAAGGACATTGAACCCTTCTCTCGAAGCCAGAGAAGACTAGCCTCCAGGGAGAAGGGCTGCAGCCAGCCGTCGTCTGTGCAGATTACCTGGAGATATGGCCACCCTCACATAACCGCCAATGAGATGATTGCTTTCATTTAATCATGTAAACTGCTGCCAGTGCTATGTTAGGGAGTGATGATCCTGAATTTTCACAACAGTACACATCAAAACAGTTGACTTTACATTTGTCGAATATGCTTTATTTTATTAAATAATAAACCAACATTAAAGATGCTAAGGGCCATCAGGTTTGTGCAAAATTCAAAATTTAAGAATTGCTTGGTTCATGAGTTTGAATTTGAATGAAATTGGTCATGCTTCACAGAGAGTTAAATGGAATTTGAGTTGAAATGACATGATGTGGAATTTGCTAAATTACATCTCACAGAAAATTAAACATAATGGCATTTTTGAAAAGTTAAGTGTTCTTTCACCCTGGTCCATAAATATGTTTGTCTGTAAGGTCTATAAATCCTTATAGAAACTTTTTTTTGCAAACTACGAACAAGGCTTTCAATCCAACATTTAAAGCTTAATTAATCCAAGACTATTTTACTTATTAATTTAGAGTTGGTAACATTTATTAATGTTTTTAAAAATAAGTCTCCTATGCTCACCAAATACAGTAAACACAGTAATATTGTATTTATTATTATTATTATTATATTATTATTATTATTACAATTTAAAATAACTGCTCTGTGAAAAATTATTGTTGGTTTTACTTAAAGTAAGTGACCTGGGCTGCGTTTCCCAAAAGCATCGTAAGCCTAAGTTGATCGTAAAAACGATCGTACGACTGATCTTAATATTATGGTCTGTTTCCCAAAAGCATCGTAGCTTAAGTAGCACTTGAAAATCTTCGTAGAACTACGAGTGCTCTGGAGTAATCGTACATCCCCAAGTGCATCGTAAGAAGACAGATTTATGAGGACACCTGCAGGACAAACGGCAGATTACACCTTTAACTTTATTCAAATGCAATGTGATTATAATATAAGGTTTTGATTGTACTTTATTGTACACTTTATTACTCTTTTTTTCGTTGTTGGTTAAATTAATGTATAAATTAAATAATTAAAAAAGTCAGAAAATAAAACAAAAAAAAGAAATAATTTAATCTAATAATTTTAATCAAAATTAAATGAATGAACAAAAAAATAAATAAAAGAAATCCTTTAAATCTGTTAAAAATTACATCTTTGTTTCGCTCTATCTCCTCTAAACGGACATTAATTTAATCTTTTTGAAAGGTATCTTTTTTTCTTTTTTTTTCTTTTTTTTTTTGCCATTTTGTCAGTGCCTCTGCCTGTAGGTGCTTTATATAGACTTGTCTTGATTGCTAATCCACAACATATGACAATTATTAGGTTAAAAGTTCAGAATACGATTCCATATAAGGTTATATATCAGCACTTTGCGAATGGACAGCGACTCTTAAGTAGCACTTAAAGGTCCCATGACATGCTACTTTTTGTAGGCTTTAATATAGGCCTTAGTGGTCCCTAGTACTGTATCTGAAATCTCTTTCCAAAAATTCAGCCTCTGTGCAGAATTATAGCCACTACAAGCCAGTCCCAGAATGAGCTTCCTTCAGACAGGCCGTTTCGGTGTCTGTAGCTTTAAATGATAATGAGGAGAAAGGCGGCGCAAGGTGGAGGGTGGGTGTGGCCTTGACCATCTTGCGCAACGATACCATGCATGTTTACGTTGGATAACTATTATAGCAATGGCACGAAGACACACAGTCTTTCAAGCATTTCAGTTTGACCCAGAATCTGATCCGGATGGAGAGGCAACGGATGAAGAAGTTGCAACTCAGCGGCTCCAGCAGGACGTTTCCGAATGGTTAGTTTCACTAGTTCACACTTACAAATAAGTTAGATAGAATAAATGCGTATTTGGCGTGCTGTCCGAGGAGAGGGCTCCGGGCTCGGTATTCGGCCCGAACCCAGAGTACTCCCCCCGTATTCCTGGCTGTAAAGATTAAGCCAAGAGTGAGGAGTTGGGGTGGTGGAGGGATGCTGAAAAACTGTCAAGGAATATTAGGTGAGTTGACAGTGTGGATATATATATACTTCTTGTCATGCTGATTAGGGTAGACATAATTGTTTGATGACGAGTAGATTGGATTGCTTATTTGAACGTGCTCCTCCCGAACTTTGTTTATAAAACATCATTTAAAAATATTATGTCTGGATACGGTACTTTATTCGGATGGTTTACAGTTATTATCATGTAGCTAACGCTAACCTAACTTACTGTTGCCTTTTCATGAGAGATCTGTAACGTCTGTATTTATCTTATTACAATTACATCAAGCTCTGCGATCTTGAAATGCGGATATCGCGCGCGCCATATAACCAACAGGAAAACGGTTATCCAAATAACAAAGAAGTGTACAACACTCGCGTTACAGTGTGTGTATTCACACACATAAACTGCATAGCTGCATAGCTAATGTTACAGCCACATTCTACGTGTAACAATCTAGGTAACCATAAACAGTAAAGCAACACACTTATATCATTAGTTGACTTACTTGTCCGAGGTGTGTAGCTGAACCAAAGAGAGTGATCCAGACTTTAGTTTCAGACGTTCAGCAAGCCCAGCTCTGTATTGACCCTTCGGTGTTCATTTGTACATCCAATTATTGAGCAATTGTTATGCTTCGCTCGCTCAAAAGCCATGATATCTCTCGTGGACAAACTAAAATCGCGCGTTTTTGTGAAACGCACGTGAAATGAAGACGAACGTTCGTAAAGTCGCTTGCAGAAAATCCTCGTAAGTGCTAAGATCCATCGTTATCGGGAAACCCAGCCCTGGTTGCCTTCAAATTTTGAGTTCATTGAAATTTTTAAATTGTTAATCCAATGAAGGAGACTGGTTTAATAAATGAAAACTAAAAAATATTATGTTATTTGAACCACGTTATCTAAGTTGATTTGACAAAAGATAAAAAGTTGAGATAGCAAATCATGAAAATAATTTCTATTTTAATATATTTTAAAATGTCATTTATTCCTTTGATGGTAAAGCCGAATTTTCAGCATCATTACTCATTACTTCAGTGTCACATGATCTTTCAGAAATCATTCTAAAATAATATACTGATTTTGTGCTCAAGAAACATTTAGAATTAGTATTAATGTTGAAAATGGTTGTGCTGCTTAATCATTTTGGCATAACCATAATACTTTTGGAGGGATTCTTCGATGAATAAGAAGTTCAAAAGAACATAATTTACTGTATTTAAAATAGAAATCTTTTGTAACATTATAAATGTCTTTACTGTCACTTTTGTTCAGTTGTGTCATGGTGGTTGCAGGAAGGCAAACACAGACGAAGATAAGAAATCCAAAATTACAGGTTTAATGGTAATTCTGGCAAATAGACAATCAGGTAGCAACACACACTAACCAAGACGGTGAACAGACAAGGAGTGACTGAAAAGGAAGAACTTAAAGGTACACAAACTAGGTAACGAGCAACACAGCTGAACAGAATTAGGCTAACTCATAATGAGGTGATCATGGTAACTAAGAAATGGCGGGAATACAAACAAAGGAAGGCATGTGACATGAAAACAAACAATGTCCATGATAACTGAAATAGAACAGACTGTGACATTAGAGAGAAGGAATAGAGGGAAGATGGAGGTGGTTTGGGAGGAGGATGAGGATGTGGCAAGGGGCAGATAGAAGGGGCAGACAGACAGATGGAGGATGACGACCAGGGCGGGACAGAAGGAGGTAGCATCCATTGTGGTAACGTAGGTAGGAGTGGCCAGGTGGAAATGACCCAGAGCTCAGCCATGCCGAATGCCCAAGGCGGAGTCTACGGCAGTAGGAATCTTGATGGTGATGGATTCAGGGCGAGGATCGACGGCAACCCAGACGGAAGTCCAAGGCAGTGATGGTGCGCTGATGACCTGGGCGGCCACGACAGAGCCGCAGCGACGACCCCTCGAGGTGGAGATCCAGAGAGCAGAGGATGAGCTGGTGAGACCGAGGGTGGAGGTGGAGCCTGAGGGAGGGTGGAGCTTGCCGAAGGGGTGGAGGGCTGCAAAGGACGGCCCGCAAGTCCGTAGCGGAGGCTTGGCAATATCCGACCCAGGTGGAGCCGACGGTCCAAGGGAGTCCGGTGAGGCCGAATGCTCGATGGTCGATGCTGTAGTCAAGGGAGGAAGGAGCGTAGGTGCAGGAGCCAGGTCGATGGGTCGAGGCAGGACAGAGCGCGACTAGGCTGGAGGCGGAACCACGGGCTCAAGTGTCCTTGATGACAATTAGTAGAGGTGGTGGGAGAGGGAGGATGGGTGGGATTAATAGGACTGATGAAGATTCAGATACAGGTTCAGATTCAGATTCAGATAAGTTCCATGGATAAAGGGAATTAATCTCACCACACTCAATTAAACTGTCCAATAAGTCCAGCCAGTGCTCACTCTCAGTGGCGGGAGGGTGAGTGGGGCTCGCTTCCATGCCCTCGAACTCCCGAGGACTCCCACGGCGATGGACGGTGACGTCAGCTCACACCCCTGGTCGGATTCTCCATGGTGCTTCGTTATTTTCCGCCTTCCCATCCTCGGGTATAGGCTCACTCGTCGCGGCAGGCGGAAGCTTCCAGTCTGCGGGGGGCTTAGGCGTCGTCGAACGGGGTGGTGACAGGCTGGGCTCTGGGTCTGGCCGGGTTCTGGATCGGGGACCGTATGCACTCCAGACACCTCACGACGGCTTCCCTCCAAGTCAGTCCGGTGGTGTCTGGGAGGTGGATGTGTTGTGGAAGTTCGCCCCGATCCAGAACAGGGTCTTGAGGGTTTCGTCCTCCAGAGAGCATGGCCAAAAAAATTTAATTCTTAATAAATGAAAAATAATCAGGGCTTTCCTGAGCCATGACGATAAATGTAGCCCTATCGTCATGACTAGTTCCTGTTTGCTACCTCAAATTCAATTAAAATGTAGGAATTGACTAATCAGAAGCCAGAACCAAACCTATCCATTTTATATTAATACAGTAATAATGGAAACTGTGGAAATAGTCGTATTATAAATGTAACTTGTTTTATCACAGCATAAGAGCGGCACAATGAGGGAGAGTGTTGAATGGAAGGATGAAATTCATTAAGCAGCTTAACGATGAGTCTTGTGCCAGTTAAAAGGAATGGTGGAACTCGAACTAGCAGCTGATTGTAGGGTGACAGACCCTCTTTTTATTCTGCATTTATTCTGTTACACCAACAACATTATGCCTTAAAAATCTTAAGCTGTAAACTAAATCAACCAAAACAAATGCACAATTGAGGACAGAGGAAGAGCCCTCATTTAATTGGAGTCGAGGACATTTTTACATAGGCTTTGAGGAAACTTCTGTCCGTGTGTCCTCGGCGATCATTATGAAGGATTATAATACATGTACTCTTCATAATCATACGAGGCGTTTTGTGTGCTTTAGATAGAGTGTATAACCATGATTTAGACGCGCATGACTGATTACCTCCTGATCCGAAATTAATGAGGAAATTGATGCTCTTGTATCTCAAGATATGCCGTCTTTAGACGGTTAATCCACCGATTGTTTTTTGGTGCGAAATGTCATCTCAGTCTTAATACCTGCACTAACTTCACTCATATGTCTCTGGGACCGCCATGTTGTTGCAAAAGCCACTGCAATAACCCCTTTTCTCACTGTATTTACACACTTTAGACCTAAAGCAGAGTAATCACAAGGAAGCCAGTGTCTGGGTGGGGAGGGTTTGAGTTAATTAAAATGGCAAGTGCAGTAACAACCTGCACTGTCACAACAACAGACTGATTTAGACGCAGTGGGATATTAAACAGCTCCCTAACTCACACAACGCATCCAGGCAGGTAATATTGGTGCTTTTCTTAATTGCTTCTAGTGCCAGATGATAGGATGTTTCTTGCACAACCCTGAATCATCGCTGACGTTACAGTAGCTATAAGTCCGATGTGGGCGGTGGAAAGAAATATACTGTAGGGACAACGCTTTTCATCCTTTTCCATTCACAGGCCATATGGCTTTGTTTGTTTTTTGACAAAGGGTGCTTATAGTTAGATACTGCAGCAGGTGCCTATAGCCCAAATGATTCTGTTCCACTGGTAGCGTGCACACTCTGTGGCTCTGGCAAAGGGGCCAATGCAGGATGTGAGCTGTTTCCATGGTTACCGGCTCCACTCTCTCTGCCTAGCAAAAACTGTGTCATTATCCGGTGCTTTGGATGGAGGCAGAATGAAGCCGCAGTGTACAGGGCAGTTCGCTCTTCTCATTTCCTCCCCAGCCTGACCATGCATCTCACGCTCATCATCACAATTTGCATCATTTTCTATCTCATATAGCCATTTCTGATATTCTAGGCTTCCCATTGCACGTGGCTGTAATTTTTTGGTATAATATTTTTAAGCAACACTGGTAATTTAAAGCCATAAAAGCTGGAATGGAAGCGAAAATGGATGTGCGGCTTTTCATCTGAGCTTTGAGCTCCCATTTTTTGCAGTTCGGGAGAGGACTTGTGACATACTGTAGCAATTATTTTATCAACCATCCATGTACAAACATAATTATTACTGTCATATGTGCCATTTGATGCTGTGATTCAGCCTTATTGTGGTTTTGAATGCTGGAAAACAGTTCCCACAAATGAATCCATATCATAATGACTCTATTAGATGTGTATTTGCAAACAACAAAAGCATTGGAAAAATTGCTGGATGTAAAAGAAAGTCAGTTATTCCAGCCAGGACACATAATTTCGTGTGTGTGTGTGTGTGTGTGTGTGTGTGTGTGTGTGTGTGTGTGTGTGTGTGTGTGTGTGTGTGTGTGTGTGTGTGTGTGTGTGTGTGTGTGTGTGTGTGTGTGTGTGTGTGTGTGTGTGTGTGTGTGTGTGTGTGTGTGTGTGTGTGTGTGTGTGTGTGTGTGTGTGATGTACTAATCTCCTTAGGTAGGCCAGTGTCTGTCATTAACAGAGCTGTGAAATAAAAACTCTCATGAAGATGAATGCCTGTACACTCTCACACCTGTTCTGAAGCGCCTCTCCTGAGTACTAGACTCAAGTTGTTTTGCTTCGGGGACAGACCTGAAGGCTTTCTGCCATTGAGATCGGTGTTGACTGTGAAAATATGAGCATACCTATCGTCAGCACAGGCATACCTGTGGCGTTTGCCAAGGCAAGCATCACTATTACTATTGCTTATACTTGGAGATAAAAAATTTCCTTGTACCATGCTTCGGACATGAGTAATACTTTTTTTTTTTTTTTTACTATCGACCATTGAGCAACTGCATAGCAACATACAAAGAACCACCCAGAATACCTTAGCAGCTGCACAGCAACTCCCTGGCAACCACCCAGAACAGTGGCCTGCACGGGGGGGCTTGAGCCCCTGTCTCTTTAATCACTCGTATAAAGTCATATTGCAGTGCTCTCCGAACCGCGGTTCCAACCGAGGGCGACCACCTCATCCATTCCAACACCTCCCAGAACACAATATCAACCGAGGGGGAACAACCCCCCCATTCCCCGAAGCGCAATTTCACCCCTGCCCTAGCGGAGGTCTGTGTACGCCAATGGCATAGCCACATGCAAAGAATCCACTCAGAACATCTTAGCAAAACCTCAGCAACCTACCTTGCAACCACGTAGCAATGTGCCAAAAACCACTTGGAGCACCCAAACAACTGCATAGCAACACCCTGGCAACCACATACTATAGCAATGTGTTAAATATCATTCAAAGTACATTAGCAACACCTCAGCAACCTCATAGAAAACCCTTGCAACCACATAGCAATGTGCCAGTAACGACTAGGTGCACCTTAGCATCTGCATAGCAATGCCCTGGCAACTACCTAGAACACCCTAGCAAAGGATGCAGTAATGTGTAAGAACCACTCAGCACAGCTTAGCAACTGCATAGCAACCGCCCAGAACAACCTAGAAGCGTTATGTCAGCAAGTTTATTGCATATATTTTAAAATAAATCTTATGCAAATTTATTTTCCTATTAGATAAAACAGATTTGATGTGCTCTAGGCTCAAAGGTAATACTATCAAGTCTTTGAGATGAATTGTTATGCCCTCTTATTTTTAAGTACCCAGCGTGATTTTAAAACAAGGCATCTTATTGAAGGACTCCTTCGGGCATCTGAGCTCGTCGTGAGTCTTGATTTGAGAATGTGAAGGCAGGCAGCGTGAGCTCCGCTCGTATGAAAAGGGAGGAGGTACTGCTTGACTGAGACTATGACTTGCTGCCAGTAGTGAGAGAGAATCTGCTAATCAGCATGTGTCTCTGCTCTGTTGTTTACAGCACCCAACACCGCTCCGTATGGAAGTAAAGGATGCGCTGAAGTCCTGCTGGCCTGCCGGTACCTGATCCTGGCTCTCTCTTCTCTCGTCAGCGTTTACTAGCCCTGAGGACGGCCATACACAATGACTGTAAAGAACCCTTTTGAGCATTTACAGATCCTTTGACATTGCTGATGGCTGGATCCAATCTGGTACAGTGTGTTTGGAAAGCAGCAAGGGATTTTAATCAGCATTGCTTATGTTGGGATGGTAATTTTCTTCTGTGATGTTTGTCATCATGTAAATACATGCGGTTTTAGGGGTTTTGTTTTCTTTCTTTTGTCTTCTTTTCTTTTCTTGATTTCCCACTTTGTGAATCGGCACACATTGTCCCCTTCAAACACTCTCAAATTAGCTAAAATCACGCTTTGGAAAAGTGAGGGTGTGTGACATTAGTGTCTTTGTTATTGAAAAAGGAAAGACACCCTAGTGTGCCACCTTGCTCTCCATGCTGGTACATCATTCACATACCCATAAAGCGGGCAAAGTGTTTAAATAATACGGTTTTTGGTGAGCTCATTTAAATCCAGTGAACCAAGAAACATTGTTTAAGAATACACAAAGGTAGATATATTGAAATTGATATCAAAAGTAATACAATCAAAGGTGAAGTGAACAATTGAAGAGCAGCTTTAGTTTAATACGCTAATGTGCATGGTTTTTCCACTGACAATGAAATATGATTATTCATTTTCTGGACCAAAACTGGTATACCTCAATGGTTTAGACCTCTAGGCTAGAGACCCCAATTGCATTTAACTGAATTATGCAGAGTAAGATCATAAGCCTTTCTAGTTATTCTAGAAATACATGATTTAGTTGTTTTACGGCAGGAAAAAAAATCATAGATTGCACTCTCGAGATTAAAATATGCATGTAGTATGAGATAAATGTACAATTAAAAATTTCATCTTGTAAAATTATTTGTGAGCCTAATTGTAAAATTAAAATGAGACGCATACAGTGGCCAAAAGGTTATAAAGTGAATAAATATGTCCCTTCTGCCCTGGGGGTCTTAAAAATCAGAGCTATACTATGAAAAAGGAATTGGAAAATATTCAGTGTTGCATTTGATGCTATATTAAATAAGATATCAAATAACAATAGCGCATAAAAGACATTAAGCAGTTGGCAGCTTGCAAAATAATGTAATGGGCCAATCCAAAGTCCATACTGGATGGGAAAGACAGCAGAAAGTGGGTCATATTTGATGTGCACTTTGATTAAATGAGGAAATTATGGACAGTGTCTAAATGGAACTTATCTGATGATGATCCATTGTTGTTGTTGTTTTTGTTTTTTTTAAAGATTGTTTTATGGTTGGATTCATTTGAACAGGATTTTTATAATGGACATATTACCTGCTTTGCTTCTGTCAGTGTGAAATAGTTTTGAATAGGGAAGCAGAAAAAAAAGAATATGCACTTCCCTTGTCGGGACAATATGAAACTT
Organism: Scardinius erythrophthalmus; assembly: GCF_964197995.2. Lineage (NCBI taxonomy): Eukaryota > Metazoa > Chordata > Actinopteri > Cypriniformes > Leuciscidae > Scardinius > Scardinius erythrophthalmus. The sequence continues at coordinate 13,293,543 of NC_138232.1, read as the reverse complement.
ACAAGTGTGGATCCAAACATGTGAATTTACAAAATACGTATGCAGTATGGCATAGTTTACAATGTTGTCTTTCATTTTAGATGCCACAACTGTTGATGATTCTTGTCAAACGAGTAGAAGTTGGAAAAAAGAACCATTTGTAATCAAATAATCTACTTTTAACTCAGAGGGTGTGAACCAGTCATACGGTATAATAGAAAATGAGTCACGTGTGTGTATATTCGAAGAAAGTAGAATTCATTTTATCTTATTGGTAGAGCCAGTGTCTAGGTTTAGTTTAACCTCTACCCTAGTTCCCACACACTTGTTGTATACTAAGATGTGCAGAAATTATAAATGTGCTGCATGTCAAGTTAATATGTATGTTAAGGTGGCCACTTACCATAAATTGATCATTTGAGAACAAAACCAGTTTTCGAGGCTGCTTTGACTTAATGAAATGTGTTCCACACTACTGGACATCACGAGGCCTGTCTGTTGAGCTATGATGAAATGTTCTTTTCATGTGAAAGTCATCACAGAATCGTTTCTGCTCAGTGCGCAATATTGGGTCCTTTCCTATGGACTATATTTAGGCTATTTGGTTAATGCGTGACAAGCTTACATTCTTTTTGTCTATTATTTCTTGCACAAAATACATTTTGAAGGACAGGAAAAGTCATCAGACTATTTCATGTACACTTACAACAGATATATTCTGACATGAGTCTTTATTATGAGGTATCAGACACAGTATCATATACAGTAGGTTTCACCTAATGTCCCTTTGCCTATTACAGACCTGAAAGCCTCAAAGAGCAAATGGAGGGACATTTAAATTTTCATCGCTGTGTCATCACACCAAGGCCTGGCTCTTGCCGTTGTGATGTAAATAGTAACATTGCACTTGCTTGTCATAACCATCAAATCTCAGATTAATATCAGTAGCTTTGAACAGTAAATACGCTGCATTTCATATCGACGTAAACTTCATTTTGAGTCCACTTTAGAAGCAAGTACTGTATAAAATGTGCCTTTAAAAGTATTAATTGATATGATCTGTTGCCATTCCATGTCAAACGCCATGTTTAAGCCTCATGCATTTGCCATTCATAACTAGCATACCAGACAAATATCAGTGTTGCGCAGTATTTCTTGCTTCCAATTTGATTCTTTCAGTCCAAACTAATAGCTGATCATTTTTTTAAACGTTTGCCAATTTTGAGTTCTGTAAAGATGTAGAAGTAGCACATGCTCTTTTAATTAATATTGAGAATTAAACATCAACAAAGAGCTCATTAAAGCATCATTAAAACTGCGTAAGTGGATATCAGGATAAAAAGGCTAAAAAAAAGCAGACAAGAGGCATCCATGCATGCATAATTCTCCTGAAAGTTACAGCCTTTCAAAAGAGTCTGTAAATAACAGGCAAATGTGCTGCAAATTTCCACTCTGAACATCTAATGACTTGATAATCACATTCCTGGACATGCATTAATATTCAATGATGAGTTTCAAAATGGTTCACGTCAGGCAAGCGCTAGTTGTTGACGGATCTCGCATGGTGCCGGTGGTCATGAAAACCCAATAGACAGATGCTATTTTCGAATGGGTTCAAATTACTGCAAGCAACACAGTACGCCTATGTTGTGGCCTGAGGAGACCCCTTGCGTTCCAACACCTTCCTGGATCCCTCGCAGTGTGGTATCAGGTAGAAATGTTGATTTTTTTTTTTATATATATATATCCTATGAGCACATATCAGTATAGAAAAGTTTTCGGTGTTGTGTAACCACACGTGTACAGTCCAAAAAGCCAAACATTTAAGATACTTCATCTCCTATCTTGAGCAGAGCTGCTGGCGAGACAGAATGAGGGTGGTAGGCGGTATTTCAATGATTAAAAACCTGTCAGCTCCATCTCTGTCTTGGCCAGACTCTTTTGAAAGTCGGTTTGAGAGTGCTGTGTGTGCGGTCAGGGGAGGTGATTCTTCTGACCTGGCAGTTAATAAAATTCTTCCTGTGCCTTTGTCAGTTTCTGGAGGATGATTTTGTGGAGTGCTGGAGGGTGCTGCATTAACCAGCTGTGAGCGCTCACTCTCCCAGCAGCACTCTGGCAGGGCTGACAGTAATCTACATAAACCTCTGTCCTTTTCAAAAATGCTTGCCAGTAATTGCAGTTTTGCAGTATTCTAATTGACTCCACGGAGCACCGTAAAGAACAAAAACCTATAATCCTTACCGCAGCCCATTTGGTTCGCGGCTATTGTGTTAAACCTTCAAATGATATGAAACTGATGACAAATGAACCGGCCGCCATGACTGTACTTAGCCTGTAGAAACATTCCTTGGCAAAATATTTGTCTGGATAATAAAGTAGCTGCCAAAACAAGAATGAGTGAATTCTAAAGCTTTTTTTTCCTCGCCATGAAGTGTTTTGTCAACCCCCTCGCTCATTATTTTCACTGAGCTGGAAAATAAGTTAGCCAAGCACTGATGCAGTGGTTTTGATAATGCTAAGGTTTTAACACAGCTGTCTTTTGCTAAGCTCTGTTTGAAACTGGCAATTGAGTCTCATCGGGAGAAGCGTTTACGTAAAAAACAAGGGATCAATTTAGAACGCAAGTCTAGGGTTTTATAAAAACACACTATTCTCTTGAATTCACTGTTATGTCTCATTAGATGTCGGTTGGCCTGGTAATTTGTTGCTAGCTGTTTTGAATGGCATGGGTTATTTGTGTTGGCACCATTCATATCTTAAGCAGTTATTTTGTGAAGTGGAATAAGTCCACCAGTGAAACCACCCGTCTACTACTGAGTAATTGAGCACAGATTGAGGACACCCGCCAGAATGATCCAAATTTACACTAATGCTTTTTAGAAATATTTTGTGAGCTTTGGTTTCTTTTGTATACACGTTTATTTGATTTTGGTATCTTTTATTTTGTTTTGTTCAATTTGGTGTGAAATAGACATTGTAACCATATTGGGATGGCTGTACTTTTATTTCCTCAACTCTTGAAGCTGAAATTTCTGTGATGAGAAATTTGAAATGGTCATCTTTACTTACATGTGTATGGAGATACTTTAGCCACCAGGGATATAGTTGTATATTTTAGGCTCTAGATCACTGGAATGACATATATGGCTTTAAGTGGCATTGATATATATTGATATTTGTCAAGAAAAAAAAAAAGAATCATATACTTTAATTACTTTAAAGCTTACATTGTGTATAGCACGTATGCAAGTTCATTTTCATCATGTTTGATGTAATTTTGTAGCAGTGGTTTGATACTAATAAAGTTGGAAGTTGGTGATGGAACCGTGAAATGTGCTTTACATGATACTTTATGAAATGTTATTTTAAAACACTGTACCTGAAATAGTCATCTGCATATGATATAATTAAGCAAGAACATGAGATGGTGTGTTTTTTTGCATATGAAATAAATATGAATAAATTTAAGATAAATAAAATGAATCTATAGACTTGTATGCCAAAATACTACGTCCCACAGTGAACAATAATGCACCTTAATAAAATGCAAGCAACTATTCAAGCACCATATAGACCCTTTAAAGTGCATTTACACCCTGATGCTGGTCTATAGTTGACAATTTCCTCTAATTTTCTCTCTGGCTTTCATAGTTTAGTACTTTCATTCCTCATGCTATAGCAGTATTTTTTTCTGTCTTTCATGCTAGCCTTCCTCGTTTGGTTTCTCATCAGGAACATAATGTACTGGGGAGTCTGTTGAAGTTTAAAGAGTTAATCCCTGTCTATTTGAGTTTCCATGTCAGTGGTCTATGACCTGCTACACTAGAGTGCCTCATGGGAGACAGCGTTTGCTGGGAACAAGCTAATCTCCTGCTGCACTAGATGAAAACCCCAAATTGCCAAAAAAAAAGACCATTCCACAGTGACTACATTTGGTTACATCGTGTACAATTCTTGTTTATAGAGTGCATTCTACAAAAAAAAAAAAAAAAAAAACCTTTCACCTTTCGTGGTGAAAAACACATTGTGTGAGAGCGGTCACGAAGTGAATCATACTCAGAGTTTAGTGGAAATGATTTAGTACTCTGAGTCTGTCAGCCTCCTCCCACATCCCCATGACAGATGTCCACACTGCAGCATATTTATCTTTCATTTGGAGATCAGGCCAGGTCATTTTCAATGGCCCTCTTAAAGCCTCAGTTAATGGCCCACATCACAGTGTTCTTTCAACTTCAAGAAAATGCTTCACTGAATAGAGAACACCAGTTAGAGGAGTTGTAATCCTGCAGTGATTTTGTTTTTGTTTAAAAACAAATTGCACTGTGTTTCAAATTTTGCTGTAGTATTTCTATATTTATCTGCTACAAATTAAAGTGCAAATATTCTACTTGATATCCCTTTACTAAGGCAAGTTGTAACACTAAGAGAAAACCAGTTTAAACTGTGTACATGAATTGTAAAATATATATATTTATATAAATAATTAAGTTATTAAATTAACTAATTATGATTAAATCAAAATGGTAAAACATAGAAATCACTCATTCAAAAATACTCATGAGAGTGGTGGTCATCATGTGTGACACTGATTTCGCCCCTGTAGCTCATTTCTAATTGGCTAAACTGATGGTGTTGCAACTTAAGCCTGTTTTATACTTCTGCGTCGAACTCACGCCGTAGCTACGTCGTAGGCTGTGTGTAGCGCGCGTACCCTGACGTGCACCTCCCCAAAAATGTAACAACACGTCAACTCTACGCGGACACAAGCGCTGTGATTGGTCTGCTAGGACCGCTCCCTCGGGTTTCACACGCTCCCTCTGCATGCGTGTCAACGCGGACAACGACGCAGAAGTATAAATGAAAACCAACGCGTTGCCTACAGCGTAGAGGCTTCGGCGTAGGTCCGACGCAGAAGTATAAAACAGGCTTTACTCAGTGTGAAAACATTCCTCAGTCTCCCCTACTAAGTACAGCTCCAAACCTACAGTAGACATAGATCAGTGAAACTCTGCTGTATTTAAAATCAATAATGGATTTGTTTTTTGATACTGAGTATGAAATTGTGTTCAACTCATTGCCTGTGTTCTGTCAGAGGGGGTGAACAGAGGACTAAAATGCAGAGGATTTTTGAACAGTTTATTAAACTTTGGGGGGAAAAAACAACAACAACCTCCAAAGAAGTGACCCATATGAACAGAAATGAGAGGAATTGTCTGAGAGCTCCAGCGCTGTCCATACAGTGTTCAGTAGACAGCATAGACTGTGGAGACCACCCGAGATGCAGCGCCCACACAGGACGAGAAACGAGACGAGACCGAGAGAACAGCGAGGGCAACGATCAGCTCCTTGTCACTCCTTGTCTAAGAATCCTGGGCACAGCAACTAGCAGAGGTAAGACATACTGTAGATCGCACACAGAACAATGCCACAACACATGAGACGAAGCACAAAAAGATCTAATGACAACAAGGGGCAGACACAGCAGAGATTATAAGAGTAACGGGAACTAGCAACAGGTGAGAGAAATCCGCTTGTGATCTGTGCGCACCCTTGCTGCAAAATCAGCCCTGATTGCTCAGGTCATGAGCTGCAGAAAAAGACAGGACAACACAGATCTGAACCATGACAGTACACCCCCCCACACACACACACACACACACTCCCTCAGGGACGCCCTCCTGACTCACCATGATGGAGATGGAATTGGTCAATGAGAGTGCGATCCAGAATGTCATGAGCCGGAACCCAGCATCTCTCCTCCGGACTATAGCCTTCCCAGTCTACCGGGTATTGATGACCTCTACCCCTTCGTCTCACATCAAGGAGCTGACGTACCATATAAGCCAGCGACCCCTCGATGAGTCTAGGAGGCGGAGGGGAAGAGGTCTGGGGCTAAAGGGGGGAACAAATGACGGGCTTGATCTTAGAGACATGAAAAACCGGGTTGATATTCTTAAACTGGGGGGTTAATTTGAGATGAATATTCCACAGACGCCACACAGCGCAAGACCCTCTTCAGATCCTGGTTAGCACGCTTAGCCTGACCATTAGTCTGCGGGTGATAGCCGGAGGATAGACTCACAGCCACTCCCAGCTGTCGACAGAACTCTTTACAAAACTTAGACACAAATTGGGGACTGTCAGAGACCACATTCACTAGGAGGCCATGAATACGGAAAACGTGATCTAAGGCAACATTCACTGTCTCTCTCGCTGAAGATCAATTTGGGGAGGGGAATAAAATGGGCCGCCTTCAAGAACCTGTCCACCACAGTGATGACTACAGTGTTGCCACTAGACGGGGGTAGGCCAGTGACAAAGTCCAGAGCTATGTGCAACCAGGGCCACGAAGGGACAGACAGCGGCTGGAGTAGCCCTGCTGGGGGTCGATTGGAGCTCTTGCCCGCAGCACAAATCGAACAGGTCAACATGAACTGACGAGCCTACATCACCATGGACGGCCACCAAAACCGCTGCTTGGTTAACATTCAAGTACGAGTCGCTCCTTGATGGCAAGCTAGTTTGGATGAGTGACCCCACTGTAGGATGCTAATTCGGATCGATTCGGGCACAAACAACAGGCACTCTGGTTACCCCGCAGGAACCATGATGTTGCGCAGTGCTGTGCAGACTCTGGACTCCACCCCCCCAGGTGACCACCACCACCACCCGATCGCCTCTGCCTCAAAGATCCGTGAAAGCGGACCTTGGGCGGTAGGAGATGTTAATCCTGAAACAACGAAAAACAGTGCCTAGCGAGAATTTAGCTGTTTAATCAGTGCGGATGTATTCTAGGTTGTTATGATCGGCCCAAATGATAAAAGGGACCCCTTGTGGCCTCCAGAGGCGCCACTCCTCCAGCGCCAACTTAACAGCCAGAAACCCCCTATTCCTGATGTCGTAATTCTGTTCCGAGGGGGTTAAACATGAGAAAAAAGGCGCAGGGATATATTCTGCCGTCCGAAGGTGATCTCTGAGACAAAGTTTCCCCCACCTCCACAATGAACTGAAGAGATAGGTCAGGAGTAGCAAGGATGGGAGCACAAACAAAGCAACTCTTTATGTTTGTAAACACAGACTGGGCCTGCTGCGACCAACAGAAACGATTTCGAGTGGAGGTGAGATCAGTCAGAGGAAGGGCAACCTGGCTAAAATTCCGAATGAACCACCTGTAAAAAATTGTCGAACCCCAGTAATCACTGGACTGCTCTACGACTATCTGGGGTGGGCCAATCAGCAACCGTTTTTATCCATTCGTATACCCTCAGGTGAAAGAATAAATCCCAGGAAAGGAACCGACCATGTGTGAAACTCGCACTTCTCCACCTTGGCGAATAAACGATTGTATAAAACAAACTTTTATATTAGATGTGATTAATCACGATTAATCGATTTGACAGCACTAATATATGTATTGTGGCGGGAGGAGCAAACGACAGACAGTGGGAGTGGTGTCAAGCCTCGGAGAGGCATTTATTGAATTAAATTAACATTCAATGTCCAAAAATAGGGAAATAAAGTGTAGAAACAAAAGGGGATCTGGTGTCCTGGTTGTGCCAGGGAATCGTGAAGGAAGGGTAGTGAAGAGATGGGAAGGGTCCAGGTAAGGTGCGGTGTCCGGCGGTCGCACGTGCTTCTCTCTCTCCTTGGTCTGAGGCGCGAGGGGGCGGCGGCTTCGGCATCGCGGCTAGTCCTCTTCTATAGGCCCCGACAACGGAGGGGAATAGCGGCCCGGCATCCAAGCCCGTCAGCGGCGTTACGCATATTCTCTGTTTGGACCGCGGGCCCGACAACTCACAGCTCTGGTGGCGTGGGAATCCCTCAGCGCTCCCTTACTGAACCCTCAAGGACAACAGTGTGCATGCACAGGGGAAGAGACCGGCCTCTCGAGGAGAGGCACACTCAACATTTAACAGCGGCGGTGACGAGGCTTAATTCTCGTCAGGTATGCCTCATCACAAGCTGCCAATTCTCCTCTGCAGCGCCCCTCCTCTTCAACCACACCCACTCCAGTTGCGAACCCTGGCGAAGGGCGGCAAATTAAGGGACGGGGTGGCGCTGATTATATGCGAGAGGTAGACATCCGTCACAGTATGCATATATTTCCCAAGACTATATATATATAGTCTTGGGAGGAAAAATCTGGTTACCCTACTCTTGATCATCTCATGCATTAGCAAAACTGACATATGTCAGCCTAATTTAGAATTTGGGTTGTCCCTCAAGTTGTAAGGACATTATAAATAATGACAGAAATAATTCATTATGCTGATTTGACTTGGAGCTTGAAGAAAATGTGCTGAAAACAAACCTGAGAAAGTCTCTCGGAAACATCTTTCATTGGTCTCTAAGCACAGAAGATAACACATTCACACAAAAGTTCCACTGGTTTGCACAATTTCCTGATATCTTTGTGTTTCAGAGTCTCGTGCTCCTCTTATCTACAGCTGTCCTCTACTGGAGGTTCTTACAGGGATGTTATTTCTGCAGAGGACTAATAAGATTGAATTGGTGTGAGTTTGCTTCTCGTCGATCTTCTCCATGTGCAGACGGAGGGGGAGAGAGTGGCAGGAGAACACCTGCGAGCGGATTAATGAGGGAGAGACTGCTCTCCGAGCTGCCCATATACTCTCGCTAATTAATCCTGCTGGTCATTAGCACTAACGGTTAGCTTCATTCAAAGACCAAGCATTTTATGTTATCTCTATAATGAAACTTACACAGTAAAACTGCCTTGATTAACATATAGGCTGAAATTATGAGGGTAAAGGTTGCTCTTAAATATACAGTTTACCCAAAAATAAAAATTCTGACATTATTTATTTATTAGTATTAGTAAGCTGCATAAAAATTCAGGTAATTCAGTAAACAAAAAACACAAAAGTGGTCCATATTATAAGTCTTCTAATGCCATATGATAGCTTTGTGTGAGAAAGTGACCAAATTTATGTTTTTATTCAATTGACACTTTGATAGCACTTATAGCTTGATAGCTTGGCCCAGTTCATTCATTAGGGACCAAACAGAGATGAAGTTAGAAGCGACCAAACACCTCCACGTTTTCCCTGTTTAAATACAGTTACACGAGTAGTTACGCGATCATGTATGGTGACACAAAATAAAACGTGGCGCTTTTCTAAGCAGGTAAAAAGGATAACTATAATGTATGGCGGAATAGCACGGAATAGCACTTGGGACTCGGGAGCACTTCGACTCGGCGCAGGTGTTTGGTCGCTTCTAACTTCATCTCTGTTTGGTCCCTAATGAATGGACTGGGCTAAGCTAAGTGCAATAAAAGTGTCGCCGTGCGCCAGAGCGATTGAGTGCACGCACTGAGACGAGAGAGATATGTATCAACTCGTCTTAGTTAAGGGAATAACATAGTTTAATATGAAAAAACGGTGGAGTGTTCCTTTAACTCAAGAACATCTTCAAATGAATCAATGATTCAGTGAGTTGACTTGACTGGACTGAACGGTTCATCAATGAATTGTTGGACTGATTCATTCATGAATCAGCGTTTACTCAATTATCTAGCTGCTTCAGTTCTCAAATGAACTGTTCACTGTGGGGGAATGTGTCTGTGAACAAATACTTTAAGCTTTGTATAAGCTAACTTTGCTTTTTTTACATTTTCAACTTTCTTTAGTGTGTTATGTTGCTGTTTGAGCATTAACATGTCTGCAAAGATACAAAGAAGGGAGTGATTCCAACGCTATCTCACGACCAATTCGTACTAGTGAGTATGAGGTGGCTAATTCGTACGACCACTGTCTAAACCCCAGTGATGTGTAAGTTTAGGGGCTGGGTCAGAGGTTATTCGTACGAATTCATACGAATTGGGTAACTATGTACTAAAATATGTACGATTTAGCAAAAATCATATGAGTGAGGTCTGAGGGAAACCTATTCTATTAGACCTCAAAAACAAAATCAAGACTTTGTAAAGGGGCATAATATAGCCTCTTTTTGGGGGGTGAACTATCACCACAATTTATAAAGGGATTATGGGAGTTATCTAAATGTGAAAAACATGGCTATTTTTGTGAGTGTGCATGTGTGCACATTAGGATTTAAAAAGATCTCACCCTGCTACACACAGACACATACACACTTTCTGTCTTTCCCTATATGGTTGCCTTATTGCAACGCTCATGGCAGATGAGAAGCAACTCCACACAGAAGAGGAAGAATGAGAAAGGACGTGTGAGGGAGAAACTGAAGTGGTGAGGGAGGAAGCCGTCACACAGAGCGCTTCCTAAAATCATGTTACTGTGTCATTATCCCACCTCTGCTCTCTTCCCAGCAATCATATTTGGAGAACATCTTTCAGGAGCTCTCAGTGCCACAACAACTGGTAAGCATGGCTAATGGAAATTTAATCAGTGACAAGAGTGGAGAATCAGTCATAATGCATGTCAAACTGAATGCACCCCGATAAGGAATAACAGAGAGATGCAAATAGTGGTTAAGGGAGGCTTCGCTGACAGACTGAAAATGCCCTCATTCTTCCTGCAGCAAGCGCTGATGGCTGTTTCTTGTTTGTGAGTGTTTTATTTAAAGCCTGATTTATGAATGTTTTTTCATTGATTTTAATGCCACAAAAATGAGCACTCCAGCAAAACCATGAGGCACAAGGATGCAAATAGCTCTGTTTATGTTTTTTCATTATAGCAATAAGAGCAAATCTAATTAGGACGTCAAGATTTTAAGCAGTTATTTCTTGGCTCCTTGTTTGTTTGTTTGGTTTTCATTTTTCATACTTTCTCCAGGCAGAACCTTGTAAGATTAAACCAATAAATGGCTTGCAAAACTTGGGGTTAAATTGACTACACATGACAAAACCTATACAAATCCCTCTTATCCCATTTCAACTTCCCCACTGGTAAACAGAGCGCTATCTTGTTCCACCAAAGAACTGCCATGAGCAAGACGGCGTATAAAACCGCAATCTACAAAGGAACAAAACTGGGATGCTCCACCAGCTCACCACGCATCCTCCGTGCTTCAACTTACCCATGAAACGGATTTCTTAAGGCTAGAAGCATGCAAACACTTCATACGAGTTTCAAATCAAGCTTGCATGATTGGCATTTAACCCTCTCTGTTATGCTAATGCATTGGTCCTGTGAGTCGTGGCCTGTAAATCCAATAGGTTTCATTTGGACAATAATTTGCAACATGTTAATCGCATTAATGTTGATGTTTGCTTGTAACTTATGTCATGATGTGACGAGTGACGAGTTGTTGTTTTTTGTCGTCAGCAGTCTTCTGTGAGGGGCTGCCGCTTTACTTTAGTTTTGTTATATTTATTTTGTGAATAAAGTTATGTTGTCTTCCCTGAACACAAACCTTTGCTACACATACGTTTTTAGAAAAGAAGTAAGAATGAAGCTCAACCCCTAAACATAACCATCACTGTGGTATGGCAGGCCATTTTAGCTTAAAATTTTACAACCGTTACTTGTCGTAATTGCATTTTTACTAGTAAAAAAATTAGTTTGAGATCTTTACAATTCTGTTCTTACTAGTAACAGTTACAATTAGAGAGCTGTCTAGTTCATTCATCACTAGTAACAGTTATGATTAGAAAGCTCTCTAATTTATTTATTACGATTAAAGGGCTCTCTAACTCAGTTATTACTAGTAACAATAGTGATTATAGAGCTCTCTAATTAATTTATTAATGGTAACAATTATGATTAGAGAGCTCTAAATTAATTTTTACTATTCATATGCCTCCACTGACTTCCATTCAGTTTTAAAGAGCTCTACAATTGAATTTTTATTAGTAAAAATTCCAATTAGAGAGCTCTACAATTGAAAACTTGCTAGTTACAATTACTATTAGAGAGCGTTCTAAATCAATTATTACTGTAAGAATTAGGGAGCTCTTTAACCCTTCTGCTCACGTCTTCATCTCACAACTCTCTGCTCTTGGTATTTCTGGAACTGCCCTATCCTGGTTTACTTCCTAAGTCTGACCGGCTTCAGCATTACATCTCTATTCGCCAGCTAATTCCACTACTGCCCCTGTCTCACATGGTGTTCCCCAGGGTTCTGTTCTTGGACCTCTACTCTTCATCATCTACATACTTCCTTTAGATAACATTATCCGTCATCAGGGGTCAGAGAAACAAGAAGCAAAAGGATATGTTTTAAGGTGAGTTTTGAAATCATTTAATAATGAGAGGTCGCGAATGTGTTGGGGAATAGAATTCCGGAGAGTGGGAGCAGCGATACAAAATGTAACAATGCTTGTGTTATGGGATCAACAACAGACATGTGTCAGAAGAACTGGGGAGTAGGTATGGATGAGATCAGAAATATACAGGTGCGCAAAACCATGGAGTGCTTTGAATGTGATAAGGAGTATCTTGTATTGAATATAAAAGTGAACGGGTAGCCAGTGGAGTCTGCGTAGAATAGTTTTGTGGGAAGATTTATTTGTATGTGTGAGGACAGACCCTAGTTGCGAAGTTCTGAATATATTGGATCTTATTTATTGTTGTGTTGGGTAAGCCATAGAAAAGATAATTATAGTAGTCAAGCTGTGAAGTGATGAAAGTGTGAACCAGGGTCTTAGCATCACTGACATTTATAAAAGGATGTAAACTAATGATATTACAGAGGTGAAAGAAGACAGACTTAGAAATGTGAGGAAGGAAAGAGAGAAGAATCCAAGATTATACCAAGGTTTTTTAACAGTGGTGGAAGGCTGAACCAAGACTCCAGCAATATTAACATTGTCAACACAGAAACAGGATGTAATTTGAGGTGAACCAACAAGTAGTAGATCTTTTATCTGTGTTGAGTTTGAGGAAATTACTGGTCATCCAAGCATTTATATCATCAATACAAGCTGATACAGAGTTGGTGGGGAAATGAACATTGAGTTGAGAACGGATGTGAAGTTGGGTGTCATCTGCGTAGCCATGATCAAAGCCATGACTTTATGATCTGATTCATGTTATGTACTGTATGTTATGTTATCTATCTCCGTTTATTATGTTACCTATCTCAGTTTATCTGTATTGGGTCTTTGTCGGCTGTCATTTTTATTTGTTATAATATTGTAAAGCGACCTTAAGTTTGCAGAAAGGTGCTAAATAAAATAAACATTATTATTATTATTATTCCGCATGTAAGGTTTAAATATTCTAGCTAAGACAAGAGCTAACTCTAGCTGAGTTCTTATTGTGACGCATCATGCTTGTCACGTGACACAACGCAGCAATAGCGCTGTATGACAGATGTATTGCTTTTTTTTCGGTTTTCCAAACTTGTTAACTGATATTCCAATTCCAATGAATGTGTTTTGATGTTTAAACACCTTTATAATGATCATGTTAGCTGATCTATAATGCACGATGGGCGCCACTATGTTAGCTGTTATGTAGGAAGCCATGTTTGTTGATATTTTTCTGTATAGTAATATGCAGCCATGTGCCTGCATGTGAACAACGTTTGAGTGAACGTAAATGACAGCCGCTTAGCAACCTAAAAACAAACATGGCTACACACATCAGATGACCATATTTCATTGATATATTGACATTATTGTGCCCTATAAACTTTTGCTGTGGTACTTCTGTAACAATGGAAGTGTCTGTGACATATAAACACATCATGTGCCTGTGAACACTATTTGAGTAGCTTGTTGTGCCACATGTGGGACCGTACCACTCAAGTGGTAATATCATTTTCACTTGTTACAGTTAGATAGCTCTCTAATTAAATTTTTATTGGTAAAAATGCAATTGCAATGAGTAACTCTGGGAGCATTTTAAAGACAAAAGGGAAATTGATAGTCTATCAAGTATATGAATATATATATAGGCCTATAAATAGGCTAATAATTAAAATATAGCCTTAAAATAGCCTAATATATTTTCATTTTGTATATAATGTTGTTGCCCAGTGTTTCCCAATACGTTTTGTCTTATTTACCTTCACTGCGCTTTCAAGTACCCCTTCATCGGCATCAAAATAGAAGTGTGTTCCTCTTAAAAGGTATTCTATTTGATATCATTTTCCATTTACATTAATTTTCTTTGAGTAGCCATTATTACTATTATTCACCTTTAAACTTAATGCAGTCAACACTGTGGGAGATAAAACAAATTAAGGAAGTTGATTCCTATCCCTTTAATAAGACACCTGAGCTTAAATGTCTATTCCAAGCTTTGTCAGTTCTTCTGAGGGCAATCACTTTCTTTAGAAAGACCTAACAACCAGCTTAAGTACTCTCTGGGGTACATGTACCCCTGATTGGGAATCACAGCTTTAGCCCGAAAAAAGAGTTTGCAGACTATGCCTGATCTTCATTATAATTAGATGCTACCCCAACTCATAAGGATGGCAAACTATGCTGTGTACATTATCACACACAAATCATCTGCAGCAAATAGGAAAATGTGGTGTCGAGAAATTGGGAGAAGGGTCTGCACTGTGGCAGAGGAGGAGACCCATTAGGCCCAATCTGGTATTGGCTCCTCCAAACAAAGCTCTTTGATGCAGGGTATGTTTGAGTTCATATTTTTTTAATTGAGGCTATGGCTGACTGTGTGAGTGTTATCTGCAGTTCAGGAAATTATGTGATGTTGGTGGCAGTACACACACATATGGATTCCCATACTGAGGTCAGTGGCTGGCCAGCAGACAGTGCACAATGAATGAATCATAACCTGCTATTGGCAGTATTTTAATTGCATGGCCTTATTTGGTTATTAGAGTGACCTTGTATATTTTTCCTGCAATGTGAAAAGCAATGAAGACTTAATTGGTATACCAGTGTGGTTTTATTGAACTTTAAGTGCAATACTATATGATGATGATGGCACCTCTAACAGCTGCTCCAGTTTTGTTGTCGGGGCTAATGGGATCAGCCAATGTCTGGATGTCAGATTAGTCAAAGACAAACGAGCTGTATGTAGGCCTACCTCTACATTGAGATTGTAAGGAGCTGCAAGTTTCTGTTAACATAATCATCAGTGATATCAGTGTATTAATCCACTTTACCAGCTATTTCCAAGCATTTTATTGAAGCCATCCTTTACTATATATACAGGGTGGGCCATTTATATGGATACACCGTAATAACATGGGAATGGTTGGTGATATTAAAGTCCTGTTTGTGGCACATTAGTATATGTGAGGGGGCAAACACCTCAAGATGGGTGGTGACCATGGTGGCCATTTAGAAGTCGGCCATCTTGGATACAACTTTTGTTTTTTCAATAGGAAGAGGGCCATGTGACACATCAAACTTATTGGTAATGTCACAAGAAAAACAATGGTGTGCTTGGTTTCAACGTAACTTTATTCGTTCATGAGTTATTTACAAGTTTCTGACCACTTATAAAATGTGTTCAATGTGCTGCCCATTGTGTTGGATTGTCAATGCAACCCTGTTCTCCCACTCTTCACACACTGATAGCAACACCGCAGGAGAAATGCCAGCACAGGCATCCAGTATCCGTAGTTTCAGGTGCTGCACATCTCGTATCTTCACACCATAGACAATTGCCTTCAGATGACCCCAAAGATAAAAGTCTAAGGGGGTCAGATCAGGAGACCTTGGGGGCCATTCAGTGTGTGAAGAGTGGGAGAACAGGGTTGCATTGACAATCCAACACAATGGGCAGCACATTGAACACATTTTATAAGTGGTCAGAAACTTGTAAATAACTCGTGAACGAATAAAGTTACGTTGAAACCAAGCACACCATTGTTTTTCTTGTGACATTACCAATAAGTTTGATGTGTCACATGGCCCTCTTCCTATTGAAAAAACAAAAGTTGTATCCAAGATGGCCGACTTCTAAATGGCCACCATGGTCACCACCCATCTTGAGGAGTTTGCCCCCTCACATATACTAATGTGCCACAAACAGGACTTCAATATCACCAACCATTCCCATGTTATTACGGTGTATCCATATAAATGGCCCACCCTGTATATATATATGGGCAACTTTGGTCATGACGAGGTCACTGTGATTTTGCCAAGTAAGACATGTTCCTGGATCAACATATTTTGTTGATCCTGGAATAACATTCCTGTCCCAAAATTTAGTCCTTACCCTATCCCAACCCCTTAACGTAACCCTACCCATAATTTTTCCCTAAAATCAGAGGGAAATGACAGGTGAATAACACTGATGTTGAAGCACCTCACCCTGGTTCTAAGCCTAAACTTGACATAAACTGTAAACTTGTCCCTCAAATCTGATTGGTTGATTGGAAAGTTGTTCCAGGATCAACAAAGATGTTGATCCAGGAACATGTGGTATTTGGTGAAATCACGTTCACCGTCATGACGAGGGCCAGCATTTTTTCTCCTTTATACCAAGGGGCCAGGTTACTAATCCGCACTCACACATTTTACATCATTTTTCTCAATTTCCTCTACTGATGGAACCAGTGTACAATTAATGCAATGTGTTTTTTAAGAGTTTACTAACTATAAAACTTGTGCAATTATCCTAATTCAAATGGGCAACTTCATTGTCAGTTAACAAGCAAATGTAAACATCCCAACTGCATTGTCTGTAAATTTGCATCAAACAAATTAACAAATGCCCTATTTGTGATGAGTAGCCTATAGAGAACATTCTCAACGCGCACTCAGAGAACAGTTAAAAAGTACTTATTAAAAAAATAGTTATTAAAAAATAAATGTAGTAAAAATAGTAGTAAAAAATACTGAATATAAGAACAATTCAGTGCATAAATTTCCATACCATACCACCCCCAAAACACATTTACCGTTCAGTTCAGACAACATTCCCACTATCAAAAAGTCTCAAAATGAGAAACTGCTGGTGTCCGACTGAATCAATGTCAATCTGAAAGTTTGTACAGCCAACTTGCAGTAGCTGAAAGAGTGTCATCTGTCAGCCTGTTTCTCTCTTTTGATTTGATGTGCTTCATTGTTAAAAAACTACTTTCACTGATAATAAGTGTTAGCTGCCAAACATGCTTAGCATTAACAGTGCAGATTTCTTTGAGGAGGGGAAAACGGGACCCAGGTAGCAGTTTCCAAAATTCAAAGTTCTCTCGTTGCGACATGCCTGAAAAAAGGGGTCTAACTGAAGAGTTGTAGCTGCATCTCTCAAGGCTGCTCATTGACAGCCGCGGTCAGAGGGTCTGCGACGAGGTCTGTGCGAGGCTGCATGACATGAAGGTCCTGGAATCAAATTTTTAATTGCTCTTGTAGACTTTTTGATTTCTTTTCTGTACTTGCCAAAAAACTTCTCGCATTTGGGAGCATCTTTGCGCATCTCCTCGCTCGTTCATAAGCGCCTAGAGGTCTAAAACAATCTGAGACAGTCCTAGTTGTAACTGTATGCTCAGATTATTCAGATGCACGCTCATATCTGTGAGGAAAGCCATGATGCAACTAAATTCTGGATCCCGTAGTTTGCTGCAGTAAGCGCTTGTGTCTGATTTTATATTGTCCTCCAAAAACACAGGAATTTCAATGCGCAGTGCAAAGAATCTTTCCAGATACTTCCCACGGCTCATCCATCAGTAAATGCCCATAAGCAGCACTGACAAAATCAAAAAAGACTTTCGTCACTTCATTCATGCAATGGCTGAAGTCCAGAATCTTCATACACAGGGCCTCGTGTAACAAAGAAAATTACGGATCACGTCACATAACGAAATAAAAAATAAGCCAACTAACCTGATGTAGTGCGGTAGTGGACAGTTAATGCCACTCTTCTGAAGAAGCCCAGCGAATCCAGATTATGTTTATTGCATTGCTGATGCTCCATCAGTAACAATAGCGGACAATTTAGCAAAGACTCTGCTCATTTACTACATTCTCAACAGCTTTGAAAATATCCTCTAGACCTCTACCTTCGTGGTGCCATGTAATGAAGCCAACTCTAACAACTCCTCTTGAACATCAAAGTCCTCGCAAAGATCAGGAGCGGATTGACATCTGTCACAACTGTGCTTTCATCCTGTACGTATAAGCATGCTGTAAAGTATTTGCAGTTGTTAATTGCATGTTTAAGCTTTTCTTGGACTTGACATTGAATGTCAGAAATTTGACATGTTACTGTTCGGCAGGACAAAGATAGAGATTCAATGTTCTTGGCCATTTTCTTGTCTCCAAATGGTTTAGTCATCTCATTCGCATATTGCTTTACAATTTCTCCCTCTAATGACGTCTTTTCCGCTTTCACAGGCACATGTGAAACCGCATAAGATGCCTTTCATGCAGCATTTTGTTGACAATGTATTTTACCTTATAAGAGCAATTTTGGCATCACTGGTGTAATTTTCAAACTCCTCTTTGTGAGCAGCAGTGTAATTGCAATTTCAATTAAAATCCTTCATTACAGATCCAAACAAATGGGTGTCCCCTTGAACTCTAAAAAGATAATCTGTTTCCCATCTTGACTGTAAAAAACGATTTTCATTGTCAATTTTTCTTTTCTTTTTGCTCATTTTGGTTCACATAAGTGAGTACATCCTACTAGGCTTTTATTATTATTGTGATCAGCAGGAATGAGCGCCCTCTCCTGGTTGGGTTAAGAATTAACATCCTAATCTGAAAGCAATCTTTTTATTTTTCAAATATATTCAAATGTATTACGATCAGTGGGCCGTATTTAAAGATACTGGGGGCTGCCAGTTGTCCATCCCTGATATACACTCACTGGCCACTTTATTAGGTACACCTGTTCAACTGCTCGTTAATGCAAATATCCAATCAATCACATGGCAACAATTCATGGTCAAGACAATCTGCTGAAGTGGATGGGGAGGAAATGTGATTTAAGAGACTTTGAACATGGCAGACAGGCTGATCTACTGGGATTTCCAAGCACAACCATCTCTAGGGTATCAGAGAATGCTCTGAAAAAAAGTGATAATATCCAGTAAGTGGCAGTTCTTGGGTGAAAATGCCGTGTTGAGAATGGCCAGACTGGTTCGAGCTGATAGAAAGGCAACAGTAACTCAAATAACCACTCGTTACAGCAGAGGTTTGTAGAAGAGGATCTCTGAACTCACAACACGTCAAACCTTGAAGCAGATGGGCTACAGCAACAGAAGACACACCGGGTGCCACTCCTGTCAGTTAAAGGTCCCGTATTATGCCCCTTTTCACAAGATGTAAAATAAGTCTCTGATGTCCCCAGAGTGTGTATGTGAAGTTTCAGCTTAAAATACCCAACAGATCATTTTTTACAGCATGTTTAAATTGTCATTTTTTGGGGCTCAGAAAAACGCGCTGTTTTAGCGTGTGCCCTTTAAATGCAAATAAGCTGCTGCTGCACAGCCCAGGGGGCGGAGCTTCATGAGCTCGCGCTCAGTCTCTCAGGACAATTTCATCTCACGGAATGATGATAATATCAGAAACTCTCAGTAACGGTGTTCATTTCGAGTCGGACAATAATGCCTACAGAGTCAGAGTGCTGTATAGAGATGGAACAGGTATAGTTTAGTAGTTTAATTACGGTTATTATAACGTATTTGTCATCTGCTTGTATGTATCCATTATTTATTAATAGCCTACAAGTCTGCTGTCTGAATGATGATCAAACATACTGATGAGTTTAATAAAGTTTATTGTACATCACACAAAAGATGAAGCATCAGTTTTACTTCAGAAAATCACCGTAAGAGCTGAGTAAACACAGTAAGTTATTAGAAGTGCGCAAGTACATAAACGAATTTCGGTAGAGTTGAGGGAGCATTCCTGTGGGCGGAGGTTAGTCAAAGAACGGTTTTAATTACGTCATTAAAGAAGGAAGTAGAGGGATGTAGTCCAAACGGGCCGTTTGATGTAGTCAACTTCTGTTTAATAAAATATCTCGCTTGGCATTGAACTTTGAGCTTTATAATTTTACAGATATTATTTATACTCTAACAACAACATTACACACTAACTAAAGTTTGAAACATGGGATCACGAAGAACGGGACCTTTAAGAACAGGAAACTGAGGCTACAATTCACATGGGCTCACCAAAAGTGGAAAATAGAACATTGGAAAAAATGGAGGCATCATGGAGGTGCAGACGTAAAATCAGTGGCAAGCTGCTATCATGTCAATATGGACCAAAATCTCTGAGGAATGTTTCCAACACGTTGTTGAATCAATGCCACAAAGAAGTTCTGAAGGCAAAAGTGGGTCCAACCTATTGGCAAGGTGTACCTAATAAAGTGTACGTTCAAAAGCTTGCGGCTTGTTTTGTTTGTTTCAAGAAATGTATACTTTTTTTCAGCAAGAATAAATTAAAATAGAAAACAGTTATTTTAAATTGTTTTTAATGTTATTACTTGATTAAAACTACAGTGAAAACAGTAATACAGCGAAAAATTATTACACTAATATTAATACATTAACTAATATTAACTAACAATTAGCAAAACATTTGTAACAGTATTTATTAATCTTCTTTGTTAACATTAGTTGATAAACAAACCTGTTCATTGTTAGTTCATGTTAGCTCAGATCAATTAAATAATAGTAACAGCTAAAAACATGTTATTGTTATAATGTATTAAATGTTTAAAATTAGCATTAACTAAGATTAATAAATGCTTTAGAAGTATTTTTCATGATAACTTCCATGATAGTGTTCTTACTCTTACTGGATCAGAAACAAAAGTGTGTTTATTAATTTATTTTATTTTTTTATATTAATAAGTATATTTTTAAAAAAAAGAATAAAAAAAACTTATCAGAATTTACTTCTTTTTGTTTTTACACTTTCATCACACTGAAAATCAAAAGCTGGCTCAAACTGAATTCAGGATTACCCAGGCAGCCACTTAAACCTGCTTTGTGATAATGTGTTTGAATATATACCAAAAGAGTTTCAACCCTGCACTCTACACTGAAATGAGCCTCAATTTCAGGTTGATTATGTCTCTTCTCTTGATATATATATGCAGAATCTTCCCATGTAGTCACCGTATGGCCATTGAGCAGGGATGCCCTCCACATTAGAAGTAATTCACACTTCAACTTCAGTCAAGCACCATCAGCGGCTAAAACCCTGGATTGCTTGTGAATAAAATCATAGTCATGACAGCTGTGCAAAATGTCGCCTCAGAAACATTAAGCGGTATTCATAATTCTTTCAAACAAGTGCACTGCTTACAGATTCAGAATATGTTTAACTCAGCTCTGTAAACTGTCAGCGGCTGGATTGCAACAGATCCACGATGTTCAGTTGTGTGTGGAAATGGGACAGCATTAAACAACACAATATTATAAAGGGGTATTTTTTTTTTACATTAAGGATTATGGAGTCTGGATCAAACCAAATGTATCCCTCACTGTGACTTAATCTAGGTTTGTTCAATAAAGGTAACATGGTATTTTCCAACATAATCTTCTGGCCTTTTGTTTAACCACAGTCTCATAGGGAGAAGGTCATAGGATAAATCTGATAGTTCCTGAGAGGCTCTGATCACTGGCATTTTTTAGCTGATAACTTGAGCCATAAATGCCATGTGAATCACTCAGGAGAAGCTGGAAATTTTTTTATTATATTATATTATATTATATTATATTATATTATATTATATTATATTATATTATATTATATTATATTATATTATATTATATTATATTATATTATCCAGCCAAAACTTGACTCTTTGGTTTCCACATCACCAAAGAGCATATTGCATTAAATTGCAAGTTGCATAAAAGTGATCTTAGTGAGATAAAGCGACTAGAAGTCTCTAACGTGGAGAATACCTATTTAGAATCAAATGCTCTCTTCAGAAGTGACTGTTGATGTTATTTCCCAGGTATAGTTGTTTCAGGGAGTATCACACACTGTCATTAGCACTAATGGAGCTGTCACACTGACTGCAAAAGTGGCCCTGAAGTCAGTAGGCTGTTCAATGCATACCTCTAAGGCCTGTCTGACTTTTATTGTCTATTTTGTTGCTGACATACAATTACTTACCGACTTCCCGTCAAGAGATGTGTACATGTTTACAGAATAGCGTCTGTGGTGTCACGATAGCATCAATAATCTATAGTTGCTTTCTACAAAAAGCTACAACAGCTTGTTTTCTCATGCAGTATGTTGGATTTGCCAACCTTTCCTTCAACACACACAGACAAACTGTTTTTTCTTTATTTCTTTAGATTTCCTACCTTCTGGCTCTAAACTAATTTCATCCTCAATGCAGACCAAATTGATTTATGTCAACAATATGGATGGGGATTCTCCAGTCATAATCTTGCTCTCGTTCTGGGGAAAACTCAAGGTTTCCCTTATTCCAGGAAGTCTTGTAACAGATTTGATTCATAACTTGGCTCATCTGATTTGCCAACATGCACTCATTTATCTCCCTTTATTAATATAAGGGCGGAGATATGGCCAGTTTGACACTGAAATATTTAAATAAGATGAATATCCCAGCAACCCATAGTGACTTGAACATTATTCAGCTAGAAACAATCACTCCCATACGGAAGTCTTGCTGGAATAAGCTAAAATGAATGTTTTTTTTTTTTTTTTGTACCAACATATGTTTTTTTGTTCTGAAAAACGTATGTGAAATAATCTTGTTGATCACATGAAGCTCTTCATCTAGAAATGTATTGTGCTTTTGCTGTGATTTTGTGTTTGCTTCAAAACTATTATAGGTAGTTTAATAATCAATATACCCCATTAAGTGTAAACAAAACGTCAAACTTTTTTTTGTCTTTGGAAATCAATAGTTCAATCAAAAAGTTTCAATAGCTTATTTAGCCTAGACGTTAAGGTATGGGCCTGTACAAAAATTGAAATATTCAGCGGAGTAAAATGTGTGACAATTAGCCCCCACCCGTCTCCTTCAAGAGGTAAATGTGTAAAAACATAAATTCTCAACGCTTTAAATCATTATAAGGATGTAGAGAATTTAAATCAGCCAGCATAATAAATATACCTGATAAAATATGCTCAGTTTCTCAGTCTCAAGACTTGAGACTAACATTTTGACAGAATTTTTCAATCAAGCCTTCAGGGACATCTACCATCCGTTTCAGCAACAGTGCAAAAATAAACATAAAAAAACATTTAAAAAAAAACAAAACATTTTTGTTAATTTATTTCAGGAATGTCCCCAGGGAGATCTGAAAATGACTACATTTCCTCTTTGCTACCAAAGGCTCTGTATATTGGAAAGTCATCCATTTCAATGGCTTTATTTTCCCAGTGTTAACTCAGGCCATCCGTATGCAGGAAAACACTCTGCGAAATAAATGTCACACTTTAATGAAAGATAAAGGCTTAAAGTAGTGAAACAATAAGATCCATCATTGTGACAGATGAGAGACAGAGAGATTAACATTCTTCGCCAAGAGATTACATCACAATGAATGAACCCACAGTGGTGTTTTTTTGTTTTTGTTTTCTGCTGCTGCTGCACAATAAAAATGTGTATAGGAACCAGTGCATACAGAAAAGAGCTCCATCACATAACAGACATTGATTTGTGGTGAGTTCAATACCGTTATCATTTTTCTCTGTTTAATCTCGGTCTGAAGTGGCCGATAGACATCTGAAGCACTTTCAAACAAATCCGAATGTATCCTCTCATCTCTATGGATATTTCCCAAGGTCATCGTTCCTCAGACGCCACCCAGCATTTCCGAAAACACCTGCTGTTGAAAATATTAATGCAGCCACACTATAATAAAAGTACATTCAAATCTGCTGTCCATTCTTATTCAGTATATATGGGTTTGACTTATCTTTGTGAAACCATACCACCTGATCCAATTACTCACTGAAACCCTGCTATTCCTTTTTATCCAACCGCATTGTGAAGGACTAAACCCTGTGTTTATTAAATATATATATAAAATCGAGCACGGACAACGGCGACTATCCTAATATTCTCACTGCATCATCTATAAATGATACTTATGGGAATAAATTGGATTTCAGTTCTGCTAACACAAATGAGAAATAATTAATTTCCATGCACATATTTTCCACAATTTACATAGTTTGTGTAGACATTACGTCAGATACGTCGCTCTAGCCTTAATTTTAATACAACCAAAAACAATAAGAAAACATGCAGAGGTAGTATAGCGGGCATAAATCAGTGCACAAGGTGATGATCAAACATACAACACTTCCTGAAATGTGACCCTGGACCACAAAACCAGTCTTATGTGTAATTTTTTTTAAATTGAGATTTATACACCATCTGAAAGCTGAATACATAATCTTTCCATTGACGTATGATTTGTTAGGATAGGACAATATTTGGTCAAGATACAACTATTTGAAAATCTGGAATCTGAGGGTACAGAAAAATCGAAATATTGAGAAAACCGCCTTTAAAGTTGTCCATTTCTATTGGCGATAGTGCTGCATCCATTCACAAAAATAAATGTTTTATATATTTAAGGTGGGAAATTTACTAAATATCTTCATGGAACATGATCTTTACTTAATATCCTAATGATTTTTAGCATAAAAGAAAAATCTATAATTTTGACCCATACAATGTTTTGTTGGCTATTGCCACAAATATACCCGTGCAACATAAGACTGGTTTTGTGATCCAGGGTCACAAATAGACTGTTTATCTCAGCAAGCTTCTGCATGCTGTCCTCAGAGGTAAAGCCTGGCACTTAAATCAGACCATATGTATATTATATAACTGATGTTATAAAATTCACTTTATCCTGTGACTCTAACCACTCAAGCCCATATGCTTACTCAGCATGGATGAGTCATTATTCTTCAACCTCCATTATCATGAAAAGATGATTTGCGGTTGCATTCGTTGCGTGTGTGTTTCATCTCAGGCACTACTAGGCACTTTTCACGAAGAGAGCTGAAAAAATGACTTGACTTTTCTTTTCTTTTTTAAAACAAATGGTCAGATAATGGGGTGCTTAACCTTCAGAAAATGATCGTCAACCTCAGGAGATTAAACTAAATATTATATGAGGTGTTTTATTTTCTATTAATTTTAAATGTTTGCCACCTTGGCAACACTGTTATCAAAATTTGTGACTAAATAATACAGTCTTCATCTGGTTACCTGGTTGATCCAAACTGATCTCAAAGATGAAGCCACGCTGGTGTGATCAGAAGAATTGATACTTGCAATACTGACATTATAGAGAGAATCTATCTTCATGTGAAAATATTGTTTTCTAGACTAAATGTTTTAATTAGGCATTTTATTACTTATTTAGCATGAACATTGAACATTCGTAATCATAAGACATCTCTCGTTCAAGCAGGAAAGTGGATTGAGTAATGGCAGAGAAACATCTGGAGTTATTTCTCATAAATAAAAGCAAAGTTAAATGAGATTTATTATTATGGGTTTATGAGATGATTGTAAGTTAACTGACACTGAAATTTATTGTTGTTAATGATAAACAATAACAGTAGTCTGATAATTTGCAGTTAATTAAATGTTGCTATTACTGTATTAACAATTTAACAAATGTATTGACATTAGCAATATTAGCCTTGATTGTTAGTTAGTAAAAATATACAATTAAACAAATACTATGTAAAATGTATTTCCTTTATAGACAAAAATAGACTTTAAATACTGTATATGATTAGAAATTTCAGTATAAAGTGTGATTAATCGTGATTATTCAGAAATGTTTACAAAGAATTACATGATACACTGTTTTGTCAGTTCAACTTAGAAAATTAACTTTATGGGGTGACATCTAAAATAACTTTCCACCTTAATGTAAATACCACTCAAAAATTAATTCCTTAATTTAGCTGAAGGAAATTTTACACACAGTATAATTTAGTTCATTAAATATAAATCAGTTTAGTTAACCCAACACAATTTAGTTTACATAGTTATGTTTACCTTAACTTCATTTTTTTTTTATGTTGGACCAAACTATTTTTTTTTATTAATTTACTGAAACTTAATTTTCAAACAAGTAGTGTCATCCATCATTATACACACAATATATAAAATGAACCACTAAAAAAAGACTGGTGTCAGTACTGACATTAGCATAGACACTGAGTTTCCACAAGCGCTACTCTTCAGCACAATGATAACCACAAAACTCTAAATGTCCAATATAACTGAACATGAAACATTAACATAAACTACCAACTTATTTCCCTTTACTGAAAAATAATACTTAAACAACTTAAATACTTTAATAACACTTAAATTTGATCTCCTAATGCAGTCCCTTGCAAAGCATGCTGGGAACTACAGATCCACTGACCAGTAAGTTTAACGCAAATTAAATAAGTTTACACTTTTAAATACTGTTTATTAGGTTGATTGAACACAATAAATTAAGTTGTGACAAAATTAAAAGTTAATTTGTGTTCCTTTAGCTCATTTTAGTTAATTAAACAGAACAAGAGGCAATAAAATAATTTTTTGAGTGTATATTTGTTTTATAATGTCAATTATGATTTTTACTTTGATGCAACATAATGTGTATAATAACCTCAAATCACAATTTCACAATGAAGCGATGAACCTGATTAAATTATGTTACAACAACAAAATTTTGTTTTGTAGGTAGAATCAGGTGGACATGCACATGTTCCCTTTTTACAGTGTACATAATAGTTTACCAAACATTTTATAGATTTCACAAAAAATAAATAAAAAGAAAACCATGGTATTTATTTATGTTTTTATAAAGGTCAAAGGATAGCAGTGTATTATATCTGTGGAAAGGGCTATAGCTGCGATGTAGATCTAGTGAAATGTATTAAAAATAGCTGAGACAAAGATCTTGAAAAGATACAACTGTATACAGTTTGTGCATCTTCACTAATGGCGTTCTTCATGTATTCTAGGAGGATAAGCAAATCTGTTCTACCCTACAAATGAACTCTCTCTAAAAATGCCCCTTGAGGAAATAAACATGCTAAACATGATTTAATTTCAGTTGGTGCTATTGTTGTGGCCTCTCTTAACGGAAATGATATAGACAGTTCTCTTCACCTTTCAAGACATTGCCCATCTAGAATCTACCGACAGAGAGTCAAGCCCTAAGGCTAACACGCCATCACTAAACAAGCCAAAACTTCATTCCCCTTTTCGGCTGACTCTTGTCCTTTCTTCCATTTTTCACAGCTGTGCCATCTCAACATCACAGAACTTGACATTTGCACAGGTAATATAATGAGACCTGTTCCTGTTATTTGGAAACTAATGCATTTTGAGCTTGGGCTATTTTTCACTTGACATTTACATACATTAATACCTGATTAGCTCTCGTTTTCAATGCCAGCTTGCATTTTGAGCCCGTATGGAAATAGCATTTTATTTTTTGCGATGCTTTTGCATTCTTTTTTTTAATTACTCCGGCACTAAATCAGAAGCAAAGAGTTTACAGCATGAGTATTTAGAAGGCTCTTGCAGGGGGAGATTAGCTTTGCCGAATTACAGATCAAGCAATCTGAACCCTGATCTCTGTTTATGAGCTAGCAGCGCTTTATGTCTGATGTTTTTTAAGATGGAGGGCTGATAGTGATCAGATTCTTACTCTGTCATGCTGGCTCTTAAAAACATCAAGGCCATATCAGTTATCATATCACCTCATATTTTTAAAAGCAATTTAATTTCATAAGAAGTGCGTCAGCGCTGCATTTTTGTCAGATCTGTGCCAAATTCCTTCATTCTTGTGTCTTGCGAAAGATATAATAACGTAATGTTTGCCAAATGGTTTAAGCTATTGGCATCTGTCAAAGTCAGTTAAATGTCAGGCACTTCGGTGACATTTCCATTTTTTACAATTCTTCAGTAACATTGTGCAAATATTTTACCTATCTGGATCAATTAGCCTTCAAACCCAAGTACCTACAAGACACAAGTGCACCTTGATTGATAGTTGAATACATTTTCAACAATCTCTCAGGCAACTAATCCTATCAAATGTATTATTTTCCTCCTTGTATGAGCCCAATGCACGGATCTTTTTTAATTAGTCAGTAATTGGTGCTTAATGTGTTGTAGTAAGAGAGCCATTGAATGCAGCACCATGAGCATAGATTCCATTGTGCATGAATGAATAACGCCATTGCTCCGTCAGACTTGTGACAGGCAGTCGGCTTGGGCAAGAGAGTTAAAAGCATGTTTGTATGCCAATCGTCTGTACATAAGCCTGGCTTGTAATCAGGTGGAATCTAATTAACCTTTTCTCCGATTGCTAAAGTGACTCTCATGACAAAGGCTTTCAGAGGATACTCACAGACAACCGTGTGGCCACTTTTGAACTGTGAAGGTCCCGGTGAAGTATCTGAGGGTTGTGTAACGTATATGAGCCAGTGACTGTTAAATCTCTCGCCACTTGGAAACAGTGGTGAGTGAAAATCATTGACTGAAATGCTAATTTACCGCTTCAAATGATTAATTCGCCTCACGGACGGAGCGTGGAGACACTCTGCGGTCATCAGTCATGCTTAGTTCTTTTAGTCAGTCTGAGTTTATCTACACAAACAACTTGTAATGACATTTAATGGAATAGAATAATGCTGGCGTAAGAGGAGTATTCTTGATCCAATTCAACTGATTCACTTCATAAGTATAGATTATTGCTTGTAAATGCCTGCTTTGTGATATCCCCTTATTCATATTCGCAATAACTGGGGCAAATTCTCAAAGCCTACGATAATGATTTGAACATGAGAAGAGGATAATGACGGCCTGTGGCACATGATTTGACTACCTTAGAGTGATTTCCTTTAATAAGGCAAATCTGTGTTCCTCACTTCCAATCTGTCTCGAACATAGATGACCTGTCGAATCTCTCAGATTCCGCAGTCTGACAATATAATTTATACCTTGGAACGGTAATTTCTTTGATGCATTTGCGAGTCTGAAACACAAATTAGAAGCAGGCGTGCGATTAACTCCAATCACAAGCACTTGTGCTAGGCCATCTGAAGTAAAAATCCTTCTCTCGGTAATCAAACCAAATAACCTCCTACACGACACAATAGGCACCTCCTTGCTTTCGTTAACCCTAAACAGTGAAGAAATGACAGGTGAAATCTAAATGCGCTAACTAGTCATTAGCATACGCTGAGGGTGAATTTGCAAAGCCTCTCTTGTGTGCTGTTGATTCGCCTGCTCCATCTGCCCGCTTCCGTCTCAGCTGCTTTAATGGCTGTATAAAAGTATGAAAAAGAGCACAGTGACAGTTCCAAAGTAGATCCCCCACCCTTCTTCCCCCCTCAGAGCGATTAAAGAGCGAATGTGAGGTGGTGACAGCTCTGGCTTTTGATCATGTTGCCTGTCAGTGGAGTGTTGACTGGTGGGGAGTCTGGCCAGGTAGTAGTCTTATAAAGGGGCAAATCGTGAGGCAAGGAGAAAAAAGGACTGTGGCAAATCAATGCTTTCAGTTCGTTGAGAGTGAAGACAATGGGTACTCTCTGAGTTTTGGTTTATGTTTAGCCGGATTTGATTCATTTAGCTAATATTCAGCACATTCTAACATCCGGGATGAAAGGCAGTGTAATGCAATATATAATGGTATATATTGTTTGTCGCACGGGTTCGGAATACCTAGTAGTTGTGTTCGGTTTCATGAATTGGAAGACATAAATCATACCTAATCCTTTCATAATATGTGACACTAAGCTGAGAAAGTAAATACAAATGAGAGGATGTAGCCAGCATGGGTGGCTGCTGGATTCAGGTACTCATTATAATATCAATGTGAAAGGAAATTCAATGTGGTAATAAAAAGTAGACAGAGAAAAATAATAGTATTCCAGAATGAATAATTGATGTGTGCTACAAAGACACTGTAATGCGTTTGCTTTTACAAAAAGGTCTGTACTATGGGCTAAACTGCAAAAAAAGAATGGTAAAACACATATTTTATGTGACATTGAGGCTATTCATTGTCTTATTATTAATAACTTTTTGTCCGCATACAATATGTGAGAATAACATACTCTGAGCTATGCGAAGTATAATTACACATTTTTGAATATCTAGATCAGTGACTGTTCTGATAGCAGAAAACAATGCTATGCTAATAATGCAGTTCAACTAACCATATGATAATGTTGAGATACTGTACAATAGCAAAATAAATAAAGAAAACATGCTTCATTTCTTTTTGTTGTTGACCAATCAAACTCTACAGCAAGGGTCTTTAACCGGGGGTCTTCAGCGGTAGCTTACTGCAGGGGGTCCGCCAATTAATGTTTGATCACAAATATTTTTTTGTTAAACATGGGTAAAAAAAACATCACAAAGTAAAATTTTAATATAAGCACCCTAAAACGAAAGCAAGACCACCCATAAGTTGATACTGTAATAATATAATATTATTGGCGAAACAGATTTGGCCAACTCTCCATTGAATTTTAGAGCTTGCACTCTGGAGAACGTAAAATGTTCCTGTTTACAGCATGTTTTTGCAGCGGTATGAAATGTAGCCAATCACAGACATGTTTGTTGATCTTTTGAACGTAATGGCCAATCAGAGGTGTTTAAGTTAGAATCCAGTCACCGCTCAAAACGTCAGAGTTTTTGTTCAAGTGCTGAGTTCTGCTCACTCTCGCGAATCCTCTCATTAACAAAGAAAGACATCACGAGTTAAGAGATTCATTATCAGTGTAGACAACGTTACTGATTTTAATGGAATGTTGTGAGACTGTGAACTGAGATGAATGACGGTTTAATTGTGATTGTAAAGTGAGCGCTGTTTCGTGCTTTCTATGCTGTATATAGCTACTAATCCATTGAATACAAGTACAGTGTTGGGGAAAGTTACTTTTAAAAGTAATGCATTACAATATTGCGTTACTTCCTGAAAAAGTAACTAAGTGATTTACAAAGTTACTTTTTATGAAAAGTAATGTGTTACGTTACTTTTGCGTTACTTTTTCTATAAGCTGAACTTATAAAGATATATCCTATGAAAACATTTCAAGGTTTACATACAACGTCAGGTGAGAGACCTTTTGTGCTCTTGCCATAAAAAAATCCCTAATTTCATCTCTTATTATTTTGAAGAAAGCGGCCAAACAAAATTATACCTCACACAAAAGCTCAGATGTAAAATGCAGGACTCCTATTCTGACTGCTTTTTCATCCCATTCATTTGGGGTTCTTTTCATGCAATCTGCAGAAATCAGCTAATGTGTCGGGAATTCACCTTTTCTTTCACAGAGGTTGAGAAAACCTCCATATAAAATGAGGAGGAAAAAGTCTCCTGCCATGTCTAAACTAGCTAAAAGCATGTATTTAATGTGTGTAATTTCCTTATGAAATGAAAGAAAGTGAGAGGTAAAAGACTGTCTCCAAAGGTCACACTTGTTTTAGCAATTTTCAAAGAGATTAAAACTATGTCACTTATTGTACTAAAACTCTATTATATTACGCCATCATTGCAACACCTCATTAATCTCAAGCATTAAGCTCTCTATAAATGCGAGATGTTGTGCTGTTAGAGCATCTTTACCACAGCACAAGGTACTTTACAACTCTCGTCTGAACATGTTCCCCATAACTATCAAGGCATGAAAGAGACAATAAACCTGCACATCACAAGTTGAATGAAGATGATAAAACACCACTGTTTAGTGTGATGGGATTTAAAAATTGCATTCTGACACAAGCCCCTTTGTACTCTGGTGGGTAATTAGAAAGTGTGCAGTACAGTCGCGCAAATTAAAAAATAAATAAATAAATGAAGGGTAGAAGCTTGGCATGATTCCCCAGGGCATCCATTAAAGGATGTTTTCTTGAATTGAGGTTAGGTGCATTGATCTCTGTCGAGACTGGCGAAGCTGGGAGTTAGCGTTCCTGGCTGCAAGCATGACTCATTTCATACATTATTCCAATTAAAGTGCTATGAATCATGGCCTCTTGGGCTGGGAATGCACCAAACTCATCACAATGGCCCCTGTCACTTTCCGGTCTCATATTAGAAAGAAAAGACAGTTGTGTATATTAAAATGAGCAGAAAGAAAAATGCTTTCCCTATTCTTTTTTCAAACATCTTTGTCATCTTATCATATCTCACCACACAAAAATGTCCTCTTGGATTTTGTACAAGCATCAGCTTTGTCTTGATGGATGGTATTCTGTGTAAAACAGACACGTAATTTGTAATGTGTGATGCAACAAGGTTATTTAGCTAGTAATACTATGTGCTATGCGGTGTGTTGCTGTAACAACAGTCGGTTATTAGGTGAAGGACATTCAAGACTGATTCTCAAGCTATTCATAGAGATATCATTCATCTTTTTTCAGTTAGTTACAAATTATATAATCTGAGGCGTTTGTCTCTAAAACATCTGATTGCCTTGTGGAGGACTCAACCTGGTAAAAATCAACTGCTTTTATGGCATATTTTCAACACTATGCCAAATATATGCCAATTTCACAGAAAACTGCTTTGACTAGCATTTATTTACAGCAAACCGGAGCACCTGTCCTCTGGAGATAAGTGGCAATGTGTTTTTATTTTTTTTATCCTTAAGCATTTGTAAAACATGTCATTTTCTTCTGTGTAGTTAAACAAACTATTTGCCCTTTCACCCTTGTGTTTCTTATCTTTTAGTGAAATATGATGACTGAATATTGACACTTCGCTCTCAGAGAGTTTGTCCATTTTTAAATTCATGATCATTAACCTGAACACTTTGGCAGCAGCTGCTACTAAATATATCCTGGTATGATATCAAGCATCAATTTGATAAATTATCTAATTTAAATGATTAAAGAATGTAAATATGACTGATAAAGCCTATTGCAGTGGATATGAAATAAAAAATATAAAAAGATTGACACCAAGCAAGCCTTCATTTACCCAATTGTTATATAATAAATAAAAAATTGGCTAAAATGAAGACTAACTTAGTGTCAAAAGTTCATATATATATATATATATATATATATATATATATATATATATATATATATACTCACCTAAAGGATTATTAGGAACACCTGTTCAATTTCTCATTAATGCAATTATCTAATCAACCAATCAAATGGCAGTTGCTTCAATGCATTTAGGGGTGTGGTCCTGGTCAAGACAATCTCCTGAACTCCAAACTGAAAGTCAGAATGGGAAAGAAAGGTGATTTAAGCAATTTTGAGTGTGGCATGGTTGTTGGTGCCAGACGGGCCGGTCTGAGTATTTCACAATCTGCTCAGTTACTGGGATTTTCACGCACAACCATTTCTAGGGTTTAAAAAGAATGGTGTGAAAAGGGAAAAACATCCAGTATGCGGCAGTCCTGTGGGCGAAAATGCCTTGTTGATGCTAGAGGTCAGAGGAGAATGGGCAGACTGATTCAAGCTGATAGAAGAGCAACTTTTACTGAAATAACCACTCGTTACAACCGAGGTATGCAGCAAAGCATTTGTGAAGCCACAACACGCACAACCTTGAGGCGGATGGGCTACAACAGCAGAAGACCCCACCAGGTACCACTCATCTCCACTACAAATAGGAAAAAGAGGCTACAATTTGCACGAGCTCACCAAAATCTCGATTTCTGTTGAGACATTCAGATGGTAGAGTCAGAATTTGGCGTAAACAGAATGAGAACATGGATCCATTATGCCTTGTTACCACTGTGCAGGCTGGTGGTGGTGGTGTAATGGTGTGGGGGATGTTTTCTTGGCACACTTTAGGCCCCTTAGTGCCAATTGGGCATCGTTTAAATGCCACGGCATACCTGAGCATTGTTTCTGACCATGTCCATCCCTTTATGACCACCATGTACCCATCCTCTGATGGCTACTTCCAGCAGGATAATGCACCATGTCACAAAGCTCGAATCATTTCAGATTGGTTTCTTGAACATGACAATGAGTTCACTGTACTAAAATGACCCCCACAGTCACCAGATCTCAACCCAATAGAGCATCTTTGGGATGTGGTGGAATGGGAGCTTCGTGCCCTGGATGTGCATCCCACAAATCTCCATCAACTGCAAGATGCTATCCTATCAATATGGGCCAACATTTCTAAAGAATGCTTTCAGCACCTTGTTGAATCAATGCCACGTAGAATTAAGGCAGTTCTGAAGGCGAAAGGGGGTCAAACACAGTATTAGTATGGTGTTCCTAATAATCCTTTAGGTGAGTGTATATATATATATACAGTGCCCTCCACTAATATTGGCACCCTTGGTAAATATGAACAAAGGCGGCTGTGAAAATAAATCTGCATTTTTTATCCTTTTGATCTTTCAAAATTCTAACATTTCATTGAAGTAAAACACATAAACGTGGGGGGGAAACTCACATTATGTAATAATTGGCATCTTTTTCCCAAAATAACAGCTCTAGAGTCTTCTTCTATAATGCCTGATAAGTTTGGAGAACACCTGACAAGAGATCAGAGACAATTTCTCCATACAGAATCTCTCCAGATCCTTCAGATTCCCAGCTCCATGTTGGTGCTTCTCTTCAGTTCTTCATCCCACTCATTTTATATGGGGTTCAGGTGACTTCATTTTGTGCTCAGTGACACATTTTTGTGTTGAGTTGTTGGTTTTGGATCATTGTCCTAAATGGAAGATCAATCCACGGCCCATTATAAGATTTATAGCAGAAGCTGTCAGGTTTTGATTTTTTATCTGTTGGTATTTTCTAGAATCCATGATGTCCAGGACCTCCAGCAAAAAAATAGGCCCTCATCATTAAAGATCCGGCAGTATATTTAACCGTGGGCATGGGGTACTTTTTATCCCTGTTTGCACCAAATCCATCCGTTGGGATTGCCGCCAAAAAGCTCTTTTTTAGTTTCATCGGACCATAGAAGCAGGTTGCCTTTGAAGTTCCATTCCAAGTTTGAGTAACGAGGATTTTTCTTGAAACCCTACCAAACAACATGTAGTGATGTAGATGCTGTTTTAAAAAAAATCTGTAGGCTTTCTGACCCCAAGACTCAACAAATTTTCTGAAATTCATCATCTGTGATCTTTGGACATTCTTTGGCCACTCAAACTCTTCTCCTCACCAGACATTAGGACGTTATAGACACATATCCTCTTCCAGGCAGATTCATAACATCCATGGTGGAAATGGGGATTTTCAATGCTTTAGCTATTTTCTTACAGCCACTTTCTATTTTGTGAAGTTCAACAATATTTTGCTGCACATCAGAACTATATTATTTGGTTTTACCCATTGTGATGGATGATTAAGGGAATTTGGCCTTTGTGTTTCCTCATATTTATAGTTCTGTGGAACAGGAAGTCATGGCTGGACAATTTCATGCTCCTAGTCACCCTGGTGAGCTAAAAACAAAAACAAAACTTAAAATATTAATGGGAATATACTTCAGAGATATTTTACTCATAAGAATTTTTAGTGGTGCCAAGAATTGTGCCGGAGAAAAACATTTATTTCATAATGTGAGTTTTCCCCCACTTTCAATTGTTTTACTTTGATGAAAGGTTAAAATTTTGTGAATTTTTTTTAACGAAATATCAAAAGGATAATACATATATATATATATATATATATATATATATATATATATATATATATATATATATATATATGAGAGAGAGAGAGAGAGAGAGAGAGAGAGAGAGAGAGAGAGAGAGAGAATGAATGGTTTGAAAGCTGCCAATTTTGTTTTCCTCTAAGACGTGCTAATCAGACAGCCACAATAGTATGTGCAAAAAAAATCCATGACATTTAAAATGCTAGTTTTAGTGTTGAAGTGCTGTAATTTTGCCATCCAGACCACTCTAACACTGATTAATTACACTAACAGTGAACAGAAACCTGAATACCACATTTTAATTCTTTTTATTTAGCCTGGTTAAAGTGTGGGATACAGTACATTATATTTTAATTTAGGATTTCCATTCAGTTATATTTTCCTTTAGGATTCTACGCCATTAAAACCTGGCACATCGTTACACACTGTTTACACCAAGTACATTTACAAAGTAATTCAATCTATCCCTCTCCCAAAGTATACTTCGTTTTTTTTTTTTTACACAGGCACTAGCGTATGCGTACAGACGAACACGTAGCCTTTCAATGTATACTCGATTTATAGCGTGCGCGAGCATAGGTGGTTGACACAAAATTAGCTATTATTTTCCAGAAGTTATGACCGATAAAAATGTCACGCGGCACGCCATGTTGTAATTACCATATTTACTTGTAAAAAGCGTTCACGTTGCTGCAGATTCATTTATGCGTTGATTGTGTTACCATAGAAAGGCACAATTCCCAGTCTGAGGACATGTACAGCTCCAAATTAAACGTCGCCTAGAGACTATGGTCATTACGACTTGTCACTATGTCTTGAACGTAGCATATCTCTGGGTAGGTTTATTTTTGAAGGTCAGTTTTT
Source organism: Scardinius erythrophthalmus (assembly GCF_964197995.2). Classification (NCBI taxonomy): domain Eukaryota; kingdom Metazoa; phylum Chordata; class Actinopteri; order Cypriniformes; family Leuciscidae; genus Scardinius; species Scardinius erythrophthalmus. The sequence goes on along the minus strand of NC_138232.1, from coordinate 13,257,255 downwards.
TCTATTGGTACATACCTTGGCTATAAAAACTCTATTGAACATTTCCATCCTTATTGCCCAAGAAAACAGACAGAGTTAATTTAAAACACAGGTTAACATTTTGTGAAAACATTCCTCAATAGCACAGAATGTTGTCATACTTAATTGGGTAAGTTATCACAGTGCTATTAAACTGCCTATTATAGGCTTTTCAGCTAAATTGAAACAGTAAAACAATCATGAAACAAAATAACTCAAATAACAGAAATATAAAACTAAAGATCTCTTAATTAAATGTGTTAATATTATGAATAAACGTGTGTTACCAATTTCAATCATTTCAGAATGATTAGAATTTTAAGCCTATAGATGATTCCATTTGTCTTGGGTTAGAAGGGTCACTGTATTTTGCATGGAAAATTGGAGATTCTCCTACAACACATCATCTGAGCAAATCTCAAGGGTATATTTATGCATTCCAAAATGCAAATGGACTCTGCTAATTTAGTCGAACTGAAGACTATTCGACATGGCTGTAATTTTGTGAGCTCATCTCATCAGATAAAACTCTCCTTTTTTAAGGTAACAGGGGACAAAATACATTTTGCTAACAAGCTATTTCTAAATGCTCTTTGCCAGGTTTCAATGGTGGCAAGTGTTCCTTACAGTTCCTCACATCTATCGATTGTCTGGCTGACGAAGACATCAAGATCAGGGTGTCTGAGGAGGCCATCCTGTTTTCTGTCAGTGTAAGCAGGTCTTTGCATTCTCAGCCAGTGCTCATGTGTGTGCAAGTTCCCTAATGATGCCCCGCTCCTGTCACACAAACATTTAAAACAAACCTCTCCGAGCAAAGGAGTGCAACTCAACACAGCTGCTCTTCTCATCTCTGATTGGCCCTTCTGCTGTTACTTGGGGAGAAACTAAATGTCATGGCCGAAAGGTGGAGAATAAATGATACAGAGGTGTCAGGAGCACCTGCACTCCAAAAGAACCTTCAAATTGTCCACAGGGATACCAAAGATTTATTTGCCAAGGCATGTTTCACCACGGTTTCTTTTTTTCATTCCACATTTTTATTAATAAGAGGATAACAGCTCCCATATGATGCCTTAGAACTGTTTAACCATTTGAATAATTTCAGTGGCAGACTTTTTGAATTCATCACCCAAACTGCCTTTCTGTTTTAATTATCCACTCAAGGACCTTGCAACCAGGCTATCTAATAAAATTCACAATGGATCTCTAAAGGACGACAATCCATTTTATTCCTACACGTAATTAAGACCAGGGGTTATGGGGTCAGAGCTGTTGTTGACAGGCAGAGAGAAAGCCATTTCAGCACAGCTTCCTATGCAAAGTTTATGTGTCATGCTATCACACACACACACACACACACACACACACACACACAAAACAGAATCAAGTCAATAAATTATCATGTTTATATATAATATTTCAGACACACAAAATCTGTTGAGCAATACAATCATGACACTGCTGTGAGCAATTAAGACATGCTGCTGCTGTATAATATAGTGTACATAAATTACCCGTACCAGATCTATACAGGTGGAGCTGGGGAAGGTGGAGGGTTTCTGAAAGCACGCTGCACTGCTAAGGCAAATGTTAACCAGTATTTGTAGGTTGAGCAGCAAGCTCATTGGTTACTGATATAGCAGGAACCAATCAGCTGTGCCCTATAGAGAATATGATTGCAAGCATTTGAGTTAAGGACCTATTAGCCTGCGCAGTCCAGAACTTTGTATTTAGTTGAATATCTTAAGTGGACCATCGAAATATAACCAGCAATTGTGTAAAAAGACAGAGATCAGTGGATGTATTTATTAATATAACTTTAATACTGTTGCAGTGCTGTTTTGTACATTGTAATGACTATTTTTTGTCTTGGCGGAACCTTTAGGATTTAGGTAAAGTTACAAAATAATTTCAGCCCCAATCCAATGTTCATGGCCACGTATTTATTTATTCAGACTGTTTATTTTTGCGATAATTGACTGTATATTATGCTTTAATATAAGTTATAACTAAAGGCGTTTAAAGCAGACAAAAATAGTATTTTCTGTTTGTAGTAGCCTATTTGTTATTGCCTCCTGTTCTGTGTTGTGTCAGAGAGAGAGAGAGCTATGTTAAACAAAAAAATAAGCCAGTACAGTTATGCGTAATTATTTCCATTGATCATCTCTATTTCAAAATTCATCGAAAAGCCATTAGTTTTAAAAAAAATCTCTCTTCCCATTTCTCTCCATTCTTCAGCGCTCCCTTTAAGGAGCCATGGACTGTATCCTAGCAACAAGGCTCACACTCTCATAGATCTGCAGTGTCTGTGGCAAAGGGTGAGTGCATAGTTACCATCTCATTTCACTGACATGTCACTAGCATGCTTATAAAATACAGCTCACAAAAAAAACTTATCCTTGCACTCTACTAGTCAAAAATTGTCCAGTTGCTCAAAGATTGTTAGTAATTGGTCAAAAAAAATTCTCTTTTTCAGATGCTCTTTCAAACTTTTTTATTTCATAGAATGCATTGTTCTGTTTAAAATAGTATTTTGTAATAACGCAATAAAATATCGTTTTTGTGATTAAGGGAACTGAAATAATCCATAATAAGTAATCATTATAGGGCAGCTGCCAGATATAATGAATATGAAAATATCGCTCTAGAGAGTATTAATCCTGAAATTGTTTCTCAGAGAAAAATCCCATAACCACAATCAAAATTAATTATGGGATTGATGTATGATTTGTACAAATAAGAAATTCATTCACTCAGTAGTTATCAAGAGTGGCATAGAAGGTCCTCTGTTGCCGTTTCAATAAGATAAATCATATTGTGAAATAGTTCTCTGTGGTTTCCACCAACAAATGAGTTTTCAGACAACCACGCAGCACTCAAAGAAAAGCCCATCAGGCCATGCGGTGTAACGGCAAACCCTTCCAGGCATGGAGGTGACCCTTCACTGCTGGCTTTTGTGTTCACACTCCTGTCGAACTCACCGGGGAAGAAAGACCAGGTCAGTCTGACAGTGCAAATGACACTTCAGTCTCTGTTGATTGCAAGAGTGAAAGAACGTTTCGAGGATTAATGATGTCTCCCAGTGAGACAGGAGTAGCCTAGAATATGGAGTGGAAAAATTATGGTCAGTCTCATTCATGTTTTGCATTTCTAAGAAAAAAGTAGTTAAAAAAATCAGGCTTGACCAAAAATTTGATAGTAAAAGTTTATAAATTGACTCCTTTTCAATTCATAAGTCAGAATTTGCATTTGCCACGCCTCACATTATGTGGAATTAAAGGGACAGTTCATCCAAAAATAAACATTCTGTCATCATTTACTCACCCTAATATCATTTAAAACCCATATGACTTTTCTTCCTCTGTGGAACACAAAAGGATAATTGTACTGGTTGCTCTTATTCCCCATGGGGGCTGAAGCTTTCAAGCCTCCAAAAAGGACTCAAAAGCACCATGAAAGGGTCCATAAGACTCTTGCTCTATATCCCAAGCCTTCTGGAGGTTAAATTTACTGAATTGTAATTCAAATAAATCTTTTACGCCAGCTTCAGTTTGTTTGGCTCTGCAAATTTGAAGAGCTGAGGGATAAATTAAAGCATTCTTCGAAATGATGTGTTTGTCCTTGTTAAAGTTCATTTATGAAAATACCCCATATGTTGTGCGTATATGGTAACATTTTTCCAACTGAGAAATTAAATGTTTTACAATTTTGCATATACTGTTTGCTACATCATATCAAAGTTTTGGAATTTAGGAACATTTTAGGATGTGTTCAGACTTGACAGGTGTGGTGCGATAAAAAATCTGGTCTGGTGCGATTGCTCTGTAAGTGCGGTTTGATTAGGTGTGAACACTGCTGCGCACCAAATAAGCAGACTGAAACAGCTGAAAAGATGGGTTTCTGTCCGCTTTCAAACAAACTCTGGTGTGACTCGACTGAAATATGAACGCAACACGGACAAAGACGTCTAAACGAACCAAAAAGAGGACGTGATGTCACAAGATGCGACCCAAAAGGACCGAATGCTTAAGCATACCTGTTTTTTCTTGTTATAGGAGCTACGTGGCCCATTACAATTTGGTACAGGCGTCAGAAACGGCTTCTCCTCGCAGCAGATCTTCGTTTGTGTGCAACGGAGGGATTCCTGCTGCGGTTACGTTTTAAGCTCTTCAGGAATTCTCTTCTGGTCAAAATACCATCATATACGCACATACAACCAGTGCATTTTGCCCATTACACAGCATTGTTTTGGATGTTCGGTAAGGTCTTCTTTATTTTATTTTTTCTTACGGTTTGGTCTTAAGAATGAGAGTGTGAACGCAGGACTAAATGTATTCTTTTCTTTTTTTCATTTCGGAACAAAAGAGCCAAAAGAACCAAGAGAACTGAACTACTAGTGTAAACACACCCTTAATCTCAGTTCAGTTCTTAAAGGCATGTTATTTTGAATATGGTATAATACTGTAAATATGGTTATCCTTCAGCACCATTGTAGCCTATACATAAAAGTACTGTGGTATTACAGTAGCTACTGCAAGCTATATGAGCTTAGGTTCGTTTTAGAAATAGCCCTTTTGTGACATTGTCCTAATTGTCATACTGCTGTTTTATATATATATATATATATATATATATATATATATATATATATAAAACAGCCGTTTTACCTAGGGCGAAACCAACCATAGCATGTTGCAGTGGCAAAATACCAAAGCAGCAATTGACCTCCTTATTGGATTTGTTCTTTGTTTATGCAAAAGGCTTTGTTTAATCCTGCATATTTTTCTCTGTCATCGTTGTGTTTGCAATGACATGAGGCACCATGTTTTTCTTGAGCACAAACAATTATTTGCGGGTTTCTGGTTTTATGTTTTTCTTACCACGCAATCATGACTAATATGGTTAGTAACTTTAGGACTGACTTCATAGCATTTATATTTAGAGAAGAATTAGCATTTCCAACACTTGTTTTTAGCATTAAAGCTTTCAGATGCATTGTGAAAGACAATGTTATTGTAGCAAAGAAACAAATACAATCACCTTAAACTACCTTCTGGCTGTTTTGAATGTAGTGGGTGGTGTTTTCTGCAAGAACTAACTGTTGCTATTTATATATTGTTTGTAAGTGTTGTTTCAGTCATAGATATTATCATTTAATTGTTTTTATTTCTATTGTCAGTTACAAAATAACCTTGGTTATTAACTCAATGTGTCAATGGTTTCAGGAAGAAAATGGATTTGTGAAGACTGGATCAGTATCCTAGTGTTTGAATTACGCTGTGTGAAGCAGTGTACGACTAGGGCAGGAAACAGCTGCCCTCCCTCTGGCTTCATTGATCTGAAATTTCACCCCTAGATTGAAGAGCAACTTTTATTATTTAGTTTTAATTACCCCCTCAACCCTCACTCTCACAGGTTAGTGTAGAGACATAATCCCCCAGAGGGTCAGCAGCCAACTGGAGCTCCCGGGACCCGCACATACTGACTGTGAAGGACAGCGAAATAGACCTGTCAGGCACGGCTTAAAGCTTGCCAAAAGCTCTGAAAGAAGGGGGAATAGTAGAGAATGAATGTGAACCGGGTGCTTGAGATTATACAGTGCTCATTCGGTGAGTGAACGAAAGCATTTGACAACGGATCAAGTTTATCTGATGTATGTACTTCATCTATGAAGACAACAGTGCCACTTCCTGGCTTTCCATTCCTCCAGGTACCCTTTCAGAGACACAGGCTAGTAAATGATCTAATGGAGTACAATTATAACTCTGGAATTATGCATCCATTAGTGGATGAAATGGCTATTTGAATTTAATTTATAGGAGAGACGTTAAGATCATTACCGCCTCCTTTTTACACACCGGGGCCAATTTCGCCATTGCTCAAACACCCGCTGCTGCCTTATTTACTCTTTAAGCCTCCTTTCATAGACTCTTATGAGGAATAAAAAGACACAAATAACATTAGTGACCGAGTACTGTGGTGCCTTGTGATCGTAATTGTAGACATTTTTAAGCAGGACAAACACAGGGTGCATCTCTTTCATAAATCAGAGCTTTATTAGATTATGATTTTAAGGAATTTGTTGATTTGAATCGAAGGGTGTGATCCTTGCAATGTACAGCCGTTGTGTTATTAAATTGCACATTTGCTGCTTGTTTTGTAGCAGGCTTTATCCCCATGACAGAAATCTAGGAAAGTATTAAAGGGTGGAGAGAGAAAAATAGCTGCACACAATCCTGGCTGCATCTCCAAGCAGTAATAATTTGGCAATAATAGGCAATTCATTGCTTCATTCTTTGATGTATTTCCGACTTAATAATCTAAAAGCAAGGCTGAACCTCAAAGGATTTTACAGACTGCATAGAAAAGCCAGCTTTTTATGGCTGCCTACTCATATCAGCAAGCTCTCTTTGTTTCCTTCCCTGACAAAAAAGATCATATTGAATTCAATTATAGCCAACCTCTATGGCCAAAGTTGGCTGTTTACTTGTGGCTCAATAATATCGCCGCACAGTCGCATTGATTAAAAATGTCAGCGGAGTCTCATAAGTGACAGATGGGCTTAGATATTGTTCCTTGATATTTTTAGTGCAGAAACAGGTGTGTGTTTCCAGGGAGCACTGCGAGATTCGGTCTTGGTCTGTTAGCAATGAGAGGCGCTCGTGAGTGACCGGAGCCTTGCCCCCCTTGTCGAAAACAGGATGGTGTCCGCCGGTCATTTTTGTCAGAGAACAGCCTGATTTGCCAGCCGTGATTGTCGAAAGCTGCTGTCGACACAAGTGTGAGGTGTTATGGAGGCACCAATCAGGCTGACAGATCTGAGCGTGGTGAGGGAACTGCCTGAGCTCATTTTCAAACATCAGGAGAATGAGCAGACAAGAGGGTGTCTTTGACTTTGCCAAACCCCTCAGTGAGGTGAAACGGCTTTGCGACTGAAGTGTTTCTGAAGCCCCCTGAAGACCTTTTCCATCTGTTCCCCCCGGCCTCTCTACTCCCACTTGTCATTCACAGAGTAAACAAACAATCTAGAGCTTATTTATCCTAGACACTGCAGGCCACCAGATACCAAAATCTTACACTGCCTCCATGCCATTTCATCGGCCTGTAAGGAGTCCCAGATCAATGACAGACACGGATTTCATAGATCCACGTGGTGAAAGTGAATCTTTAAGTCTTCCAAAGATACATCATGAATATTCCAACAGATTTTTAAGCCAAGTAAATTTGAATGCACTGCCAACAATAATATATATATATATATATATTTTTTTTTTTAATCACTGGCTGTCAAATTTTGTTGCAATTTATTACTTATTTTAAAAAAAATATTATTATCATCATTATTATTGTACATACCATTCAAAGTTTTTAAAGAAATTTATACTTTTATTTATTTTATTTATTAAGGATGCATTCAATTGTTCAAAAGGGACAGTAAAGACATTTATAATGACACAAAACATTTCTATTTCAAATAAAAGGCGTTCTTTTAAACTTTCTATTCTGAAAAAGAAATGTATCCAAAATAAAGCATATTCATGTTCAGCTTTACCATCACAGGAATAAATTACATTTTAAAATATATCAAACTAGAAAACTGTTTTTTAAATTGTAATGATATTTCACACTATGAATGTTTTTACTGTATTTTTGATCAGAAAAACAATGCATGACGCCCCTAGTCATCCACATTGTAACCCTTGTAGCCTGAAAAAGAGAATACAATTTCAGATTTATCTGTCAGAAGTGTGAGAGAGCGTGAAGAGTTTGAATTTTAACAGGCCTTTGGCCGTGTTTTAATATAGATGTGCAAGTGTAGTCGCACTGTCTACCTTAGGCAAATGTTTCTATTCTAGAAAAGTGTTGCCACAGTATATTCAGAGATGGAATTAATGTAGGCAATTTCTAATCTCATTTAATGTATATAGTATATGATTGTCCTGCATGATTGGTATTATTAAAGTTCAATGCAAAATGGCTTTTCAGTTATTATGATGATGAATCTTAAAGGCATTATTAGAAAAAAAAAAAAGGCAGCGTGTTCAAGAAGGAAGGATAGCAACCATGCATTAGGCAATTACTTGAAATCAATTGGATGTAAATTGAAAAAGAAAAGCTTGTTTCCACACACCGGTTCCTTGTAATTTCCTGTCTGTCTGTCTATCTATTAGTTGATTTGTGGTTCAGCACCCCAGCGCATCACATGTTGTTGTGAAATTCTCCACCATCTGAGTCGACTCCCACCCACAGTCTCGCAGTCTCACTCTTAAATCCTTTCACTAATATTTGTTTTTTGTGATCCCTGCATCCTCTCCCCCCTCAGGCCATTGCCAATCCTCTAGCACTTCATCAAGGATTGATATCAACACTCAATTGGTACTTGGAGAGGTGTGCTTGTAGGATAGTGAAGCAGTGCCTTAAGGACTCCACAGCTGAAAGTATAGAGAAAGCCTGAGGGGGTTTCAGTACATCTGTAAAACATGTTTCTATCTGAGCTTAGAAGATCATCAGGGACAATGATTGGCTAAGATTACACAAAACCTGCTTGTTCTTCATAGGCTGGAATCTTGTAAAACCATAGGTGGGAGTTGTTATTGTATTCTTGTGTAAAATGAAGGGCAAGACCAAAAACAAACTTGCAAGCATATATTCAGCTCGCGGTGATATTTCCAGCAGAGCAGCGTCTTGTTTTTCCGAAAGAGAGTCTGCTGTCCTTAATCATAAAGAGAGCTTGCTGACAAAAACAGATGCTATCCAGACAAAAAGATGACCTAGTCATTTCACTGTAGGAATGGGAATGCACTTGTTTTGGGAAATCCGTTTTGAAAATGTGGAGCATCAGAAGGGGACGGATAATCTCAGATTATTTCCACATGGATTGCTTGAAGTGCAAGCAGTCAAATCTGCAGATTGAACTGACGCACAAATAACTTGAATTCCTTCTTGTGAAGGAATACCCCTTGGAACGTGGCCTAGACTCTATCCCATTCCAAAGTGCTTAAGGAAAAATGAGTTCACAAATACTTAGACTTCACTTTCATTGCCCCTCACTTAATTTATTTGCTGCTTTTTGCAGAATAAGCAAAAAAAAAAACTATGCCATCCATTTTAAACACAAACAGTTTGGCATCATTGCACTACAATATCACATGAGCAGACATGCTGTTGCACTAAATAGCAGACACATCAATGCTGATATTTCAGGGGGGAAAACTAATTGTTACTGATTTTATACAACTATTCAATAAATAGTAAATTAATATTGAGAAACTTACATAGGTCTCAGAGCGACACACACATCAGTGGTGTTGCTTAAAGAATCATTTGAGTGAATGATTCAATCACTCAATTATAAACACATTCTCTCTGAGTAGGTACTTAGTAAAGTGTCCATTAGATGCACACTTCATAATCTCGCTGGGTCATCCGGGTACTTTCCTGCCTACTTTTTTATGAATACTGGGACTCTCCTAATCTTTCACACACTTTTTTTCCGCCTATATAGTAGGAAAGTAGGTATGTTCGGGCTCAGCCGTTCACTTGTTTAGCTCCAAAATGAATCAGTGTTTTTGAATAAATTGGTTGAATGAATGTGTCAAAGATTCACTCATAAAGACTCGCACTTGCCGCCACCTAATTGTAACTTGTAGAAAGAGTGACTGAAAAAATCCCTATCACTAATGCCCAGACTTACAGTTTTTCTTGAATGTGCAAACACAAGCAAGCAGAGTGATAACCTACAAACGAAATTTAATGTTCAAGCTGTTAAACTGTTTTATTAAATATCATCGCTCTTGGAAAGCCAACCTTGGCCAATCAGATGAGACCGGTTCTATAGACTAAATTATTAATTTCTTGACATCAAGGGAGGCAACGGCATCAATGAAAAGCTCCTGTCAAACTAGATGAGTTCGAATCACTTTTGAGCGACACCACAGGAAGCACCGAGGCTCTTGTAGCTGACACAATCATTTGAAAACTTGAGCGTGACATCCTCATCAAAGGATAGAGCTCTCAGTATTGGCATGAGAGACTCTTCCGTTTGTTTTATTATGTTTTTATGTCTTGTTATCACAGAAACAGACATGCACCAAGAGCCAACGCCCTGCTCATCCTGAAAAAAAGGCATTTTTTTGCTCCAAGACAGTATCTCTCAAAGTCACCAGGCATATATGTGGTAGCCCCGATAGCTTTGTTGTTGCTGGGAGTTCTTTACCATGGTGACGGCATGTCAACTGTTCCTCTCTGCACTAAGGCACTTGGGGCAGAGAGCATTCATGAGGTCTTTTTTTTTCTCTTATGAAGTGAGCATGACAACAAAAGAGAAATGGTTTGCCATTAGAACAGGGTGAGAAGTGGGTCACTGACCTATTATACTGAGGTTGGTGCACAATCTGGGATGAGTGAACTCATTCTGTTGCACCGAGAGATAGCAACATATTTATATTTTGTCTTAAAAAGCATTAGTGTAATTTACCAGTCTAACAAAAGTCACTGAACAACTTCATAAAATAAAGACCCACATACATTGTAGCTCACATTCTGCTGAAACCCTTTTTTTAAACTAGCAGTCACAATTATATTGTTTCACAAGAATATTTTCAACAGAATGACTGGCATGACAGAGCTAAATGTAAATAGTGCATTAAGATTGATGTCATCATCATCAAACCTGCTTAGGATAGAGCGTTTGTGTGTGTCATTCTCAAATTAACTCTCACACATTATCAAATAATATATTAAAGCTTAGTTGGAGATGAAAAGGGGTGGTTCCCCAGTAGAGAGGGGATGATCAATACTGGGTGCATCAATAGTGCCCCCTAGTGAAACCATTTATTTATTTAGCTTTTGGATTTGGGCCCTGCATCTGTTAAAAGGGAAATTCTATAATTTACTCACCCTCTTCTAAACACCTCTTCTTTCATTATTTCTGTGGAACACAAAACCTGAATTTTTAAAGAATATCTTGGACATTAAGACTCACAAGCTCCAAAATGACCAAAAAATTATCATAAATGAATGGTCCAAATGAATAATATTCCAGGTCTTCTGCAGTCATTCCAATGTTTTGTGTGAAAGACTGAAAATCTGACTGAAATTCATCTAAAAATCCTTCTTTTGAGTAAAATCTTTTCAATGAATCACTCAATTCAAACATTTGAGTCATTCATGGATTGGATGATCTGGTTCTCAAGTTCAGCTCGATGATCCAGTTACAATGAAAATTATCAGTAAATTATTTCAATTTAGGTTTGTTCATCACTCAAAGCTATTATACAACCCAAAGAAATACGTTAAATGTAGAGCATGATTCATATGGACTTATTTTATTGTTCCTTTTAATTATTTTTGAAGCCTATAATCTCCAGCCCCCATAATTGTAAAAGAGTGATCAGCACAGATACAGGTTTGGGATTTAAAAAGGTTTTGTATGAATTAATCATTTAATTAAAAAATTTGGTCACACTTTAGTTTAGGGTCCAATTCCCAGTATTAACTATTAACTACGACTTTTGCCTCAATAAACTCATAATTACTGCTTATTAATAGTTCTAGGTAAGGTATTTGTTAAGTTTAAGGGATTAAGGGATGTAGAATATGGTCATAAAGAATAAGTTAATATGTGCTTTATAAGTACTAATAAACAGCCAATATCCTAGTAATATGCATGTTAGTGAGAATTGGACCCTAAACTAAAATGTTACCAAAAGTTGTTGTGTTTTTTTTTTTTTTTTTATTGCAAACATTGAACTTTAAATGGAGGCTAGAGAGTAAAACCTATACCTTTGTGGTTCATTATGTTATTGGTATCTGTGGGTTTTGATGATTTCCATCATCACCTCGAGCAGTCACTCTAATGGAACGTGGGTGGAAGGGTTCGTCATCAAAAACGACCTTGCGTGCTCATTACACGTTGCACCACAGACTGTGTGACTGAAGGTCTGAAGACGCTTTCTGGCTTAAAAAGAGGAATTAATTTTTCCAGCGGGGGAGTTTTGTCATGCAGAAGAAAACCTCAAAGCAAGACACAAAACTGCAACTTCCAACACGGTTGCTGCAACACAGTCTTCAATGATTTTTAAATGAGACAAAAAGCATGTGATTTCTGCGCTCTGAACTTGCCTTTGAATAAAACACCCATTCTACTAATGACAAGAATTTCTTTATATGAAAAGAATTTTTCCATAATTTGAATTTTAAAAGGGTTCCTATTAAGAACTTCACTGTAGAAGATGTTACTGAGGATAAATGCATAATACAGTTTTATGCAAAAGTTTGATAATTTCAGTTTATAATCTGCTGGGCTTTCGAAGCAGCAACTTCATTTGGATATAATTTATACCTTATGGAAACAGTAAGATTTCAGTTCTGAAATAACATTGAATCAGCAGAAACAACACAATGTGAGTCATAACAAAAACAGACAGGTCCAAAAATTTGGGCACCCCAATGGAATTACCACATCAATATTTAGTAGAGCCTCCTTTTTGCTGAAATAACAGCCTGTATATGTCCCGACATGATAAGTCCCAGAATTCTGGCTGCAGGAATTTTGGACCATTCTTCCTTGCAAAATGTCTCCAGTTCAGTCAGGTTTGATGGTTTCCGAGTGTCAAATCATTCCATAGATCATAGATTTTCGATGATGTTCAAGTCTGGGGACTGTGATGGCCATTCTAAAACATTGTATCTGTGTCTGTGCATGAATTCCTTGGTAGATTTGGAACAATGCTTTGGATCATTGTCCTACTGAAACAACCAACCCCGGCGTAACTTCAACCTCTTGACTGATTCTTGAACATTGTTCTTAAGAATCTGCTGAATCCATGCGACCCTCAACTTTTCCAAGGTTTCCAGTACCTGTGCTTGCCACAGAGCCCCATAGCATGATGGACCCTCCACCAAATTTTACAGTAGGGAGTAGGTTCTTCTCCTGGAACGCTGTGTTATTTTTCCGCCAAACTAAGCGCTTCTGGTTGTGACCAAATAACTCTTAGTTTCATCTGTCCACAGCACATTATTCCAAAATATTTCTGGCTTGTCCAGGTGAGCCTTTGCATGCCTCAAACAATTCTGCTTGTTGGCAGTACGCAGAAAAGGCTTTTTCCGCTGTAGGGCGGGTGCCACCTGTGCTACCCCTTTAGAAAACAAAGGCTCTCCTGAGAATTAACATTTGAACTCTCTCTTGCATATGTAACAGCAACATCCGAGACGCACCACAGAGTGCAGCTCACACCTAACTTTTACAGTCTCACCATCTCCCCCTGCTTCCTCTCTTCTCCTCCTCACTTAAAGCTCACTAAAAACCTATGCAATGTTAAATGTACAAAAAGTAACTATACATGTTTGGTATCATTTAAAGTGTCTCAGTGCGCCTGGTAAAATGGTCTCATTCTCCCAGCCATAATGAAAAGCCAAAAGAAGTTATAAAATATGAGAAATGTGGTGTGCCCCTTAAAGGTGTTCCCTCCCCCAGATCCTCCATTCAAACTACCTCCTGTATGTAAAACAAGAACCCATTCATTTACAAATTCTGATCTCACAGTTGTGAACCCCTCAGGGACCAAAATCTAATTAGAATGACCATTTGGTAAGCATATTGAATTATCTGGGTTTATAAGGAAAATGGGCAAAAGTTTCAGGGAGTCTGGTAGACTTCCCACACGATGGCTGTGTGTAGTTTTTCGTTGCCAGGTAATATAATTCCTAGATTTCCGAATTGTTGTTATTTGATTGAGCGATGATTTTATTCTATGAATTGGATTTTGAATTATTGTTCTATTACCTGGTCAATAAATTGTAAACATTTGATTTTATTCTGACTGACTCTGAAATTGGTTTTCCCAAGTAGATTAAACTGTTTGGTATGTTCCCGCAAGTTTTGCGTCAGATTAGTGTCGACTAATATTTGGCATCAATTCAAGTGTACTTGGTTTGCAAAGACAAGAAGTGAATTTCCGTTTAGAACAGCAAATGCTGCTTGACCAATCTAAATTTGGGTGTGTCTTACCTCTGTTTTAATTTAATGTTACTTTAGATAAGTGTACGTGGGAAACCAGGGCATGGCCAATTCAAGCTATTATAAGAGAAGTAATGTTGGTTAAATCTGTAATAGTGGTCATACCTCTACTGAAGTAAAAACGTTAAGTTAAATTAATGTGTATGCAATTCCATGGGGGCTATACCAAAGTATCTTTGATTGTGTAAACGTGAATGTGACCGATCTCAGCATTTACCTCTGTTTGGTGACCAAAACTGATGGAGCTTGTGTACATGAGACCCGCAGACGACGTGAGGACCTCTGAGCGACATAGTTTCCTAATCTGGAATGGCTAAAATATACTTAAAGAGTTAAAAAGAATAACCAAACGTTCACTGACTTTTAATGATGCTCAGATATCATTAAAGGAACACTCCATCGTTTTTTGAAATAGGGCTTATTCACATTCTTTCCTACATTTAGATAGGTGGGCAAATGCATTTTTGTCTCAGTGCATGCATTGCTTTAGTTTTACAGGGTCGGCGCTAGCTTAGCTTAGCATAATGAATGGAATCCTTTGTTGCCAGCTAGCATGTCCTGAGTAAAAGTGATATATAAAAAAAAAAAATACCTAATTACTTCTTGTGGCCTGCGTATTCACAACAAGTACAAATAGCGATGCAGATTAACACTAGGCGATTTCCTAGGCAGATATTGACTTGGGACTATATTAGGGGGAAGCACAGGCGAAGCACTGCTACTTGGGCGCAGAGATATCACACCCAAGTAGCAGTGCTTCGCCTGTGCTTCCCCCTAATATAGTCCTTAATATATAAGTCAATATCTGCCTAGGAAATCGCCTAGTGTTAATCTGCATCACTATTTGTACTTGTTGTGAATACGCAGGCCACAAGAAGTAATTAGGTGTTTTTTTTGTTTTTTGTTTTATATCACTTTTACTCAGGACATGCTAGCTGGCAACAAAGGATTCCATTCATTATGCTAAGCTAAGCTAGCGCCGACCCTGTAAAACTAAAGCAATGCATGCACTGAGACAAAAATGCATTTGCCCACCTATCTAAATGTAGGAAAGAAAGTGAATAAGCCCTATTTCAAAAAACGGTGGAGTGTTCCTTTAAAACCTTTTTCATTTATGGAGTCAGATGAAATAACGAGGCAATACATATGAGAAAATGTATTTAATTTAATCTTGTTGTGTTGCGTAAAAGGAAAGATTGTAACGCCCAGAAACCTTCCCCGTGTTGTTGGAGACCGCCATTTGGACAACCTATTTTTCACGTTTGATTTTATTTCATAAGAAGTTTTGTCTGAAAAACATCACATTATCCAGCTTTCTCTAGAAACTGAAAGTCATAATCACCACGATCTTTTTTTAAAAAGACAGAGCAAATTATCATGCAACCTAGGTGCCCAACCTTGTGCATAAAACTGTATATTAATACATAATAAATATTTTAGATACCATACTGTGGCGAGAAGGACGAGGCAGAGGGCCGTGAGAGAGCGGCGCGAGGCCGGTGGCGTGATTAAAGATGAGCGACGCCTGCACGACACACCAGTCTCGTATCTCTCACGGAGAAGCGGAAGCATAAAAGGAGGAGCGACGACAGTGGAGAGCGAGAGAGGACCAGGCCTGGACTTGTGTTGTGTTTTGTTTTATTATATGTGACAGCAGTCGTCCGTGAGGAGCTGCTGTCTTTTACTTTACTTTCGTTTTGTATTTGTTTTATTTTTGGTATTAAAATGTGTGTTAACGTTCACAGGTTCCCGCCTTCTTCTTCCCACAACATCTAACCTCGTTATACATGCAACAGCCTTTTTATTTGCATACTAACATTTTGAAGTTTTTAAGTTATTTGGATGTTGCTGAAAATATCAAACTGTTTTAAAATATGATCTTTTTTTTAAACTAAATGCATTTATGAGTATCATAATCATATTTTGAATCTCCTTCCTGAATCTATTCCTTCCATTTTTGCTTCCAACTGCATTAGAATAATTGATTTTACTTTTCTGCTGATGATACTGATGCATTGTACAAACATCCATGGCAGCTTTTATGGTATGTGGTTTTCAAAAAGTGTACAAGATGAATAAAGACATGATTCTGGATGGGTGATGACATGTTCTTTACTTCCATGTAACCATGTATGTGTCATCCCTCTTTTCCTAGAGCTGCAAATCACAAGAAAAATGACCTTTACACTACAACCTGCCATTTGAAGATTGCCTTCCCCCAACTCATCTGGTTGCTTTGATCAAGGTAACTTGCGTTTCAGACGTCCGTGTAAACACAGCTATCTAATTACTAACAAAGACTGTTCTACACTGCACATGTCGGGACAAACATGTCTGTATACACATGCACTGACAAGCAAGGAGGCAGCCACGGGTCGTGCAAGGTGCATGCTGGGATATCAAGTGTTGAATAGATGCATTATCTAAAGATTCTGTCATATATTATTCACAAGAGTCACAGAATTGCCATTATCGTATTAGTTGATAATTAATTAGTACAGAATTATGCATTTCCTTAAGATGCATGAACTGTATGATGCTGAATATTGGTGATGCTTGATTCATCGTCTTTTACTGTTCGCTAGTTTTGTTCAATAACGGGTGTGAAATCCGGATAAAGAGGGTACTCATGTCTAAATCAAAGCCTTTCTGGCTTTCCATACAACCTTGTAGTAATGGAAAGTCTCATTTATTTCTAAGAATCTGTTCATCCGAACAGGTCATTTCAATGAACTTGTTAAAGGGATAGTTCACTTTGAAATAAAATTTTGGTATGTTTTAGCTTACCTCAAGGGCATCCAAGATGTAGGTGTCTTTGTTTCCGCAGTAGTTTCAATTTTGATATTTTTAGGTCAAACCGTTCTTGTCTGTCAGTCATATAATGCAGGTCGATGCACTGTCTCAAAACACAAGCACAGAGTCCAAATTAAAACAATTCCCCATCGTCCAAATTAAACAATTCCCCATCATAAGTACACATTGATGGCCTAAGACACGAAACGAGCGGTTTATGTGAGAAAACGAACAGTATTTATATCGTTTTTACCTCTAATAACAAAGCCACGTCCAAGTGATCTGAAGGCGCGGGCGCTTCCTATTGTGTGACGTATGCGCAGACTGTTGCATAGATATATACAATAGAAGCCGCCTTGGCAACGCCAGTTCAAGGAACGAGGCGACATCTAGTGTGTATATATCTATGCAACAGTCTGCGCACACGTCACACAATAGGAAGCGCCCGCGCCTTCAGATCAGTTGGACGTGGCTTTGTTATTAGAGGTAAAAACGATATAAATACTGTTCGTTTTCTCACATAAACCGCTCGTTTCGTGTCTTAGGCCATCAATGTGTACTTATGATGGGGAATTGTTTAATTTGGACGATGGGGAATTGTTTTAATTTGGACTCTGTGCTTGTGTTTTGAGACAGTGACTATCGACCTGCATTATATGACTGACAGACAAGAACGGTTTGACCTAAAAATATCAAAATTTAAAACTACTGCGGAAACAAAGACACCTACATCTTGGATGCCCTTGAGGTAAGCTAAAACATACCAAAATTTTATTTCAAAGTGAACTATCCCTTTAAAAAAATCCATTGAGTGACTCTTTAAGCAATTGAGATGAGTCATTGACTCAACAACCACTCAGAATGATTCACTAATGGGGTCAAATGATTAATTGAATAGATCAGTCTCAAAAGAACAATTTGTTGACCATTTGGGCATCACTTCAATTTTGCCCCCCCCCCCCCTCTCTCTTAATAATAATGTAATAATCATTCTTCTCACTCAACTTGATTCACCATTCAACCAGTTTAACCATTCAAGATTTGCTCTTGCCTGTGTTGATCCACCAACTAGACCAGCACTAAACCTGTGTGGTCCAGCATGGGAATTCATGGCCTATAGACTTGTCAGAAGGGTATGTCTGCACTGGTTTAATGCAGTGGCAGTGCATACATACAGTAATGGCATTGATGCTGTTAACCACACAGAAGGCATTGTGTATGTGTCATGTGTCCTTCACGTCCAGGAGCTACAGAGAATGTGTCGAGGGCAGAAGATCTCTTAACAACAGCTGTATAAGATGACAAGGAACAGAACACTGATGGCTCTATCGAGCCAGCTGTCCCTCAAAATCTTCCAGCATCAATCACACTGATGCGCTGTTACATATCCTCCGCCGCGGCATCTTCAGGGGTCAACACGCTCAACTGCACTAGCGGTGCTTTATCCTGCTTAGTAAGGCTAACGTAATGTTTTCACTGTTTAACAGTCTACAAAATTGATGATGTTATCGCTAAGAAGCAAGGTATCGCTCTCAGGGAATATTAATTAGATATATGAAGATATTTATCAAAAGTTTAAAAAGTGTTTTAATTCTGTGATTTTCTTCAAAGCAATTACCCAACACTATCCAAGTATGATATAGATAAGCATCTTGGTTGTTGAATGTATTAACTCTATGGGTGTCTTGCATTCAAAGCAGGAGTGAAGGATTTATTCTACCAACACAGAGGAATCAATTTGCTGCCAGATTCATCCATTACGTTAATATGTTCAAGTGGTCATTTGGTCTTCAGTAGCGATAGCATACAAGGAGGAGACTGGCAGACTGACGCCAGTGCTGGATAAGCAGACCGTTGTCTGCCTCCATGCCCCATCCGCAGGGTAAAAGCTGCTGGATACGGGGGAAGGTGGCTTAACTGTCTCCAATTTAACGCCTCATTATGCAAATTGATCATCTCAATTGACCATCACTCTGATAATGGCAGGGCCAGACTGCAGGGGAGTTGAGATATTCCTCCAGAAAACATCAGTTAAATGTCCTGAGAGCTAAAAATAAGATTTGGATGTGAATTGAAGGAGACACTCTAGATGGTTTTCAATGGGGCATGACTATGCAGAGTGGCAATGAAGCTAAGAGCTACCTCAGTGACCTGATGGTCAGACACCCTGAAATGTCAACTGTAATTTGGTTTTAAAGGACAGCTATGACAGAAACTCAGCACGTTACTACGGCACGTCTCAGGGGTGAGTTAGATGTTGGCACCCTTAAAACGGTGTTTGGTGTTAACCTGTTGCTGCAAATTAAGATGATGTGCAAATAACGATTATTTGCATGCCATTGCAAGCACCGTGTGGATGAGCTGGCTCAGTCAGGGCTTAATTGCATTGATTGGGCTGGCCAGCTCTTCCTAATCTAGGATTATTATGATACATTAACAGCTGTGACTTGTTGTTTACAAGGCATTTATCAAGTGTTGTCAGTATAATGGGACAAATTCCTACCTATCACGTTTATCACTGACTGAATCAGCCCTGTCAGATCCAGATGACGAACCAATCTGGGGAAAAGGCTAAATGGGAGCCTTCAGACGATGCTACTTCACCCTAAAAATATCCATTTTAAATTAGGAAAACAATCAAATTGTTTATCCTATTTGATTGAAGCGAGACAATGATTTTATGTATGGTTTACATAATTGATGAGGGCGCATGCACTGAACTGACTGTTCAATATATAATGTGCGGGACAGAAAGTAATTCAGGTTAATGTGCTCTCTGAACCTTTCATGCCAAAATGGACTGTGGGTTTGTACTTGAAGGGTTCAGGAAAGACATATAATGTTGCCATGTTCCTCATGCAAAATGTCAGTGAATTAATTTGAGACGACTAAACTGTTGCTAAATGACACTAGCCTCTGAGTGTCAGTGTAATATTCCTTATCAGTGCATCATTTAACTGAACACTCATTAAAACAGACCTGAGGATTTGACAAACATATGTTGCTCTAGACGGAGAAAGAGAAGAGAGCGATGGATGAAGAGAGAAGGAGAGAAGGAGGTTGCGATGAGTCAGTGTGTTTTCCCCCTAGTTGTCTGAGTGAGGATGCTTCATATTCCACCGTATCGATTTCCGCTTCTTTTTGAAGTGGTTCCCGAAAGTGAATCATTCCAATTACACAAGAACTCGTGTGACAGCTCTGACAGAAACATTTGAATTATGACTGCAGTCGATCCATTGGCCTTGTTTGGGAACGAGGGGTTTGGATATTGCATTTTGCTCAGTCTCGCCGGCACGAGGGCACATGTTGTCATTGAAGATTGCCTTTCAATCTGTAAAATGCTTTATCTGTGCAACACTAGATCTGATTGTAGAACAATAGCTTTATACAGGTGGGAGCGTACTTTTCACATTATATTTTTCTAGCCATCAAGTGGGGATAGATTTTACAGGGGAGGTGTCGTGAAAAAAAAAAAACATCAAAAATATATTTTAATGAAAATGGGTTGTAGTTTCATAGAGATGTGATGTGATTGACTTTTAATATAACAGAAAATCAAGTTTAGCAAAACATATGTTCATCAAAACCCTTTCTTTTCATTATAATAAAAGTAAATAAGGACTAGGAGGACTAGTTAAGCTCCAAAATGACCCCAAAAAAACACTATTAAAATAGCACATACTACTTGTCCACAAGTGTTCTGAGGCCATACAATAGTGATTTACACACCAAAATGTTGTTGTTTTTTTAGTCCGATCTTTTTAATTGAATCAGTTTTCACAAGACTGGCCTGAATGATTCATTCATGATTCAAATGTTAGAACAGTGAAGGAGAAGAGGGGTTGTCTTGATTGAATAAAGATTTACATGCATTTAATAGCACTTCTGCATCCTTTTTGAAGCTTGAAGAGAGATCAAGTCCCTGTTAATTGTAAGTAAATAAAAAAATGACATAAATAAATAATCACAAAAGTTGAATTTTTTAGGTGAACTATTTCTTTGTGTCCTCATCACGCCCTGTTTTTGAATATGATATCTTAATGAATGGTATCTCACCTTTTTCTTATTTTTTTTTTTTTACTTCACCTTCCCTGAATGATTACTGTTATGACATGGGACAGGCCATTTTCTCACCTCACTAGCATCACTTTAAAGCAGGATGCTATGCGATGTCACTTTACGTTAAACTATACATAACATTATTATCCGTTCAGCTTTCGAAATGAAGACATGATAGCACTCATCTAGATGAGAATATTTATCTAGTGTCGCTGTCCTCCCTCCGACTTATTCAACGTACAAAAATCCATTGCAATGGAGCCCCACTGCGGATGACCTTCTGAATGAGAAGTGCTCCCATGCATTGACAATGAATATGCATTAGAGAGATTACAATGAGGTGACAAGGCAGGAGCTCTCATCCAAATACCAGCACAGCTGGCAGCCAGCTTTCCTGAGCTACTCCTCACCTCTTACATAAGAGCACAGCAAGCTGACAACAACTCACCATCCGTTCATGCAAACCAAAAGATCTCTGTCGCTTTTCTCGCCTGTCTCGCTTTTGATTCAACAAGAGCGGCTGCAAGAACAACTTCCTTGCACAAGGAAGGAAATCATTGTATTAGTGCGTGGGGGAATACAAGCTTCTGTTATTAGCTCATTATGATGAAGTGTCAAAGTAACAACTCTCTTCCTATCAGGAAAAGCTTCCACCATCTGTCAGACCCTGAAATCCCAGGTGGCTTCATATAGGGATTCAAACCTCTGTTGGTTGCCCTTCACTGTCAAAAAAGCAGCTGAGTGGAACATCCCAAGGATGACCAAGCACTGGACGGTGACATTTGCAAGCCCAAAAACTCATTTGCACCCATGATCGATTATTGCTGTTAGTTGTTGTATCAATGATTGCTTATAAGTGCGAGGTGAGAGGAGGCATGAGGATGCCGAGAAGTGTCGCAGGACTATTTTGAATGGTAAAATAAATAAATAAATAAATAAATCCACTTACAGAAGAGTGTTCTTTCTCATGATTCTACTGATAAAGAAATGTATTATTCATAAAGTTCTTGTTTTCATTTCAATGAGCTCCTGCTGAAATGTGTATTTGTATTTTTATGCACATACACAAACATGGTAGAAGGGAAGGCTAATCTTAATATATTTACATAACCTTTCTTGGCTGACGCTGTTTTATCGAAGTCAATTTGATAAAAAGGTGCAAGCTAAAAAGCATAAATGCCAAATAAAATCTGTCATTAAGTCTTTGTTATTTACATCACTCTTCAATATTTAACATTTATATGTAACATTCGTCAAAAGACTGTCCATCCAAAAATGTGTTTATGTAAATGGTCACGGCAAAATGTGGGCATCAGATATTTTTAAACACCTCTACTTGAAAAACAATGTGGGCACCCTGACTCATAAGCAACGCACCAGCTGTGCGAGAGACCTCTGAAACAGTGTGAGTTTGGCAGAGAATGGAGGACAGGCTTAGCTTGGTGAGCACCAACAAGGATGGGTCCTATCTAAGTCCCTGCAGGACTGAGAACTCGCAGTGGGAGGAATGTCTCAGCTCCATCTGGCCCAGCAACGCGTGTGCCTTCATGCCGAACCGAACCAAGGTCTGCAAAATGTTGGCACAACGTGTGAGGCATTGCATAAGGATAACATTTGAAAGGAAAGATTCAGAGATATGTCACCATATGTCTGTGGAAATCTGCATGTTCCTCACATATGGCAATGGCATGTAGGTCTGTGATTTTTACTCTTTTCTGTGATGCATGTGTAAATGTTAGCATGGGAACAAGCCTGTAGTGAGCACAGACATTGCTGCCAAATGTAGCCTAGCAGGCTGTTGTGTGGTGAACACAATCTGCCATCTAGTGGACACATTTAAAGCACAAGTGCGAAAGTTCAAACAAATAGATATAAAATATAATCCGAATATTTTATAAACTTATACCTTTGAATTTTGTAGATTGGGAATATATATATATATATATATATATATATATATATATATATATATATATATATATATATATATATATATATATATATATATATATATATATATATATATATATATATATATATATATATATATATATATATTATTATTATTATTATTATGCATTTGTTGTATCTGGTGAATGCAGGTAAAGTGGGCCGATTTTTTTATTACTACTTTTGTTAACTTTAAGGTCCAGGTACAGTTATAACGCGTTATTTGCAAGGTATAATAATTAAAACTTTTTGAGATCATGCACTCGAGACAAATTTCTTTTCAGGTAAAGTGGGAAATCCCTGATTTATCAAAAAAGAATCCTGTGTCTTAATAAAAAATAAATAAATAAAAATTGTATTAAAAAAATAAAACAATATTTATTAACACATTATCAAACATACACATTCAACAACATATTTAACAAACCCAAAAGCAATTCATCAGTAATTCCTCAATACATGTGTAAAATTCAAAACAACTGTGTACAATAGATAGATAGATAGATAGATAGATAGATAGATAGATAGATAGATAGATAGATAGATAGATAGACAGACAGACAGACAGACAGACAGACAGACAGACAGACAGACAGACAGACAGACAGACAGACAGACAGATAGACAGATAGATAGATAGACAGACAGATAGATAGATAGATAGATAGATAGATAGATAGATAGATAGATAGATAGATAGATAGATAGATAGATAGATAGATAGATAGATAGATAGATAGATAGATAGATAGATAGATAGATAGATAGATAGATAGATAGATAGATAGATAGATAGATAGATAGATAGATAGATAGATAGATAGATAGATAGATAGATAGATAGGGTAACTTTTTCTGGCAGCTAATGATGTCAATAAAGTTTACTGAATTCATCGAATAAGTGTTGAATTTGCATTTTTTGCTGTTTGTTATTATATTTTTATTGTATTGTTATTTATGAAACTCTCTACAAAAATAAATGGCTAATATGAAATCATGAAAATGATTCATGCAGGGAATTAAAACTAAATGTGCAGTGTCTATTTTTTGGCAATCAGGAGTAGGCCTCTCATCTGTTTGATCTGTCTCACGTTGGCTAGTTTAGACAAATGCGTTTCTTTTAGAAATAGATCGAAGTTCATAGCACGTATGTAAGTGCGTAAGGTTGTGCTGTTGCATGTGAAGTTTGTGGCTGTGGTTCAAAACCTAGCAAGTCGCCTACGAAGGCAGCGTCCTTTGGTGTCTGGAATCCGCCTGTCGTGTCCTATTTTTTAGTCTATGGTCGTGTCCAAAATTTGCGAAGGGAAGCAGCCAATTATATTTGAGACGCAACCCATGTGTGTCTTTCGGTGTAGCAGCAAACGAATTCTCGCATAATATACGCTCTTTCACACTCTGAATCTGAGAAGTGTTGGTTTTGCCGTACGTTTAATGTTGAAACTCGGTAGTTTTGGTGTATTAAACATATCGATTCTCATAAGGTGTTCATTTCTTTGAAGCATTGTGGCGGGGGCAACTGAGAGGACGAACATGTCCGGGAAGAGTTTTCGCGTTAGCGACGGGGACTGGATATGTCCCGATAAAAAGTAAGACTTGATGCATAGTGGTTTATTAAAAAGCCTAATGATGAATATGTTTGCAGTTCTTTAAAGCCAAAACTTGTGCGAAATTAATGTTGGACGAGGGAAGCCCACATGCTACTGTTAGCATAGCTTCTGTTAGCTTTAGCGCGCGTTTGTAGTGTGTGAATGGGCCTGTAAACGCCATTAAAAGCGTAATTTCACAAATGTAAATGGTAAACTAATTTCTTTCCTCTAAAACACTGGTAATCAAATGGTTATTTAGCGTTGCACACTCAAAATTCTTTGGTAAACATTAACAATTAGCTAGTCAGATATGTGCGCAAGTCTGCTTACTAACTGCCATTATATCGTCTTCATTAAAAAATGCAGTGCCATTGGGCTAATTAACTTAAATAAATAAATCTGTGTGCACCACTGGAGCGTCTCACTATTGTTTGAAAGTGTTAGTGAGGTAGCCTGTTCATTGTGTGTATGAATGTTGATTGGTGTTTATAATGTATTCTTGAGACCTAACCAGTTTTATCTTTGTAACATCTAAGGTGTGGAAATGTAAACTTTGCTAGAAGAACGAGCTGTAACAGATGTGGCAGGGGTAAGTGAATTATACTATCGTGTGTATAGTCATTACGTTTTGTATTTAGACGTGTGTCTAAATGTGTCCAATACATTGTGTTGTAATGCTTAAAGTTCTTTCCTAAAGGGGTAACGTTAGGTCTCCCAAAAATTATGTCACCCTCATGTTGTTCCAAATCCATAAGACTTCTGTTCATCTTCGAAACACAAATTAACTTCTTTTTAAGGAAGTCTGAGAGACTTTTGTTCCTACATTTAAAGTCTGTTCAGCCTAAACTCTGACGGTTCAACGAATTCATAAAGAGATTGCACAAAAGGAATCCAAATTCAATGTTTATCTGGTTTACTAAAAGTCTTAAAGGAATAGTTCACTTAACAATAAAAATTGTCATCATTTACTCACCCTCAAGTTATTTCAAACCTGTATGAATTTCTTCCTTCTGCTGAACACAAAAGAAGATATTTTGAAGAATGTCGATAACCAAACAGTTGTTTCACCCCTCTGACTTCCATAGTATTTTTATCCTACTATGTAAGTCAATGGGACCCATCAACTGTCTGGTTACCGACATTCTTCAAAATATCTTCTTTTGTGTTCAGCAGAAGGAAGAAATTCATACAGGTTTAAAAAGACATGAGGGTGTGTCAACGATGACAGATTTTTCATTTTTTAAATGAGCTATTCCTTTAATAAAATTTCTTTGTCATTTATTTTTCATTTATCTCCTTATAAACGTTTTGAATTGTCAGAGTTTGGGTTGAATAGACTTTTTAATGGAGGGACGAATCTCTTTGATTTCATTAAACATGTCTTAATTTGTGTTTCGATAATGAATGAAAGACTTGATTTGACATAAGAGAGTAAAAGAATTTTCACTTTTGAGTGAACTATCCCTTTAACATGATTAGTTTAAACTAATTAGTCAATGCTCTTTAAACAGAAAAGACAACTGAAGCAAAGATGATGAAAGCAGGGGGGACAGAGATTGGAAAGACCCTCGCTGAGAAGAGCAGAGGTCTCTTCAGTGCAAACGACTGGCAGTGCAAAACGTGGGTATTGCTATAAAATGATACTTCCAATGTGTATATTTGATGTGATAGTAAAGTAAACCATTACTTCCAACTCCTTCATATTTTACTTCTCATTTGAACCACACACTGTTCAATCTGCTTAATGAAGCAGAATAAATGTACACAGTGTAATGATATCTTGTCAGTTCACTTGAAAATGTTGAAGTAAAAAATTATATGTAATTTTTGTATCCCTCAAAAAAGCTTTTTGTGTAATGCTGCTCCGGTTTTATCCTGTTTTTTTTTTGTATTGAAGGTGTGGATGGGCAGTTCTAGTCCTGAAAGGCCGTTGTTCCGTGGACTTAGGCTCAATCAAACTAAACCAAACACTCCTATGAAATTCAAAACAAATGCTGCCTTCAAGTGCACCTTGGAAACTCGTACTTCCGAGTCGAGCGTCATTCATTCAATTTGGAAACAACATGGAAATAGCCTAAACAAAATAATTATATTCTGGACAATAAACCCAAATAACTGTATCTGAGTTTAAAATAAAAATATTCATTTTTTTTTTTTGTCATTTAATTATTCATTGGCATCACAACAAAAAATGTTGTTACATAAAGCATACTGTGAAAGTTTAGTGATTAACTTTAAACCATTTTCTACAGACTTGCTTTCAGCTCACGGGTCTCTATAGATTACAGATGTGTATATTTTACGTTATTGATCAGTGTTTCTGCCATATGCTCATAAAAGTCACAAAGACCCTGTTTACGCCTGGTATTAAGATGCATTTTGGTCACTCAGATCACAAGTGGAGGACTCTAAATACAGGTGTAAAGGGGGTGTAAAAGTAGACGGACTTTCATAGTGTAAACACTCACGTGGTCGAATGCGTTCGAACAGCCTCAAAAGACGACCTTCTCTCTGCCTACTGACCTAATGTGTAAACATTATGGGAAGCGCCCTAGCCAGAGGGGATTTAAACTTTAGCCCTTTTCGCACTGGATTAGTATTCTCTGGGGACCTTGTGTGAATTAGAAATTACCCACCCATATCTGAATTTCGTGTGGCGCATTCGCACAGGATAAGCAAAGCCTGTGATTTTACTCGAATTTACTGACTTATCCCCCCGGATGTGATGTCAATAGGCTATTGCTTGGAAATGTCTTGTCGTTATAGGTCTAGCTTTATGATGTATCATAAACAGAATAATGTTCCTCACCGCATGCTGCTATACATGTCATACATGTCATCCATCTAATCATTCTTTTTGTTTTTGCTCTTCTGATGATTTTCAGCCTTCTCTTTCTGCAAATTGTATAGTTGTGGTGTAGCGATATGACCCAGCACCCAAAATACTATCAAAACACTCCACCACAGCCTCCATTCTTCGCGAAAGATGGATAAAAAGGCGTACAGGGAACAAAAACCTTGAAAAAATGATAAACGACCCCGCCAAATTACAGACATGGCCGATTCGCACGGGAAAAGAAAACCTCCGCAATTATTACGAATGACTAGAGGTCACCAGGTAATACTAATCCAGTGCAAATAGGGCTTAAGTCGGCTGAAGACCCAAGTTTGGTTTGAAGATGAAAAATGAACCCAGCACAATGTTCTCTCACCATTCCTGATTTCTTACACACGCACGGCCTTGTGGCTTTCAGAACAGAAACTAAAGGATCACTACTTGTGATCCGATTGACTAAAACGCATCTTAATACCAGGTGTAAACAGGGCCAAAGTTTTCAGTATTATTTGAAAATCACTGGCAGGTGTGTTTGATTTGGCATGGAGCTAAACTCTGCACTGCAGGACAGTGGCCCTCCAGGACCAGAAATCGCTGGTTTATATTCCCAAATCCAACCCATATTGGACTATAAGCTATCTGTGAATTGCTAATTCACCAGTTGTTCATTTCTAAACTTGTTCTTGTTTGTTTAAATCTAGGTGTGGCAATGTAAACTGGGCCAGAAGATCAGAGTGCAACATGTGTAACACTCCTAAATATGCCAAACTGGAGGAAAGGACAGGTATGCTCTGTCTGTTCAAAATAGAATGCTAGTGTAATTTTTTGCATATTGACGGAATTTTTTTGCCATCATTTTTGGTTAATGCCATATGCTTCATGCATGTCTCTTAACAGGATACGGTGGAGGATTCAACGAGAGAGAGAACTTAGTCTACAATGAGCGAGAGGAGTCTGATGGCGAGTACGATGAGGTCAGTAGGGATTTTTATTTTTCAGTCTACAGAGATGAGTAGTTCTTGTTATTAATTAAGAACAGATTTATGTAATTTTTCGTCATTTAATTATTTTGTCTGTCTTCTGGACAGTTTGGGCGCATAAAAAAGAAGTATCGTGGGAAAAGTAAGAAGGACACTGAAAAGAAAGAGGAACCAAAAAAAGAAGATAAAAAAGATGATGGTGACGATGATGAGGAAGACGAAGATGAAGGAGATCTTTCAAAATACAAACTTGATGTAAGTGATTTATTTTCTGCAGTTCTGTGTTAGTGGTCTTATACTTTTATTTTGAATAGCTATATTGACCACACTATCAAATGATTTACTTGTAAAGGTACCGCAGTCATACAGATAGGATTTGAATAACAAACTGTAATAGGCTGCAGTGTGAACAAATCCTTGGATCTTTAGCAGATATATGAAACTGCTGTCACAGTTTTTGATGTGCTTTTAATTTTTACACTATTAGGATGATGACGACGATGATGATGAAGAAGAAGAAGATGCTGATTTGTCCAAGTACGATTTGGATGCTAGTGATGAGAAGAAAGGGAGTCCCTCGGGCTCCTCGCGCTCATCTTCTCGCTCGTCCAGTTCAAGTTCCCGGTCTAGGTCCAGGTAAAAGGGTACAGGTCAAGGGTAACTCCAGGCAAATGTCAGTATCAGCTCAAATCTTTATTCAAATCTTATCGTATTAATCTGTTTTAATGTTTAATTTCTTTTTCTTTCCTTTTTGCTTCCTTTTAGTATTTGTAAAAAATATATTTTGTCTTTTTCAACTGCATTTTTGATTCTGACATAAAACTTGATGCTATTTGACGAAAACAATCATGTAAATTCAATGCTCTACAATTTGAAGTAATTCATGGCATTAACACAACTTGAAAAGGGTTTAAAGATTGAACAGAATGTCTTTATGCACAAAAAGACCTTTTATGCAAACCTCTATGATGATTAAGTAGATATTTTGTCTGAAAAATGTCAAAGCTGATCTTTCCTTTTTTTAAACACTTGTCATTTGATAGTGACTGTTCTTGGGTTTTCATCAGAATATCTTTAACTTTCAGAAAAATTGGAAATTTGTGGTGTGTTTTTGTTGATGCCCGTGTTTTGCAGATCCCGGTCCAGGAGCTCATCCAGTTCCCGATCTCGATCTCGCTCTCGCTCCAGGTCCAAATCCAGGTGAATGAGGTCACATGCACTCTCCAGGAGAGAGAGTGTGTGTATGAATAGCCAGTGGCTGTAGTGAACTTAAACAGAAGTCGACTTTTGATCTCTCTTAATAAGATGAGGGAGCTGTGGGGAGCAGTGAAATGAAATGTAGCTTCTTTGGGAATTTTTGCACAGGATTTTTTGACTTTTTGTTCAATTTATCTGATTACACTGTGACATCTGACAGGCAATTAGAGCTTCAAGTTGTTCTGAAACGCTTGATGGGTTCTGCTTTGTTCTTTTGAAAAGTTCAGCTGGTCAGGCCTGCAGCTTTGGTCTTTTTCAGAAGTTGTAGTATTTACTGTAGTATTTAGAGGGCTGCGGATGGATGTTTTCCTCCCATTTCAGCCTCTTTGGTAGTGTTATTATAGTAATCTGTATAGCGATATTTGTTGACCTCATGTGAATGCTTATTTATCCCCTTTGAAAGATCCAGCTCCAGATCAGGAAAGGGCTCTGCTTCCTCAAAGAAGAGGTCTCGTTCCCCTTCATCATCTCCTGAGGGAGGTCAGAAGAGGAGTCGCTCCAGGTCCTCCTCTGGTGGCCGCAAAAAAAGACGCTCACGATCGCACTCGTCTGAAAGGTTTGGTGTAACACATGGTGTCCTGGATACCAGGCGTCCTTCTGCATTATACACAGGGCTCAGTGCTAATACAGTACATGATTGAAACGAATGTGCTTTTCTCTGTACAAAACTTTATTCTTTGTTTTGATATCTAGAGCCAAATCACTTAATCAGTCATGGTCCTTCTCCTTGTCTCTTTCTTTCTACCTCTCTTTAGGCGCAGAGACTCATCTGGATCGTCCCACTCTGGCTCAAGCTCAAAACAGAAATGATTAGCAAAAGAAACAGATCTTTCTAAAACTGCATGTTGTTTTTTCCTACTCCAGTTTTGTTTTGTTTTTTTGTGCTATTGCAACTACCCAACTGTTTGAGTTCACATTGATTTCCATGGAAAAAAAAAAATCTTGCGCACGTTCACATAACCTCTTCTCAAAAAACATCTGGGTTTTGTTTGGTTTGTTTTTTTTACATCTAGCCAAATCTTTCAACACGATAACTCAAGGTGTAAAGTCTATAGCGTAAGTGGATTTACAGAGAAACAAGTCTGTGACTGTATAAATGGCACATATCTCCTGGACATCAAATTATGTACATTTATATGGCAGAAGTAGTTTTATCCATCCATTGTCAGATATTACTGCAGTCCAAATAACCAGTTTATTAACAAAAAATTTGTTGACTTAAAAAAAGATACTCAATCAGATGCTGGTTTTGTAGATCTTTTGTGATGTAAAACACTTGTTTAAACATTATTTAATCATGTCAGCAATGCCAGCATCTGAAAGTTAAAAAGTGATTTTCCTCTGAGGCATAACATTGCCTTGTCTAATTGTGTGCGTTAAAGGTAAGTATGTTTTTTATACTTGTAGAGATTTATTTTCTTCTGGTAAGACAGATGAAATGCAAAATTTGTTTGACCTTTTTTTTTTTTTTTTTTGTCTTAATTTTGAGATTCATCACTTGTAGAATTAAGAAACGTTTTAAAGTGCACAAACTCAAATTACTTGTATGGTAAATTACTGGTTATGTTTTTTCTTCCGTGGTAAAATCAAATTTGGAACATGTAATCTGAAATATTCAACCATCCCCACCCCTTCTGACATGAAATATGAAAATGTTTTACTGTTCATTAACATGATTTGACAGTGTAATCAACATGAATAAACACTTGTTAATCTGAATCTCGTTTGCACTGTTTTTGTTTTTCCATGTTTATTGTATTGGGAGATGTGATGAGAATTTTTCTCTCCCAATATGTCTGCCTCCCCCTTATTTAACTTGGAGCATATAGGCTACCACGCTGCTACTCGTGGGAAATTAAGTTTTTCGCTTAATGTCCTTGTCTATTTTATAGAATTTTTTTATTATGAGTCTGTATGAATTATTGTTAACGATCAAAATACACCTACACTGCGTTTGCACATTATAACGACGAGTTGCTGATAATCGTTTCTCGTGCGCTAGATGGCACTTGTTGCGTTCAAACGCATCAGTGAGCTGGTGGTGCAGGGAATGATTATCGAATTAAACATTCAACAGTGAGTTTTTATTCCCGTTTAGGGATTTGCCTATCACCAAAGTTAATTGTATTTTGTTTTTAAAAAATTGAGCGATCGTTAAACCTAAAATCTCCTTGAGAAATTTCAAAGAAGTTCACCCACTGAAAGTTTGGGTAGGCTAATACACATTTTCGCTACAAACGCTTGTTTAACTACATTTTGTCTTTTTTTAAATTCCTTCGGTCATACAGAAACTAATGTGTTCCCTCGGCTTTGGTTGAGGGCCAAATGTACTCTTTTCTGACACACACCGTCACCGAACAGCAGAAAAAATCTTACCGAATTCGCATTTGGTACTGAGCAACACGTGTAGCTTATATAGGCTAGGCTTAACTATATTAAAACAGTATTGTTGAAGTAAATATATTCTTTGTGGAACTTGCACTTCTGTTGTCTTTTTCAGCATATTTTACATTTCCATAAGGGTCCCGCCTCTGTGTTTATAGCGCGCGGAAGGACAGCAGAGCGCACAAAGTGAGACGGACTTCACTGAGCACTCTACCTGTTTCAAAGGGCTATTGTGGCCATGAACACGCTCCCTGAAAAAGGATGCCATCCAAATGTCAGTCTTCAGATGTCTTGCCACAAAACCTGACTGCTGGAACCATGACGTGGGAGAAGAACGTCTCCAAATCTTCGCAGGACAGAACGGGCAACGGCGCCAGCTGTGGCTCGGTGTCCGTGTTTTTCCCCATCGTTATGATGATCACTGGAATGGTCGGAAACTCTCTCGCTATGCTGCTAGTTTCTAGTGCATACAGAAAAAAGGAAAACAAAAGGAAGAAATCCTTTTTGCTTTGCATCGGCTCGTTGGCGTTAACTGATCTTTTCGGCCAACTGCTTACAAGTCCGATTGTCATTTCTGTGTACAGAGCAGATCTGAAATGGAAACGCGTGGACCCATCGGGAACTCTATGCGCCTTCTTCGGGGTGTGCATGACCACTTTTGGCTTATGTCCTCTCTTTTTAGCCAGTGCCATGGCCATTGAAAGGGCCTTGGCCATCACTGCTCCTCACTGGTACTCCCATTACATGAAAACCAGTGTGACCAAGCAGGTTCTGGTCATCATTTGGTGTCTAGTTCTGATCTTTGCCTTATTGCCCATTGCTGGGGTTGGGCAGTACACTTTGCAGTGGCCAGGCTCTTGGTGCTTCATAAGTACAGGTGACAAGGACATAACGGGAAATACGTTTTTTGCCACGACCTTTGCGGTATTGGGGATATTTTCTTTACTGGTTACTTTGTCTTGTAATGTTATGACCATTCGTGCATTGGTTACACGTTGCAAAACGAAGCCAAGCTCGACCCAATCGTCAAAGCAATGGGAAAGGTTAACAACAGAGACTGTTATTCAGTTGATGGGCATTATGTGTGTCCTGTTGACTTGCTGGTCACCTCTACTGGTATGTATCATATCAGCCTTTGCCAGACACACTTACTGTAGATATCAGATGAAAGCTTGCAGTGTCATTCCTGCTCGAACTTTAATGTACCCTGCAATAAAAAGCCTCAATTGATATTGGATAAAACAGAATATATGAATTTCTAGGGTGAACTCCATATTTACTAGTACTGTGCATGTTCACTGTAAAAATATATATATATATGATCAATAAGTTATGACAACATGTTTATACAAGATTCAACTCATTTTTAAAGTCAGTTTAATGTAATTTAAGTTGAGATGACTTAAACATCCAAGTTGATTGTACTTAAAAATTTAAGACAGCAAACATTTTTTACAATGTTGGAGGGCTATCTCCAAGATTATTTGGAGAATTAAGCAATCATTTGATATTAGTTACTGTTTACCCTATGATTTCTATCCAAAGAGTTGCTGTTATGATTTGACATTTTGCAAAAATGTCAGTTTTTCCCAGTTATGTAATTTCATAACTATAGGCCCACACAGAACATGCAAATTCATTTTTTTGTTGAATATGTTATGGCCAATAGCAATAAATTGCAGATATTTAAATTCAATACAATTTTGCCTAAATATATTTTTTTAAGTAACACCCAACACTAACTAGCCATTTTAACAAGACATCACAATGTTATTATATACAGAATTTAGAATTTTGAGATCTAATAAAGATTACATTTAGCACTGTTATTAAATTATAAGTGTTTTTAAATATGAATTAAGTGAGCGTTATTTGACGCCAAAGGTATAAATGTACAATTATGGGAATCAGATTACTGCACAATTAAATATCCAATTTTAGTCAATACATATCCAATATCAACTGATAGCGTTTATTATTTTAAAAAATGACAAATATCCATAAAACAGCATTTCCTGGAATTAAGAGTACTGAACATTTATTGGTACCTAAAACATAAAAAAACATATTTAATGAACAAACCTGCAGAATTACAGAAATCTGCTGAGCAGTCTTTGGAAGTCTATAAGCACAAAGAATTTTTCTTAATTGTTTAAGCATTCATATAATATGCCCATTTTGGCGTGTCTCCTCCCATTCTGCAGGTCCTTATGTTGAAGATGATCTCGACCCACACATCCTCCCATCAGTGCAGTTCTGCTGCTGTTTCTCTCTCACCCCAGGACTTACAGATGGACTGTAATTTCTTTCTCACAGCCATACGTCTGGCCTCGCTCAATCAGATTCTAGATCCATGGGTTTACCTGCTCCTGAGAGAGATTCTCCTGAGGAAGTTCTGCCAGGTGGCCAGCGCAGTATCCAAGTGCTCACTGGATGCGCAGAAGGAAACCCAGAGTCCTCTAGATGCCCTAAATAAAAAGGCCATTCAGAATGATAATGTTCACAAACAGTCCCTGAACATGGGGAACAGTAACCTGAATGGGGGCCAAGAGGAACAGTGACAGTTGTGCAGAAACTGAATAGGAATAAAAACAAGGAATAAAATGACAAATGATCAGAAAAAAATATGAGGTGGAAACTTTCTGTGGATTGGTGCATTGATGTAGGTTGATGTCATCAGCGTTCTACCACGCAAACCCATCACTTTTCTGTGTCACTGTCACTGTCAACACATTTATTTTGTCTCTCAGTGACCTTTGAAGTGAAATGGCAAGACCTTAAAATAATGACATATGCAGGGTTCCCACTGACATAGAAATATCACGCAAAGTAAAACAAAAAAATACACAAGTTAAGATTTTTTTTTTTTTTTTTTTTTTTGGTGTAATAACATTTATGTTCAGCTCGTAATAATTTCATAGAAATTTTTTTTTTAAATAAAAACAATGGAAACAAATTGTTAAAAAGATCTAGGGAACCTGCATACAACCGCAATATTGGCAAATTAGATTTAGTTTGCCGGCTCTCATGGAGACTGTTTATTTTAAACTACATTCAGTACATTATACTTTTATTCACATGCCAAGTGCAAGAAAAAAAAATGAAGGAATATTTCTTGATGCTAATTTATGATATGTAACATTTCAGAGCTGCTTAATTTGCAGTAAAATGCTGAATGGTCTCAAATACCTCCTGCTTTGCATATTTTCACTCATTTTAAAGCCTCTTACAAACACTCTAAACTTTTATCTCGTTTTATTTTGTGCATTTCTCAAGCTCTTTTTGAGGTTGATAGCCATAAACGTGGATATGTTTAATTGAATACCATGCTTGAATTTTTCAGTTGGACTCCTGAGTGAAGTTATAATGCGAATGGCTCTAATTCAATAGTGTGCTGAGATGCTTCTGGCCTTAGAACAGCTTCTTTTCAGTGTTAATTTTAATAGCCAGCCCTCAAGGTGCTGCATCTTTTATGCGCACTATTCTTGATAACATTCGTTGTGATCATAACCAAAGGCCTTTAAAATTCAAATGCAAAGCAATTTCAACATATGATGCTGAGTCATTCATGGAAATTGCTTTTTATACCAGTCGTAAAGAGGCCATTAAAGCTATGTTCTTTCCATATTTTGCATCCCTTAAGTGGTACGTTATGTAACATTTGAGGTAGGTTGACTTTGTGAAAGATATTGAATATTACACTTGGCTGATAAGATGGCACGCAGTCATTTTTGTTTGTGGAATTTTAATTGAACATGCATACATTATTGACAAGGATGATTGAAGCTGTTCTTCTAATTGGGCCCTTCAGTTTCACATCTATAACCATGCATCATACTGAGTGTGACTGAACATCATCTTAGCATATTATATATTTTCACTGTGCAGTTGGTTATTGTTATAGAGAGGACCCATGGATCATTAGTTATGCTAAACAGCAGATTATATTCATGGTACATGCAAATACATTTGTGATGTATTAAACAATATTAGAAGTAAAAAGGCACATTTTAAGCTTTTATTCAAAGAATAATTACGATCTGTAAAATATTGTCAAAAGAATTCTCCCAGTTTTTATAAAGCTCTGCCTTTGTGCCTCGAATTCTTTGAAACCAGCTTAAATCTCCAGGACACTGAAAATGTTTGCAATGATTTTACACCCTATATACTGTAGATGAAAAGAAAACGAGCGAGGAAGATGCCAAAGCAGTATCTGGGAAAAGGGGAGAGGAAATGTAATTGATTTCATAGACCTCTGACCTCTATAAAATACATCAATGTGAAGAGGTGGCATGACCAGAAAATACATTTGGAAGATTGCAAGAAATTATTCTGTTTCCACCAAAAAGAGCTTTCGGCAAATCCATATAATAACCTTGTGTAAAAACCCTGATCTCTGATTGCTCTGGAAATTTTATGGTCAATATTTATCAATGGGAGATGGAATACTTTTTGTAAATGGATTTAGCATGTGACATATGCTCTCAGGCAGTGATTACAGAGTAAAATTAATGAAACTGACATGGGACTTAATTAATAGTGAAATGAACGTGGCTCGGGCAGCACTGTCAGACGCGATTAACTTGCCGTTGTGCACTTGGGTAGCTGCTGAATGGGGAAATGGAAAATAGTATGACATAATTATATGCTTAAAATAAAAAGTCCAAATGCAGGTCTGCGATCAGCTCGCTTGTGCATTGAGCTGATAAACAAGGTCTGGCTTGTGACCATTCAGTGCTTTCTGCGTATGAATGTACTGTAACTGTTTCCTATAGATTCTTATCATATCCAACATCAAAGCTGTTCAGAACATTGTATTTATGTTGTCAAAGGCATCTAATCAGATTTTCTTTCATATAGAAAGGTTTATTTATATCACCCACTTAAACCCTTTTGGCTTTCTTTCTTTCTAGAGAGCTTTAATGTTTAAGAAATCAAAAGCAAACTAAAAGTAATAAAAAAAAGACATTAACGTATGTCTTCAGAATAAATATATAAATAATGGAAAATTTGTGATGCATGATGCTTTTGAGTCCCTCTTCTTTGTAAATGCATGGGGGGGGGGGGTGAATGGGGAATGAATGAATGGGAATCCATTCATACATTTTCCAAACTGCTTGTCCTACACTGTAAAAGATTTTGTTGGTTTAACTTAAAAAAGTGAGTTACCTGGTTGCCTTAACATTTTTAGTGTTTTGAAATTAAAAATTTGAGTTAAACAATAGATATTATTTTAAAACTCTAAATATTCTGTTACCTGAACCACATTAATTACCTAAGTTGATTTTTCAAAAGAAAAAAGTTGAGATAAAAAAATATGAAAAAATAATGTTTTTACAGTGAATGTAAACATGAGAAAAAATGCACCTGTAAATGTACCACATGAGAAAGAAAGTCGTGTCATTATTGTATTATCTAATGCAGACACATTTTTAAGTGTGATTAAGTGTCAATAGTTCTTGGGGCTACTGTAAGTGGATCTACAGAACACAAGATGAACCATTGATTTATCTGTAATCATAATTCATTGTATATGTGCAGGTAATAAGAGCTGCCAGGTTTGTTTGCATGTGAAGCCACCAGCAAATCATTTTGGCTCATAGCCCACCTGTGAATGTCCTAATGCCAGATGCCAAATCACGAATGCCACGAAGTGTGGCAAGTCTGCATTAAAAACAACAGGGTTTCATGAATGTATTACGAGTTTTGCATTTATTTATGTTGTAAGACAATGACAGCTCTGGCTGTGAACCCGGAGTCCCGGAGCTGTACACGCTAAGCTTGTATCAACAGATGGTCGTGGTGCTGCTTGTGTGTTTTCGAAAAGAGATGTTTGCATATTCTTGCAACTGTTTGACATGTCTGCTAACTGCTCTGATGTGCTTGCCTTGTAATTGTGCCTCTAAAGTGTATCATTATTTGATTCTGTACTGTCTATGTTTTCCATTCACCGGGATGGACTGTGTTTCATGCCATTATCATAATTTAATTGGGAAGTGTTTCTGTAATAGTTAGCACCCCCATCCACATTTTGCACAATAACCATAACTAGGAGTCGCTTGACATGGTTGCAACATTTTCCATCAATTGTGTTGCTGAGGAATCATTTCAAATGACTATTTTGTTCAGGAACTTGTT
This sequence comes from Scardinius erythrophthalmus, assembly GCF_964197995.2. Classification (NCBI taxonomy): domain Eukaryota; kingdom Metazoa; phylum Chordata; class Actinopteri; order Cypriniformes; family Leuciscidae; genus Scardinius; species Scardinius erythrophthalmus. The sequence continues at coordinate 13,219,233 of NC_138232.1, read as the reverse complement.
CAAATCGTTGTATTCTCACAATACATCTAGTAAATAACCAGGTGCCGGTTCTTTATTGACACATGAATAATCATTTAGTTTTTATTTGGCTATATGGGAGATGGGATTTTATCCATCTATATATTCTCTAGTTGTCACTGGTGATTGTCGTTTGAACCTTTCTGGATCCGCAATCAAATTGATAAGTTTAATTATATCTTAAGTGCTGTGAGAAACGGGTATAAATCTCCACCTCCAACATCCTCACACGCAATATAGCCTACTTCTTAGACACCTTCTTTATGTGTACAGATGTGACGTAATGACGCAAAGTCATGCTCGAATTTCCCACGGAAATCCACCTGTACCACTGGAATTAAAATCATTATTATAAGCTTACCGTTTTGAATCGAGCTAAGGTAAGCAGATTGTTTTGAACACTGGCTGGTTATGTATTTGCTCAAAAATTTATTTTGGATCATTTTTAACCCAAAAAAGTTACGGACTGCAGCTTTAAGAAATGTACTTTTGCTGTGATTAAATAAATGTTCAGTGATATCTTCCAAAGACTTTTTAATTTGGCCAATTTGTTTCTCTATATAGAGACCCCTATTATAATTAAACTTGGAGAGCTTCTTTACTGCACAATGCAACTTTCTTCAAATTAAGCCTAAAATGTGTTTTATTATCACTAGTAGTAAGGATAGTATGAGCACTGTATAATATCAGTCATTAAATTCAAGATGTTTAAAGTGTACCTATAAAGTATACTTGCAATAATTCCACTTAAGCCAATGAAATATACTTAAGTATATCTTAAGTTGGACCTTCCAGTTTAACAAAAGTGCATTAAGTACAAAATTAGTTGTTAGCAGACTATAAGACTATATCATATTAATATACCAAAAGTACAATTGCAGGGTATTAAGTATAAATATGAACATTTATTTTTAGTATACTTGGCATAAAATAAATTCAAATACATTTTTGTATATTTGTCATTAGGGTATAAAAAACTCAAATTGAGTGGCTTAACTCACTGGATTTGCATGTCATATATGGGGCCATTAACAGAGAATGTGATTTTGCATTAAAAAGTGAGATGCCGCACTATAATGTCCAACTGTGTACACAGTGCTGATGAATGGGAAAGAAGGCAGGGTCTTGAGATGTGTTTTCAAAATGCCGCTCTCATGCATGAGACACCGAACAAGCGGTCAAAGAACCAGCCCTTATTCCCTTTGAATTGTTGTATTCATGACAGTAAATTTACCAAAACTGAACCTTCTGTCATCATTTACTCACCCTCGTGTCTTTCTTGACATTCAGCTAGAAAATGATTTTGGTGTTTCGTGCAAGAAAGAAAGTCATATGGGTTTCAAAAGACACGAGGGTAAGTAAATATTACCCCCATTTAGGTGGATTCTGCTTTAAATTAACATTTCAAATACAACAAGATCTCTTTTATAAAGGTTTACGTGAAAGTTATGTTCATATTTTAATCTCTAGCTTGAAGTCTTTGTTGAAACTGGATTGAAGTCCATTTATGGAGACAAAAAAAACCTTAACATTTTGTTCCCAGAGGTTCACAATCAGACAAGACTTGTTGACCTCTATTTATGTAACAACGTCTTGCATGTGCTAACATTTTTGTGTTGTGACTCAAGAGTTCACACATATGTATGTACTATTTATGGTTTGTTCTTTCTGTTTTTTTCTTCATAGCTGTTTACATTTGTGCTGAGAGCATTTTCCATTAATTACAGAATAATTAGAATCAGCTTTGTTATCAGAATTGTTGTCTTTTGTCTCAGTGTTGAGTTTGCCATTGCTTATCATTAATCTTGTCTCTAACAGCTGAAATATGTGGATGTAATTTAAAATTTAAAAATGTTGAATGCTTTTCAAAAATGTTCACATTATTTGTTGAGACATTATATGATCCTTTTGAAAAGGGAACAAAAAGAGTGACTGCATCACAAGATAACAGACCAAGAGGCTGTTCGTTCAATCCATTAGTGGCTGTACTGAAGATCTATTTCAATACTGCACAACTGGCTAATGTGCATAATGGCTATCTGGCTGTCGTTCTCTCTGCGGCTGTACCTGTGCCAAGATGTCTGCCAGAAATCAATCAGAAGATTCCTCAATTTGCAAATTAAAGTTTGCCAGCAGCCATATCACCCTGTAGCCTAAGACTGGTTGCCCACTAAAGCTATAAGCAGGGTTGAGCCTGGTTAATACCTGGATGTTAGACCTCCTAGGAAAACCAGGTTGCTGCTGGTTTCCCAGTAATGATCGGAACACTATAGTATCAAAGAGCACCGTCCTTCGGATGAGACGTTAAACCGAGGTCCTGACTCTCTGTAGTCATTAAAAATACCACAATGTCCTTCGAAAAAGACTGGGGGTGTAACCCCGGCATCCTGGCCAAAATTGCCCCTTGGCCTCTGTCCATCATGGCCTCCTAATCATCCCCTTATACTGATTGGCTTCATCACTGTAAGCTGGTGTGTGGTGGGCGTTCATGGCGCAGTAGCTGTTGTTGCATCATCTAGTTCAGGGGTGGGCAAACTACGGCCCGCGGGCCACATACGGCCCGTTAGGCTGTTTAATCCGGCCCGTCGAGTATTTAAAAAATTGTCTTAAGATCGCATTAATTTAGCCTTTTTCTTGCAATACTTTGCGTTATATATAAATTGCGTTGCATATATTTGACAATCGGAATATCAGATATTTCATGCCATAGCTAACAAATGTAAAAAAAGGAAAAATGACATAAAAGCAGATCATCATTCATTCAGCGCTGTTGTGGCTGCGGTGTGTCACGTAACAAGCTAGACGCGTCACCATGGAAACCAAACAGACAGCAACTTAAGCGCATAGACTTGGTGCACGTTAATGTTTTTTCCTTTTTTTGAAAACTCACAGAGAAAAAAATGTTTGGTAACCGCTTGCACACGTTAAGTTTTTCCTTTGATTTTTCTGCTATTTAGTTTTGCTACTCTGGATTTGTGGATGTATCCTCCTGACTGATTCCGTTTACAAAACCTTTATCGCCCGGCTTTCGACTACGCTCCCCTGACGTCTGCCATGTACAGAACCCGGTTTTGTTCATTAAATGTTCTGATCTGCATTTGCTTTTTATGTTTTATTTTATTATACTTAAAATAAATTTGTATATTCGTTTATTTCGTTTTTTTCCAAATTTTCGTTTTTTAAAAATTAACCTCAAAACATAACATGCTAAATGGGGGATATCTAGCATAAAAAAAATGTATTGTCAGAATGTCGTCTCTCAGTTGTTGAATTTCGCGCAGACGTTGCCACAACGTAAATGTGTTTGCCCAGCCCGATCTCATGAAAGTGCGAATACCACGAATTGTATTTGTAGTTCTTATGAAACGCAGTTTTCGCGTGCATATGATACGCACTTAAAGGGATAGTTCGCCCAAAAATGAAAATTCGGTCATCATTTACTCACCCTCAAGTTGTTTCAAACCTGTATGAATTTCTTTTTTTCTGCTGAACACAAAAGAAGATATTTTGAACATGGCCGTAGCCAGCTATGAGGTCACCGAGGTCTGGACCTCGGTCATTTTTTTATATTCAAAAATAAAATGTCAAGCTCTCTGAATGATTAATTAGCCGTTTAAACCGCGTCATGTGTGTTTGCAATTTATGTCGCTGCGAGAAGGTAGATCAGTGAACGGGGCTTGAGAGCGTGTTGTAAGCATAGACTATAAAAAATGCGGCAGAGCGCTTTATGTCACTTTATTATAATTTGTAAATAAAGCGCAAAAGAAACTACAAGCATGATGCAACAACATTTGATGTCAATTTGTAATTCATGAAATGACCAAAAAGTGCCAATGAACTTTTTTTTTCTTTTACATTTCCGATAATGGAGCGTAATTTGCACTAAGTGCCTGTCTTTTTAGCAAAAAAAGACACCTTCTACTAAATAGCTACAGTGGCATGGGTCGTTGGGCGTGCGTGAGGTGCTTGAAACTCAGTAGCTTTTGAAGCGTTCGACTCGAGTTCGAATCCGCCTTTTGCCGAACTCGCTCTTCTCCCTTTTCCCAATACACATGAGATGTAAAATGTATAGCCTAACATAAAGGTCTCTAGCGTTATATTTTGCCAACGAACTAATATCGAAACCGTGATATGGTTTTGTGCTTTTATAAAACAGCACAAGAATTTAAGTATCCTATATGGGCATTATGTTTGTGCTGCGTGATTTAAAGAAAAGTGCGCACTTTGCTCACGCGATCAAAGAGTTTATTTCTTGCAAGTGAAGACATTAGGACAAAAGTATTGTAATTTTCCTATAGTGTAATGTAAAGTATACTTTTGAAATATTCATTTTCATTATAGGCTATATGGATTTTAATAGGAATAATTATCTAAATCATTATTATATTATTATTATACTAATTGTTTGGCATACTAAAACACCAGTTATAATGTAATGTAGACTGAAACTCCATATCATAACTAAAAAATATGTTTGAGCCCCCTTTAATGTCCAGGTACAAGTCAATGTTTTTTCTTTGTGCACAGTTCATGGGTTGAAGCCCGTTGAAGCTCTTAATTTTGAGCTCTCAAAGACCACCAGATTGATGCATTTAACCTTAAAATGTACAAAATTTTCTTACGGGGGAGCATGCCCCCGAACCCCCCTAGAGGGACAGAGGTTTACCCAACATAGTTTTACAAAATCCTATGGGAAAGATCGATCATTTATGAACTTTACTCCAGCATAGTACAACAAAGTTCCTTTTAAGTCAGTAAACTAAAACTCTTAATGCAAAATTAAAATGTCCTTGGACAAACTATACATTTGGCCTACCTAAGGGGGGGCATAAGACATTGATTGTGGCCAGGGGCCTCTGAATTCTTAATCCGGCCCTGCACCTCACCCCGGACCTCACTAATTTTCAAACCCTGGTTACGGCCTTGATTTTGAAAAATCTCGGGTAAACCAAACAGTTGATGGACTCCATTGACTTCCATAGTATTTTTTTTCCTACTATGGAAGTCAATGGGGTCCATCAACTGTTTGGTTACCGACATTTTTCAAAATATCTTCTTTTGTGTTCAGCAGAAAAAAGAAATTCATACAGGAACAACTTGAGGGTGAGTAAATGACAGAATTTTCATTTTTGGGCGAACTATCCCTTTAATAGCGTGTAATAGGCACGCACTCTGCACCCCTAATCCTAACCAAAGGGTTTACAGTGCGCAGCATATGCACGCAAAAAAAAATATATTTTTGGCGTATAAATGGCACGAGAATTTAAATTCGTGGTATAAAGATACGCAATTTAATGAGATCGTGTTTTATAATCTGCTACTGGGCCGGCCCTCTGTCAAATTTTAAAACCCAGTGTGGCCCTTGAGCCAAAAAGTTTGCCCACCCCTGATCTAGTTGGATGCTCATGCTGCACATTAGTGGTGGTTGAGGAGATTCCACCTTCCATGTAAAGCGCTGTGAGTACCCAGAAAAGCGCTATATAAATGTAACAAATTATTATTATTTATTGTAAAGTACTGAGAGCTGTAATCAGATTTTCAAATAAAACTCATACAATTTTCATTATTGTTTAATCCAAATACATTCACATTTCTTATTGCAAGCTAATTATTGTAATAAAGCATGACAAATTTATCTTCCCCCTAAAAATGTATTTTGCCAATGAATGCAAACACTCATATTAGATTTTTTATTTAATCGTCATGTTTGTGGTCTTTCATAAAATCTGATAAGATTTTAAAAATCTTTTAGAGTGGGCCAGCCTTTAGTAGACAACAGAATATCTGAAGGGGACCGTCCAAATAAAGTGTAACCTTACATTCTATAAATGATAAGTTAATTACACTTTGTGCCATTTGTTTGTTTGTTTGCTTTTTAGTTTTTGCCTTTTTCCAGTTGTTGTTTTTAAATTTTTAATAAATTTGCAACTGTGGCCTCATAAGTGATAAGATTGCATATATAATATATATCATTTATATTAAGTCCCATATATTACACTCAATATTTCTATAATAAAACTTTATGTAACAAAATTGTTATTTGTGGTTGTTAAAGGGGTGGTATAATGGCCATTTTCACAAGATGTCAAATAAATCTCTGATGTCCCGAGAGTGTGTATGTGAAGTTTTAGCTCAAAATACCCCACAGATATTTTTATATAGCATGTTAAAATTGTTAATTTTTGATGGTGAGCAAGAATGGACAGTTTTTGTGTCTGTCCCTTTAAATGCAAATGAGCTGCTGCTCGCAGACTGATCTCATGAAATGGCGTATGTATGACACGGCAATTCGTATTTCCATTTTTGGCGTGCTATCAACACGCATAATCGCTTTTCAGCGTGTTTATCAAAGCCGTTGACTTAACGTTACATTACTCTCTATATAAATATATATGACCTACCCCAACACCGTCCCTAAACCTACCCGTCACTGGGGTTAATACCATTTATGAGTCTTCCCCTACCATCCTAGTAAAAAAAAAAATCGCTCCCCAGATGTAGATATACATTTTGCTTCGTTTCGCTCTGACATTTAACGGCATAGACATACACGTGGAAGATGACGGCGTGGACAGACACGCGGATAGCTCAAAATGCGTATAGATAACACGCCACTTGAATTTGAAAGTGGCGTGTTTACGCAAAGTCATGATGTCATGTTGCCCATACATAGGGCGGAGCTACACCAGCTTGCACTCACACAGACATGCACTGAACATTTTAAAAACTTTTAGCCTTTTATGTTCAAACCGGAGTGAGAAAAATGGAGAGACTCAAGAAGAAGTAACAATTTGTAGACAACATTTCTGAATGGTTAGTTGATGAATTTATGTAGCTTATGTGTAGTTATCTTCTAGTCATTGATTAGCATATTCTGTCTTGATAATCTATAAATCGTGGTCCGGGGGCGGGTTTATGTAAATTTTAGGGTTAGTGATGTCACTAACCCGGGTGGAAACTCGTATAGTCCCTATCAGCCGTTTTTAGTAGTCCTTAAAAAGCAATTTCTTTAAAGCAAATATCTCCCTTTGCTTTGAACTTTGAGCATTGTAACTTTGCAGATGTTGTTCATGCTCAAATAGCAACATTACACACTAACTAAAGTTAGAAAAGTGAAATCATAATCAACCACCCCTTTAATGACACTTTTTGGCTTTCTAAAATATCATGACAAAACATAATAATTTCTAAAGTGCAGGACATCAGCATGTAGTTAGGGAGAGGATGGACCGAGTGAATTTACAAAAAGTCAATATTTTCCTTCTTTGGTAGCCTAAGACAACAGCAGCCATCAGTTACACTCTGCAGCATCATCGATTGTCATGGTAACATCACTGGTCGCTGATTAAACGTGTAGAGATTCCCTGCTTTTAAGATAAACGGACTGGAACACTTGAAAATGTTGCAAAGATATTTGCATGTTTGTAGAATACAGGATTGTACGATTAACAAAAAGCCCAGAGCACTTTCTGGAGATCAATAGATCTATTGTAGAACGGCTGTAAAGTAACATTAAGATATTTTCCTTCTGTTGTCTGTGGTACAAATATTACTTACAGAATGAAGACCACAGGGCTCTGACTCTTCGACCTAAGCTATCAAGATTTCAACTTTAGGTGGACTTATTTTTCAGAATGTTGTCAGACTGTCCAAAACAATCAGTTATATAACAGCAGATCCTGTGAAGCTCTCTGTGGTTACTGAGCAGCTTTTCCACAGCAAAGCTTATTTTTCAAATGGTTTCCCATGACTACACACAATTTGACACTAAGTAATCTAACTGAGCTAGCATGGTAGTTTAACACTAATATTTTTCATTTTGCGCTTTTGCTCCATTAAACAGACACAGTGATAAAAAGACAAGACAGTTCTTAATTAAACTCAAGTTAATTCAATTTAATTCAACTCAGATTAATTCAATATAATAATTAACTACATCCTTAAATGATTCTTACAGCAGTTGCTTCAATGCCACTAACTCTGCGATAATTACTTTCACTCTAGATTATAGCATTTTCTACTTTTCAATGTTTTGCTTATGTATATGCAAATTAATTGAGTATGGTAATTGTGGGTAAAGAACAAGCCCAAAATAAGCCATTGCTGTTTTCCCCTTCATAACATCCATTTGACTGATATAACCACAAACTAATCACATTACCATTGTCTGAATTCATACCATGGCTTGGAATATCATTATTACCCTCTCACTTGCCTAAATGGTGGTCTGGCTTGCCATTTAAATTTCTATGCAATGCAATAATAAACAAAAAGAATGTGTTTCATCATGCATTCAAGTATAGTGTGTCTGATTACAAGCTGAAAGAAGTGTGCCCGATGTTTGAGCATGAGTAATGAAAGTAATATAAAGCCATTAGACTCATATGCCATGAGACTCAATGCAACCGAGCTGTAAACAGCCCATGCATCACTTTAATTCAATTGCTCACTGGTGGTTTCTACTGTATATCAAAATGCCGCATCTCCCAGATTATAGTATAAGCATTTAGCTATTGATTGTTATATTACACTTTGGATTACTCAATTCTGATTAGTAAATCATGGAATTAGGAGGCGTTTCATTTGTTCTGGTGTTGGATATTTCCTAATACATTGTAAAAACAAAAGTATTGGATATTATTTGAATACATTATAGAGAAACAAAATACTATTTCGGTCATTCTATTTCAAAGTTTCACATTTATTGTGTAACTTGCCATTTCTTTGTAAACATTTGTGGATTTACTAGCATTTTTTGAGCGAAAATTGTTTTAAAGTAAGTCCTACACCATTTTTTTGAGCTGTTCTCCATGACCGCTCACCCGTACAACTGAAAGTGGCAGTACTTTCATGTTTCTTGTACCACACCGTGGACTAATGAAAGCTTGTTTCTGACAAAAAAAAAAAAAAGCCAACAAAAGTTAATTGCAGAAGGAAGAAATTAGATGGGGGGTGGATTTTGCTTTTGGTTCGCTTGCAAAAATGTTTGCATTCCTGAGAAACTTTGCATTCACTCGCAAAGAACACAACAGTTTTGCAAGCAAATGCAAAAGTTTTTGCGAGGGAAGGCAAAGGTTTTGAGAGTTAACGCAAAGTTCCTCGGTGGAACACAAAAGATTTGCGAGAAAATGCAAAAGTATTCATTTGTTGTTTTTCATAACATCTCATATTTCTTTCCACCACCATATAGAGAATTGCAAAATATAGGCTAAAGAGTTATAAAGTCCAAATTTAATGGGGAAAAAAAGCAAAAAAATCTGTAATTTTCTCGCAATTGTGAGTTTATTTCTCATAATTCTGACTTTATAACTCACAACTGTACGGACATGGTGAAGGAAAAAAATATGAGATTGAGGAAAAATTATCTGTCAGTATACTTTTGCGTTCTCTCACAAATGTTTTGCGTTCCCACAAGTAACCTTGCTTTCGCTCACAAAACCTTTGCCTTGCCCAGAGAAACTTTGCGTTCCCTTGAAAAACTTTTGCGTTCCGCCAAGATACATTCGTTCGCTCACTAAGAACAAAATGTTTTTTGAGCAAACACATTTCCCAGAAAACGTATTATTTTATTATAAGGCTTATTATTTTTCCTCCCATCTCATATTATATTTTATTACACCACCATGTCCCTTTAAGAGCACCGTACAACTGAGAGTTTATATCTTGCAATTCTGAGAAGAAGAAAAGATACAGAATTGTGAGATAAAAAATCTAAATTTTGTATTCATTGAGGAAACATGCTTCCACATTGCACTTGTTCCATGCAAACAACTGACGCAATCTTCCAGCTCAACAAAACCAAGTCCCGCCCTACATTCTTCTCATTTGAGAAGCCTTTTCACTCAGATAAACATCACAATAATGAAGAAAATACAATCACAATTTCCACTTCATATCAACTTTAATATTAGACTACTGTAATTTTGTTGCAGTGTTCGTTTTGCAGATTATTTTGTACAATAGATTTTTTTTATCTTAGCGGAAACTTTAAGATAACCAACAGGCTAATGTTTTATATCCAGCTATTTATTTATTGGGTGAGAAGCCATGTAACAAGCAGGATTGTGTCTATAGTCAGCTGGTGATTCTTGCAGAATAAACCCCAAAAGGATGATCAGAACCTTGTTACGGAGTTAAAATTTTATTATTTTAGAATTTTATGTTAAATTCCATATCTCAACTTTATCAACTGAGTTTAAATTATTTTATAATGTTACACTTTTCTAGCCATTGTTGCTAATAATCCCTTAATATATGTGTCATTGTCCAAAAATGTGTTTGTTGTTAAATGATAAATGGTATACTTAAACTTTAATAGCCACTGAGCTGCCAACAGTCCACACATGAATCCTGCTGTTAAAACTGACTCCTCAATTCCCAATCATGGGAATAATAAAAACTGAAAAGAGCTTTTAAAACTGTTGCCCTGCATGCATAATTTGTTGATCTTGCACCTATTCAATTTTCCATCACATTGGAAGCGTTGGAGGCACAGACAGCAGACCTTGTAAATCAGACCTTACTGACAGCTCTCTCCTGCGCTTGATGCTTGCAGCTGTGAGGTCGGTCCACGTTTGCACTCCATGTGCGCATGTGTACAGTATTTGCCAAGTCTTCATAATTCAGCATTGGGTGTTACTATGCATCCCCAGACATCCTGAGCTCATTTGCTAAACCCATGCTTTGTTGGAGGGTTCTCTGGAGGGACTAAAAGCCCTTTAGTTGCCAGTAAGTCTTACATGATTAGAAACTAACACTAATGAGCAAGGGGAAGGACAAATGGAGTGGAATCAATGGCTCATGGGGTCAGTAAGAATTAATACCAGGCTGCTGAGAGGCTGTAAGCAATTAGATGTGGACTACTGAGACACAAGTGCAGCTTCTTTGGATCAGTCAGGCAGCAAGGAACACCGGAAGGTGTGATTTAGGACTGGAATAGTGTGAACTCAGCAAACCACTGCTCTTACAACAAACTCTCCCCGGTCTTTCTGTTACTTCAGTGCACAACCAAAAATGAACAAACAAAATGTTAAAAGAAAGACTAATTCTTATTACTATTCTTACTATAGTAACTTTTTTTTGCTGTTGTCTGTGTGTTACGTTATTACATAGTGAAGTTGGGAGAATGGGGTTGTTCAGGATAAACATTGCTATAGCTATAGCCACTGCTAGCTGTTGCTACCCACTTGTACTTTACCTCGCTTGGCAGAAAAAAAAAATCCACGTTGACAATAATAAATGCCTCTTTGCAGTGGCTGGCAACAAGTGCAAACAGACATCTTATATAACAATGTCTACCTAATGGCTTGGCGTCTGTTTTATGATATGATGAAGATCTATAAAGGATGATTACAGACCAGCAGCCTTGCTTCTTAGATTCCCAATTGCAATATGTTATTTAAACATGCAATACTGAGATGATAAAAACATTTTCCAGGAATGAGAAGGCCTTTGAGCATTAAAACCCAATGTCTAAATTGTGACTTGTGAGTGGGTGTGTATGAGAACGATGACCTTCACTAAATGTCAAATACTGATCGGTTTCCTGACCACTAATTGAGTGACACGTCTAAAATGAGTACAACCGGAGAAACTTGATAACAAATTTAACTCTATGTGAATTCCAGGGGAAGCATTTGAGGTTGAGGTTTGAAATTAGTCAGAATGTTCTGCCAGTTTTTTGCGGTTTGGGGACTGTTCCTCAATTTGCATTCCATTCCTGTCCAGAATATAAATTGTTCGGGTGTATTGAAATATTTCTGGTGGTCTGTTTTTATCCCATCAAATTCACCATGGATTCTGTTTATGACATTCCAGCTAAAAATACCTGTCTATTTCACATTATTTAACGGCAAAGTGTGAAATCCCGGTATTGTATAGAATGCCTATAGGCAATGTAAAGAATGCCTGATGGTTTTTGGCAAAAATACATTACCTAATTCTATACGTTACCTATATAGAATGCCGGATTACACACTTTGCCGGTAACATACTGTAAAATCATTGCAGTTTCTCTGGGTGACAAACTAAGGGAGTTTGTTAATGATGTACTTTAGTCTCCTGATCTCAGCAAGAGAGTCAATGTCAGTTTACTACTTTGAAATAAACGCTTAAAATATAAATTAGTCCAAAATAATTTCAGTTCTTACTATCAGTCTTGAGAGAATGAGCATTAGTAGCCTTTTTAGTAAAAGAATTTAGTCATAAAAAAACAACAGACATTGTGTCGCCACAAAAGCAATACAACAAAACAAAAAGACTTTTGCTTCTGTTTTGAACTTTTTTTATCTTGTTTGATTTGTATGTGGCACTCTGTTTCAGGAAATTTGTATTAGTACTGACTACTTTAAGTTTTTTTGGACAATTGTGTTTCTGCTCTAAGCAATTTAGCTAATGAAATAATCAATCTCAATTTCAGAGTCAGCCAAATGCTTGACCTAACATCCTAGGTAAATTTGAGTGCTGGAAGTTTTTCTAAAGAACATTAGTCATCAACTATAGGCTCATTTATTAAATCACCACAAACTCTCACAAAAAAAGTATGTAATTCCTGTTTTTCCCAAATGTAACAAGTCATTTATTTATCTGATGAAAAAAGATAAAAATGTATCTTTGAGATAAACAAAACAGATATGCTTTGCCTGAAAAGATCGTTGTTGTTTTTAATGGAAAGTCCCACTCTTGGCCTCTGAATACAAACTCCTCAGAATTCATTCTTAACAACAAATGGCTGCTCAGTTAAAGTTGCAATCTCTCTGTCAAGCTTATTATTACACTGATTGTTTCTTGTTGCTTGCGGTTCTTGAGCACAGTTATCAAGTCCACAAGAGGCAGCACTAATCTCAGTCAATTAAACCTCATTAAGCTTTATTAGGGGCCAGTAAGAAAGAAAGAGGCATTCATGCTCATTTTTGTTATAGCGAATAACTTTAGCTCATTGCGTCTAATAAATTGTTTTCTATAAAATATATGATTTCTACCTCTATTAGCCGACATTAGTATCCTCTTTGGCATAGCACAACTCCAGAATACTCATTAACAAGAATCTGAGGATGATCACCTTGTTTAGTAAAGCTATTATGGCAGAGCAATAATGTCATACAGGAAGTTGTTCATCTAATGCTGTTTCCACCGTGTTTACGCCTCAAGTCAGTAAATACCTCAGTTTTCTTTTTTGGATTAATTTGTTTTATTAGTTATTGCCTAATAGATGTAAAATGTCTTAAAATTGCTTACATAATATAAGCAGAAGTGGCTCGGTAACTTGTCATCTAAAAGTAGATCAAGTACATTATGATTATTTAGGACTATATATATATATATATATATATATATATATATATAATTTTTTATTATTATTTTTTTTTTCGTGCAAATATTTCTTTATATGCCACTAAACATTGGAGCTTTAAAGTCAAGCTTTAGTCGTTTAAAGTCATCTGGAGATTGAAAGTTTATTTACAGCTTTTATAAATATCATAATTGTACCCACTTTAATTGAACATTGGGTTAAATTCACTGTACTGTTTATAATGAGTTTATTTTAGTAATTTAACACACATTACATTATGTGTACGCAGTTGGCATCATTACCTATTGCTTTGTTTTTGTCAGTTTTTATAATCCGTGCGTAATTAACCTCTACATTACCCATTACATTTAAAGACAATTTGGGACTAGTTAAACTCATTACTCCCTCTAGAGAGTTGGAGCTATTTTATTCTTTTATTACAGAGACTTAATAATGTCATAGCAATTAGAGGATTGTTCATGCACCTTAATGTTTTCAGAACAAAAAAAAAATCATCCTTTTCCCAGATTCATTTTATGCTTCAGTCCCATGATTCTTCAACTAGTTCAAAATGCTGCTGCAAGATTCCTTCTTAACAGCCATAAAAGCTCCCATATCACCCCAATTCTGAGGACCCTTCATTGGCTGCCTAGTAAATTCAGAATTGATTTTAAAATCCTTTTATTTGTTTATTAATCTCTATGTGATCTAGCCCCTATCTATTTATCTGAATTGCTGCAACCATCCAGTGACCAGAACCTCTATTAGTCCCACATTCCACCTTTAAGTCTCTACTAAAAATGCACTTGTTTTCCATAATTTTAATTTTAATTTACATTTTTTTATTTGTAATTGTTAATTAACTGTTTTAACTGTGTTTTAGCTGTGTTGTTAGTTTACCTTTTCCCTTCCTTTTGAACCTCTGTACAGCACTTTGGTCAGTCGTGCTGTTGTATTAGTGCTATACAAATCAACTGAACTTGAACTTGAACTTGATTCTCATCACACACTTTCCTTCCACAAATGCAAATTTTCACCTTTATTTAATTGTTCCCTAATACACACCAGATGTTCATTAATATAAATGTATTCGAGAGTTTGCGTTGTCCCACAGGGCTTTTTTATAGATGAGAGCTTTATACTGTACGTGATTTAATACCATCCTATATCCAAAATGCATCTTGAAGTCCAGTACTATATTGTAAGAACCTCACTTTATATTTATATAAGATATATTTTGCTTCTCTTCCTCAGTGTCATTTGAAATGCCCCATTTTGCATAATTTTAAATATGGTGCAACCCTTATACTCTGTCTTCCCAAATTACACTTCTCTGTCCCTTGGGTTCATAAAGTCTCTTTCACAGAGAAAGAAAGCTCAAGGCTCCAATATAGCCAATCTGTACATGTAAAGCAATCACTCACCAGTTAAATCAAGCAGATGTACCAACCTGGTGAGCAATTCACAGAGTAATGAACTGTAAAGCCCATTTTGTCTGAGACGCTTTCCGGACATGTGACCGCAGTGAGATACACACTGGTCTCCGGTGTCACATTTGCTCTTGGGTTTATCCACAGTAGAGCCTGCAAAATGTTTCACTAATCTCATTCTCCCTCACTAGTCATACGCACTAGCCAAATAGCTGTCGCGCAGGACCGTGACCGAAACACCATCCAGAGACATTAAACTCATGCCCTCACAGACCTTTAGCTGACAAGCAGCATTCACCTGACCTTCACTGGTGCCTGTTGTAAGCAAACATAACATGTTCAGACTGTTAAGGTTTGTGACTATTGTTAAA
The DNA here is from genome assembly GCF_964197995.2 of Scardinius erythrophthalmus. NCBI lineage: Eukaryota > Metazoa > Chordata > Actinopteri > Cypriniformes > Leuciscidae > Scardinius > Scardinius erythrophthalmus. The sequence continues at coordinate 13,204,123 of NC_138232.1, read as the reverse complement.
ATTCATCAAATGCATTGTACAAAATTGCTACCTCAGAAAAACACAGATGTGTGCCTGTCTGCTGTCCTGAATATTGATGTCAATGCAGTGTTTCAAATAAACCAGAGGATTTAGAAGCAACTAAACAATGTTAATGCATGTCAAGTGTACTGTAATAACTAGGATTTAATAAAAAAAAACACGAGTTACAAGTATGTTATAAGACATACCACGTTCAGTCCTCTGTTTATGCAGTTAAGAGTGTCTGTTGTTTGCTGAGATGAGGAGGTGTTTCCTATAAAACTCAATTGCACCTCCAGAGGCCAGTTTATCAACACCTGGCAAATGTCTGGGCATTGTCAAAACAATCGAAAATGCAATCTAATTTTAACTGCATATTAAATTTTATAATAACCACAATTTACCATGCCAAGAAAACAGTAAGGATTTAAAGGTACTATAAGGGTGATTAATGTTGTAATTAAAAATGCTGTTTCATAAGGCTCTACATTTGGATAGACCCGCTTTCAGATGTCAGGTCATAGGACTAATCATGGCAGATGGACTTTCTCAAAGTGTCTATTTATGTCATTGAGGTCATATTCTTTATTTAAAAGATCCACTGCAGGTCTCCAAAGAGATAGGTTCAAAACAAACAACTGCTGATAGAGTAAATGAAAAAAGTAGGGGGGAAAAATAAACACTGCATGAAAGAAACAGCAGGGATTTTGTTGGTCGCACAATATTGTTTGAATGGGTTGTATTATTTACATCTATAAAATACAAATGCAATCTTTTCGCCAATATTTTGTGCCTATTTTTGCTTAAAATAATTTCATTTATTTGTTTGTTGACTTGTTCGTTCCTCCATTAGTGCTACATATAACCAGATGTTCCTCAGTTGCTATGGTTACTTTGCTGAGAAAATATCTTGCTCTGAAGGATGACTGTGTGCTTTGAAAGTAGAAATTGAAAAGGAAAAGAAAAAAACTTAATGTTAACCTATGGAATACCTGTATCTGTTGATATATGTACTGATGTTCTTGCAATCTCTATAAAAATACTACGAAAAGACATTAAAGGCACAACATAAAGTGTATGTAGAAAACCAGTAAATAAATTATTAATAGTTAATTTAACCATGTGTAACAGATTCATGTCAGTCTGTCTGAATGATAAATGTAAGTGCAGTACTAGAGCGGCCCTGCAATACTGAGTTGTAATGGCATTCAAACAAAGATGTGAAATAGAATCTAATGTTGACAATAAAGCACGATGTTAGTTCTACAATACAATGTTGGTCCATATACATTTAATAGATTTTACTCCCACTGGCACAAAACACTTGGCATCTTGTTTGAGGACAACTAGAACATTATAGTTCCCTCTAAAATCAACCAACATCCACCTCAAGATACCAAATATCTGTGGTATTCCAATTTGCAAAAGATAATCAAGACAGTCTATTATTTTACCACTTACATGTACATTGATTTTTTTAAGCAATATTACATATATAATATAATACCTGTCCACAGCATTATGTATCGATGTATCATGTGGTAACCAGAGAAACCAGCACCAAGCTTTCTTTAGGTCACGGCAGAAGCAGAGCAATGAACCAGACGTAGCTATTTAATTAAGCTGTCAGATCTGTTCAAAGTCAGTTCAAGGTCCATATGTGAATTTCAACTCGATTGAAAAGATCCATGAATCTAATCAGCTGGACATGATTCTATATTCTGTTATCTTTCGATCAATACCACCAAGTTTACCATCACTTTCAGATTACTTTCACATACCTTTTTAAATCCCCAACGATAACTCTCAAAGCCATTTTGTTTTTGAAAAGGTTTTGATTCTAATGGTTTGTGGACCTGAAACGATCAATAATTGCTCTGACATTTTTCAAATGTAATAGTACAATATGTCACAAGTTTGAACTCAACAAAGCACTGAGATCAAAGATTCAACTAAAATCATTTATTGGTTATGCCCCCAGTAAAACTAATAGGATGATGCATGATGCAATACAGATCGGAAAAATGCAATACACATCTCTTCAGATGTCAAATACACTGTCGTAAAAGAAGTCCATTGAATAGAACCTTGGAAGGTAAATAAATCCAAATGAGTCAGCACTTAGATGTCTAGACTCGTCTGCAACTGGATGACCAGAGCATTACCAGGAAAGACTTGATGGCATAGGTCCTCCAGGGTCTGAATGAAAGGACTTCTTGCCAATCTAAGGCCTTGTCCACACTAAGGGGCCGTTCACACAGAACGTGTTTTTCCATTACAATGTGCTACTTTTCCATTGTTTTTCTATCTAAACACGTACTAAGACGTGTTTAGCCTAACTGTTGCGCCCGCGTCTTTTGCAGGGTCACGCGTTTGTGAACTAGCCCTTTTGGCTCGCTTTGGCCTTCCGTCCACACTGAGATGGCGTTTTTGTCCAGCGAAAACTGAGCTTTTTGAAAACTCTTTCCCAAGTGGCTAAATTTGAAAACGCTGTTTTCACATTGTAGAGTGGACTGTAAAAAACGAAGGTAATTGTAAACGATGACGCATGTTTAGTCATGTGACGCAAATTGAACCAATAGATATGTATGTTGATACCTCTATTGTGCCTATTCACTTTCTCACTGTTGATAAAGATATGTTACTTTTTACACTCTTCATATCGCAGTCCTGCAAAGATGACAGAAAATGTACTCGTAATTGCTGTAATGCGGCAAAATATGAGAGCAGTTGCGTTTTAGACCAAACATATAATGGTGAGTGAGTGCGACCTGAACGCATCAGTGAATGGTGAGATATTTTGCTAAATAAAATGATCCTGCCAGAAGAATAGGATGAGAACTTTATTATGTCTGTTCCCTTTGTATAATCTCAGTAAGCTTTTATGAGGTTTTACGAATTTTTTAGCGTTTTGCGATAATTCGGTGTGGATGAGAAACTTTTGGAAAACGCTTGAAAGTGTGAACGGAGAGCGTTTTGAAACAAAAACACCGGTTAAAAATGTATACGGATTAATGTATGTAGTCTAACTTGCATCAAATCTTGGTATTGCTACAATAAAGGTGGACCTCTGTCATTTGCATCTAAGAGCCGAGCATCAGCTGCATACTGATTAAGCAGACTGAATGAACTGGCAGTGGTTTTGTGTCATTAGCTGCATTATATATAAATACTGTCACGATAAATATCACTTAAAAATACCATATGGTTTGTTAATTACTGATAATATAGACCAGTTGTTTGTCACATACAAAATCTGATTATACTTCGTCTCTAGCTCTAGAGACAGCTGGAGCTGATGTTACCTGGAGCTCGGGGCCCTGCATAAATAAATTAGAGCTTGAGGAGACCTTCAGGATCTACCATCCATGGCCTCCACTGCAACAGAAACCATCATAGAATAATTTATATAAATGTTCTAGCAGGATGAGCCGGGAATACACCAGATAGCTGGAAAAATGTTGAACTTGAGTGCAGCAGAGATTTTATTCAGCTGGCTAATAGGATAAATACTCACATTTCTAACAATACGAAAGCGTCCAGAAGTTACACTGTCAGCATAGCACATGTCATAGCACTATAAAAAAAAAAAAAAATAAAATGTTTTTGTGCTTCATTTTTTTTAAACAATTTGAAGATCATCATAAAAGTAATTAGGAGACAGAATGCCTTGTGTCAGAAAAGGTCAATGTACGTATAATGGGCAGAAAATGCTGGCATAACTGAATCAAACATAATCACAATGAAGCAAACAGTAGTCCAATATGATGAAGGATTGCAGTGAGCTGCTAGTGCTGTACACTATCGAGCTGTTTAGATCCAGTTTGCTGACTTCATAAATAATTCAGAAGGATATTCAGCACAAATTAATCTATTGAGATCTAGATAAAGAGACATATGCTCGATTCGAAACACAACCGCAGTAAGGGACAAAAGGGTCTCTTAGTAGAATATTATGTACTCTAATAGCTCACTCCCTTAGAGAAATCATCTAGAAAATAACTATATGACAGCTTGATTATCTGTGTTTATTCTTTAGCTCAAACATTCGTTACAGTGTTTATATAACTTTATATTATGATATTTTGTTTGTATATATTATGTAGAATTTTTGGGAAATGTTGTGAAACAATTATGAAAAAAAAAGAGTAAAAATGTGCTACTATTTAACGCCTTCACTGTTACCAAATTTGGAAGGCCAAAACTTTCTGTGACAGAATATTCTGGCTCTGCTAACACACACTGTCATCTATTTATATCCCACAGAGTTGTTGATTCATAGGGCGATATCTAGACAATAAGTATTTTGTAAGCTGCATTTGTCTCGTTCAGATTCTCTTAAAGGCTTGTCAAAGCCCTGATGTCTAAAAACATTATTAGTATTCACAGCCAGTTTTATTAGAGACAATGGGCTTGTCAAACTCAAACAGAAGCAATTTCATCTTCATCTTAGATGCTGGTCTATAATGTTCCTAATTATATAATGAAAAATTCAGTTTTGATAAGGATCTTGTCAAGGGTTAATTTATAGATACACTACAGTGTAAGTTAAGTCCCTTCTAATTAACAGATTTGGCCCCTTAAGTCCAGTGAAAACAAATTTTAAAGTTACAGTTCACTGGAAAAAAAAATCACATATTGTGACATACATCTGAGTGAAACCGATTATCAAAAAAGATAAAAGTGATCCATTTATTCTATCTATCGATTAGTAGAAAAGAGGATTTATTTTCAGATTATTGGTAGCAACTTGAATACTGTATCAAGCTGTTGTAAGAACTAGACAGTATGAGAATGCCTTTTAATCTAGGCCTATGTGAAATACGTTTGTCCATCCTAAACACGTTGCGAACATAACAATAATACACTAAAGCTTGTGTCTGTAGAGCATTAATTGAATGGATTTTCTGGATCACTACTAGGCCATCATCCAAAAAGCTGACTGCCAATCTCAATGTAAGTTTTTAGATCACAGAGTAAAAAGTCACAAAGTAATGCCATTAGCTTTTAGTCGATTATACTTTACTGTGTCCTCTCTGAAAAGATACAGCAGAATTGCTGCATATCAACTGCAGCAATCTCCAAAACCTATAAAAAGCAATCCTGGTAAAGGCTATGTTCATTTAAAGGGTTAGTTCACCCAAAAATGACCAGAATTAAGTTAGGCTTTTGTGGTTGGCTGTCAGGGCCATCAGGGCCTCTGGCTCTGTCAAAATCAAAATATATATTTTTTATAATTAAATTAAATGAATGTGTGTCTGAACGTGTCTAATTCAATTAATGTCTATTTCAGTACGTTACGATTATATTTCCAGAAAGAATATGGTTATTTTTTGTGAGGCTGAGAGCTGGATGGATTTTCCATGTCATCTAAAAGCAGCTCCGTGGACCAGCACTAGTAGGCTATAGCTAGCCTTCCATTGAAGCTGCCATCATAACAATTTTGGGAAAAAGAACATTACAATGTCCAGAAATCAATTTCAATAGTGCATTGGGTCATTTTGGGTACATTTGTTATTAAATAAGATCTACAAACATCAAATGGTCTAGTGGTAGAACTTTTGCCTAATATGTCAGAGGTTACAGGTTCTAATCCACACTTGTATTGTTTTTTTTGTTTTTTTTTTCATCAAAACCGAATATGTTCATCAGCGGTTGTATATCAAGCAGGGACACATCTGTTTGCATTTTGTTTTGTGATTTCACCGGAACGAATTAGAGAGTCTCCGCAACGTTAAGAGATTGAAGCCAGTCCGAGTGAAGACTGTGCTCGAGCCACAAGAGAACACTATATCCACGCCTCTGTTAGCAGCAGCAACGAACACTCGGCAATGAACGGATCTTATTTAACAAACAAACGATATTATTGCCCTACTCGTTAACTGGAGATGTTTTATTTATTTGTATTAGTTACATCTGTGCCGAGAGATGTTTCAAAAAGTGGTGGGGACAATATCGACCCTGGCAAGAAGTGGTGGGGACATGTCCCACCCGCAAATTACGCCTATGCACTGTAGCTGTTATAATGCACAGTGGTGTGCGTGTGCGCTATGGTCCTTATTTTTAAAGTCTCCAAGTGTCATGCTCTTAACCCTTCAAATTGTTCCTTTATATAAGAAAATACAGCATGCCAATTTTTATGGCAGTAACATAATAATTACTGGTAGCTCAATAGCTTTAAACTTTCAGAGATTTTGATGATTTTCGTAAAATTGGTTTTGAATTGGTATTGTACCTGGCTAGTAAAATTCCAAAAAAATCTCCATAAAAGCATCTATTGCACCATATATTCCTAAATATGTATTTTAGATACATATCTCAGTTTTACTTATTGTAGAAACTAAATCCAAATTAATCCATCCATGACCCGGTTTAGCAGATTTACCTTTCCTGGTGGAATCAATACATATTTCTACTGATGATCACCTTGGTTATTGTTTGGGTTTAGAGCACATTTTTTGGTTTAAAAAATTACATTACGTTCCTTGAAATTGACCCGGAACTTTGGCACAGGCACAGGCAACCATACATGTAATGAAAGTAGTCAATGATCAGGCCAAGAGAGGAGTGGCTCTGATTCAATAATACAATGGCTATCTCACACACTCTGAAGAACAATAGCAGTTTCTCCTTCATATGGTGGAAGATCACCAACGGATCTATCCAGACTGCAAAAAGTCAACACTGGCTGCTGAGCATCAGAAATGAGGGATTGTTGAAAACTTTGTGCTTTTTTTGAGATTGTTGTCATTGTTGTCATTGTTGTCATGTCAGTGTTACTCTGATTTCAATAAAATGTAGTTCATTTGCAGCATCTTTTAATATTACTTGCATATCACTATAACGCCGCACAGCTTAACATAGGCAATCTTCCACATGATACCTCTAAATATCATTTTTTGGTCAACATTTTTGCATATTTCTAAGAGGAACAGTTTAAGAGGTTAAGACACTAACATTTTGCAAAAAAAAAAAAAAAAAAAATGGACTTGATAAGGACCACCCTAGTGTGCGCTGTGGTTGAAGATCAACTGTCTCGTTGGTGTTACACAGTAGTGGATACAGTGCATGATTGTATTTGTATGTATGATTTGTTAAATCATATTCAGTTGCTGGCTGCAGTTCACTTAACAGCCACTGGTTTCACTAATAACAAGGCTTTCTGAATTCTCTGAATCATTAACTCAATCTGATGTAATTTCAAATCTGTGTGACTTTCACTGAGGGTGAATATCATTGCTTTTTTGAATATCATAGCTTTTTTCTTTATATTGAAAGTGAATGTGGTATGAGGCTGTCAAGTTCCAAAATTAGATAAAAGCACCACAAAAGTTTCATAAAAATTGACTCGTATGTCCTCTGAAGTCATACAATTCCTTTGCATGAGAAACAGACAAAAATAAAATATGCTTCCGTTAAAGGCATCATGTCAGGTTTGATGTCAGTGACAGTGACAAATCTGACATGATGCATCATCTGCAATAGTTTTTGAATTACTGAATTACTGTCACGTTTTGGGTTTTGTTTCTTGTTCTTGTCATTGTCATGTTTCTGTGTCTTGTCATGTGATTCCCTGTTTGTCATGTGATCCTGCCATGTGTCTTGTCATTGGTTAATAGTCTCGTCCCGAGATGGCCGCCGCCGTTCCAGAGTCTTGTCCCAAGAAGATTTTGGGGAGGGGCAATACGTGCCTGATTAAGGCCTGGCCCCCTGAACCGCCATGGCCCATTGCTATGCTGGCACCACTCTGGATTCCTGCACTGCCGGCTCCGCCCTGGTCCCCTGCACTTCCGGCTCCACCACCCTCCTGAACTATTGTTTTTTGGTTTTGTTGGGCAACGGGAGCCGCCCATAGAGGGGAGGCTATGTCACGTTTTGGGTTTTGTTTCTTGTCATTGTCATGTTTCTGTGTCTTGTCATATGATCCTGCCATGTGTCTTTTCATTGGTTAACAGTCTGATCATTGTTCACAGGTGTTCCTTGTCTTCTAATTAGTCTTTAAGCCCTCATGTTTACCCTGTGTCTTTGTCAATATTGAATGTTTCCTGTCGATGTTCTTGTTTTGAGTTTCCAGTTTCATGCCTCGTCATGCCTTTGTTTTATGTTTGATCACATTTTGTTAATAAATTGCATTTGGGTTCTCACTTCAACTTGCCTCCAGTGGACTAAATCATTACAATTACCACATGGCCTCAAGACTGAGCTATTAAGTGATAACTTTTTATTCCTCGCTCTGCAGTGGAAAGCTGACTGAATGCTCACCATTAATATTTAAGAGAAACTTGTATGCAATATTCTCATGCAATATCCTCTGGGAAAAGGTATTCTCCCATTTTACCTATCAATCAGCACTCTCATTTATATTGAAAAATGAGAAAAATACAGAGTAGTGAATAAATAAGTGTGCTCACTTTATACTGCTGATGCGGCTACCGCCTCTTAAAAAGGGATAAAAGGCTGTATATAATGAAAAACTTATGTACACATGAATCTGTTCATGCTCATGGGGGCATGTTCAATTTATGAATACATGTGTCTGCATGTATTTTAGAATGCATCTTAAATCCTTGTTTTATGTACCATCATATAGCAATCCATAATGAAATAAAGAATACTGAAAGCGTAAATAACATCACTGTAATTCTAAATGTATCCAACATGTTAAAGCTGGGAAAATAACTTCGTAGAGAGACCCTTTACCTTTGGGATCTCTGAGGTGAGGCTATTTCTGATCAGATCCAGGAATTATTACACAATAAAAGCAATTAAATTGGCATTTGTGTAAATTATTACTCTTTTTTTTTTATTTGCACACCACAGTACCCAGCTCTTCAAAGCTTGAGGTTTTTTTCCATTGCAAAGTAGTTTCTCAGCATGTACTCCAAAAAATTTGTGCTTCAAAATTGGTACACTTGGGAAATTCAGATTAGAATCCAGCGCAGATGCAATATGATTAAAATCCTTTCAAAATATGTGAGAATTATTGTGAAATATGCATGCTTTGTTTGTTGTGTAAAAATGTCTTATTTTCTATTATCACTCTAAAGTGCACTCCATGGCATCATTTCTCTCAGCTTTGGTCTGTTGAGGAAAACACAGTATCTCAGAAATTGATTTTGCATCGAGAAGTATAGAGATCTTGATCCCTGGAGTAAGTGCTGGTCAGCTTCACCCTGATCCTGATGCTGTGGGAAACAATGTAGTTGATAAATGAGAATGTAAAGTGTCAGATGGTGTCTCGATTGGCTTTGCCATTTGACTCTCTCAGGAGTCATTTTGATACTGCTGAAAACAATGAAGCCTAAGGTTAACGTATAAACGATTGAGAATGCATTATCTTTGTCTGCCTAATGATACAGACTCGTAAAATTCATCCTTGTCTAAATCAATGGTGTGTGTTTGGGGAGGAGCAGTTTGTTTGACCAATAGCAGACCGTTTTCCAATCGGTGACAGTAGTGCAGAAATCACACAGGTATTGTTTGAAAGGCGAATAAAGGACAAGTTCTAACTCTGTGTGCAGCAGAGCATAGTTTATGTTGCCTGCATTATGAGTTGTAAATCTATACATTTTCTCCCCTCTTTCCACTAAGATAAGAGACCCGTACTATAGTGTTTTGTAAACACATCATATTTTCAGCTATACTGCAGTTTGTTCTGACCTCTGCAGAGGGGAAATATAGGCTGCGAATAAACACAGCAGAGAGCTAAGAATTAGAGTATAGTCCATTAAATCTGTGTTTTATAAGGGCTTTAAATAACTGTCTGTGTTGTCAGAATACTGCTCTAAAAGCAGTTTCAAAATTGATTGGGTTGTGCGTTTAGTGGTCTGTGTTCTTAAGTAGCAGCTAATAATAAATATCAGATTGCACATTAAACTGACAATATGGCAATACATAAAGCAGTACAAATGAATGTTGCAGTAATTTACAGGACCTATATGTTCCAATTCACTTTCAAGATGTAAACCTGCATGTCAAACATGGATCTGGGAGTCATTTCTCATCCTTCCTTTTTCACAACGATCAAAGCAAGCGGACCCAACTCAGTTCTACATGCATCTGGATTGGAGGACCATATTCTCTTAGTACCACTAAAAAATTTTAAACAAATACACAGTAATTTCACACAAAATATGCAATTTTTCTAGACTTTAACTTGGGCAACAGTTTTTCAAACATAAACACAACTAAAAATCAATGATTTTGTGATATAATGGTTGATCACATGATTTGTCCATTTATCATGTGTCGTATAGGGGAGACCAGTAGTAACATATATAGTAAGTATAGTAGTATAGCAATAGTAACATGTGCCTAACCTGTGGAGGTACTGTCTAAATGAGTGAAGACCCTATAACTCGGGCTGGACGGTTCTTTGCATGTTGCTGAGTCAAAGTCTGTAAGAGCTGCCATTGTTTGGTGCTGTGGTGCAGTTTTTTGATTTATGACCGTGCACTGAAAGTGCTGCTTATGGCTTTCCCAGGATACTGAGTCTTGGGGAAAACCTATTAACTCATTTTAGAGCTATATCTACAATAATTGTATCACTGAATCTTGTACACAGAGAGAGAGAGAGAGAGAGAGAGAGAGAGAGAGAGAGAGAGAGAGAGAGAGAGAGAGAGAGAGAGAGACAGAAATTGTACCCTCTGATCCACAAATATATTATACACAAGTAAATGATACTGTACACTTCCTTAGAGGGGTCATATTATGAAAAATTGGATTTCCCTTAATCGATCTTTTTAAAAGAATTTAATGGTTTAATGAACTGAAACTTTCTCAAAACCTCCTATAAGTGAGAATTCCCAGAAAACACACTAATACCAACTCAACGTAGCTAAACAAAAATAAAATGAAACATATTAGGCTGTGTTGCAGAATTTTAGTCAAATTTTGTATTAGGCGTCTTTAACTATGTGTGTGGAAGTAAAATAATGACAAATTTTTTTGAACATTTTTATGGGCTGAAATTCAACATGGTTCTATATTTAAGCTGTGAATATTTCAATTCAAAACATTTCACACACCTTTTCATTTTTAAAAAATTCAATAATCCATATTCACCTTTCAGATTCAGATTTCTGAAAACTCGTTTTTATGAATGAATGACTCTCTCACCGTTGCACTATCGTTTTCTTCGTCAACAGCCGCTTGACACCCCCTGATCCCTAAACCCACCCCTAAACCTACCAATCTCCATCCCTTAGATCTGGATCCAACTCCGCCCCCTGGATCTCGTGTACTGCAGTGAGGTGCTATTAGGCGTCATATACTGACGCTTTTGACATTTCGTCTACACCGAACGCACATGGCACCCTTTAGCGTCAATATGAGACGCAGATAGATATGGGCCAGAAGGCGCCTCCTAGCGGTCTAACCTTAACCCTACCCCAGACCTAAACCTACCCATAACCGAACAAAGCTCTGTGCGTGTCATATTGACGCTAAAAGGTGCCATGTGCGTTCGTTGTAGACGAAATGTGAAAAGCGTCATTATATGACGCCCTAGGATGAGAATGCGTTGGATATTCCTGCCGTTCCCGGGTATGAAATGTTGAATTTTCTGTCGAATTTGAACCACTGAATTTGTGGAAGCGAATTTGTAAATAGAAATAAAATGGGCGGAAAATGGCCTGTCGAATAATATTGGTTGTATTTTTAAACAGAATTAATATTTTGGAAGTGAAATCTGAAAGGAGAATATGGATTATTGAATTTTTAAAAATGAAACCGTGTGTGAAATGTTTTGGATTGAAATATTCACAGCTTAAATATACAACCATGTTGAAAAAGCAAGCAGGGTCAATGCAATGCATATTTTTAAGTAGTGCAGTTCAACAGGCTTTTTTGTTTCAAAAACATTTGTCATTATTTTACTTCCATAACGATGTACTTACATTAAAAAATAGTTAGGTACTTGTATTGCAAACACTTTTCCTGCTATTGAGGTGGAATACTGGTAAAGTTAGGGAGTGGTTTGGTGATATGGTGAGGTTTAAGGATGGGTTAAAGTGTAAGGGAAAGGTCAACAGATAGATGTAATTGGAAATAACATGCAGGTATTTTTACAACACAATGTATAATTTGATTGTGTATATGTACAAAGGCCTGTGATTGCAAGAAGACTTGAGAGGGTCTTGAGGGTTTGATTTGACATTTAATTAATGAATTATCTCATTCCTGAAACACACCATGAGTTTGTGAAAGACATCCTTGGATAACTGAGTGTTAAGATAATGACTAGAGTGGTTTTGAAATCGCATCTCAGCAGGAAAAGAGGATAATATCCTCTTAGGGCTTTCAAAGAGAGGCTTCTCTCAGATAGAGGTCAAAGTTCTGGCTCAAATTCTGCTTTGTGCTGCGCTGGATGTTTTGGTCATGCTATTTTCAGAAAACTTTTGTTTCAGAAAACATGTTTTTCTTGCTTTTGCACACATATACATCATACAGTATCAGCATTTTATAAGTTTATTTTCAGCCTGTGTCAGAAACACAGAGAAAAATAAAACATTAAAGGGGTGGTTCGGGATTTTTGACATCGGACCTCATTTTTAAGTCAGCCTGGTTGTTATTCATCAGTGGAGACATTTTTTTTTTAAAAATTATCCAGTCCTTATATTTGGATAGTTAGCCGATGCTAGGCTAGCGCGAGTCAAGGGTAGATGTTAGCCAGCCATTAAAAACCGTTTTACCCACTCCACAGTGCACCAAACGCAATTCAATTATAACACTAGACTATCGATGCAAATGTCCGTTGAGAGAATAATGTTAGAAATCAAACTTACCTTTCATCACATTGCATTAGTTATAATTTGTTCCCTGTAATCATAAGCCTTGTCTACAGCAGCAGCGGAGTGATATTGATTACCTAGGCAACCGAGTGAGCCGGTACACACATGTACTGCACTCACTGTAGTGCGCTTCTTTTCTGTGTTTACTTTTTGCCGCATTACTAACTGGAGCAAAGTAAAATTCTGCAGCTGCTGAGAAACAGTTCCTTTGGGATCATTGAGATGAAAGGTAAGTTTGATTTCTAACATTATTCTCTCAACGTACATTTGCATCGATAGTCTAGTGTTATAATTGATTTGCGTTTGGTGCACTGTGGAGTGGGTAAAACGGTTTTTAATGGCTGGCTAACATCTACCCTTGACTCGCGCTAGCCTAGCATCGGCTAACTATCCAAATATAAGGACTGGATAATTTTTTTTAAAAAATGTCTCCACTGATGAATAACAACCAGGCTGACTTAGAAATGAGGCCCGATGTCAAAAATCCCGAACCACCCCTTTAAAACTTACAAAATGTATAATGTTCAACAATTAATTACTTATATATTTTTTCAGATTATATATATGATCATTTTCTTTGTAACACATGCTGTAAGACACCTACTTCCAGTTCCATAGAGGTGAATTATAACTCAATTTTGGTCTTGTAAAAATGTCTCCTGATTTATGAATCATATGCCTTTTTGTTTTTTTTTAGGAACTCCATGTTCCAAAAAGCCCTATCTAGAAGTTTATGTTCTCTTACTGATTCATCTGAAAGTCAGTGTCACCTTGTACATGGGCAGACAATAGACCAGGGCCTGTCTAAAGACCTAAAAGAGGCTCCATAAATTGCCAACTAAACCAATTTCAACAGGAGGGATCAAGGAAATTAATAAGACATTTCACAACTATAAATCAACTAAACTCCATTCTCCGAACCAAATTCTCAAAAGCCTATACCGATTTGTCGAATAAATGACCATTTCTGAAAAACCTTAAACAAGTTCAGGCAGTTAGACACATGTTTGCAAATATCCTGCACTCTTTTTGCAAAACTCTAAACACATTCTCACTCATTAAAACACATATTGCACTGTGATTTGTGTCACAAAACACTACGCACAAGAGGCAAAAGTTAAACACAACTACAACACAGTTGTCATCATTTATACACACAACATTATTTCTAATGATGTGATCAGACCAATTATGAGCCAGTTCAGAATGCATAGGTGACACAGGTGCAATTAATTTTAATACGAACAATTGATGGAAACAATCTGAGAGGGAGAGGAGGAAGATGTGTAAGAGGAGGAAGAGGATGAGGACAACCCTTACGCAAAAGTTAATTTTATGAAGTATACTTAAGTAATGTTCAAGTATATTTTTAAGACTACTTTTTGTAGTAAGTATACTAATTTCAATGTGTACTTGTAGTAAACTTGTACGTGTACTATTTCAATACTTCTTGGGACTAAATTGGCCCACTTTTAGTATATAAAAGTATAAGTTTAAGTGTACTATAAGTGTAAGAGTAGTAAACTTTAAGTACACAACAGTTTCTTGTTTGTAATGCATCTGTACTACAAGTAAACTTATAAGTATACTAGTAGTTTACTATTTTAATACAAGTAGTACATTTTTTGTTTATGAAAGTACACACTGAAGTACATACTAGTTTAGTAGTTTATACTACAAGTATACTTGTAAGTTTTCTTTAAGTGAACATAATATTATACTTATAGTTTACTATTTATACATTATTTTTGCACTTGCAGTATACTATGTTCAAATTAAGATATTTTTTATACTTGAAAAATACCTTTAACTGTAGGCTACTTTAATTTTAATGTTTTTAAAACATTTTATTAGCTTCATGCATCCTTTTTTATCAACACTTGAATGTCAGTAAGTTTCATAAAGAAAGGCAACATTTTAAACAAAAAAGTTGAGAAAATCACATTTTTGTCAAAGACTACGCCTTGATCAGATTCAGAACGAGGATCAAAACACAGATGGAGTAGATCGAGTCCAACACCTCCAAGGCTCCAATTTTCAAACAAAAATTCTGATAAGCAGAATTAGAAACATATCTGTATTCAATATTCAATATCAATATTCTAATCAATATTTTCAAACAATGTAAGTTTCATAAGACTGTATATGAAAAACTACTCGATCAAAAGAGTTAACACAACTACAAGCCAGGTATACTTTGAATACTTAATTATACTTTTAAGTATATATCAATCAAAAGATTGAGTACAAGTACATGCCAAATATACTTGGACTTTTCTCTCAGTATAAGTCAAGTACACTTAAGTGTAATTTTAAGTATATTTCTGAGAAGTACATAAAGTATATTTTTGAGAAGTATATAAAATGTAGACTGAAAGTATACTTTCTTATTTTCAGTTTAAAAGAAGTAATAGAACACTTGAATAAACTTATTTTTTGTAAGGGAAGCAAGGACAGTGTTGTCAAGGCTGGATGTGTAAGATTGGAAGGTTATTCCCTTTGCCTGGCAAGACACAACATTGCCTGTGATGTGGATAAAGTCCTCAGGCCAGAGCCAGAAGGAAGACACGATGTTGAAGCAGAATGAATCTCTCATTGATCTTGATTTTGCAGTTGCACCACATACTGATTTGAGTGCACCATAACATGCTTTTCATTTAGTTTTGTTTGAACTTTTTGGTTTTTGCAGTTGGACGGCAGTATTTTTAAAGTATGCAAGTGCTGAATATACATTAAATACATATAATATACATTCAGTAGCCTACTATTCAATATACAGTAAAATACTATACTTGCAGTGCATACAACAATATATTCACCATACTCAGATGCAATTACCAAACTTTTTTTATACAATATAATTTTTTTGTAACGTTCTGGATGCTGTGTTCTCCATTTTTTTAACTAGTGTCTAATTAATGTTCTGTAGTGCTTATTTTATTGACTCATGTGCGTATGATCTGAAAGCATTGTTTGATTGAGTACAGGTGAAATGGTTTTAAAGCAATTGTTTGACTTTGCCAGAAGAGTCCATGGTTTTGTAAGTTTAGTTTGAAAATTTGAAGGTTTCAAGAAGTGTGTCTTAGCTTTTGTGAAAAACTGTAATAGAAATTACTAATGTATAGTTACTATGCACTGAGAAAATCAAAGCATATATATATATATATATATATATATATATATATATATATATATATATATATATATATATATATATATTGCCATAATAATTATTGTAAGACTTTGCCTGTCATGTAGAAATGTGATGTCATATTTTTGTTATTAATAATTCTGTAGAATACAGAAGAAAATGTCTTGTTTTTACTTCTTAAAAGAGTATAATGCATCCAAAAAAGGACGAAAATAACTAAATGTGTCCTTTTCATGCCTGAAACTCAAAGCCTGAGTGTTATTACACTATGACAAAGTTCAGCTTTTGGTGTACAGGAAAGTGTCCATCTCTGTGCAATGACGCATTTGACAATACCGTCCCTCACACAGGAAAATAAAGTAATTCAGCATTGTGTTCCACTGAATAACAAGTAATCTTCATTCTAGTGTGCGTCAGAGTAAAACACTAGGAGTGAATCTTGTCCCTGTCAGAACTGAATGTTACCTTGATGAACCTCCTGTCTCTGACTCAGAAGATGCTTCTGTACCCTGTGATGCATGCGACCGATTTCACTCATTACAGAGCCAACCTGGAGCGCCAGAATTATTTTATTATTTTAACAGACATAATTGAGAAATTAAAAAGAAAGGTATAAGCACTGAAGCAGTTACACTGTCAGAGTTACACTTCAAGGTTACACTTCCCGTCTCTTCATTGCAAGGAATAAAAAAGGTTTCCATGGTTAAAATTTCCATGGTTACTCTGTATGGTTTCGCAAGACATCAGATATAATTAAGTAGAAATAACCCAGTTTGCATCCCTTATATTTAGAAGTATATGAACGAGCAGCAGAGGAATAATTTCCAATCAGCAAAGGTCACAACCAAAAAAGCCAAAACAATTACCTTGATTGTCTTTCTGAAAGATTGATCCATGAAAGTCTATTATGTCCAGTGGCACCACATTAAACTGACAATGAGAGGTTCCACACAACTGGACTTTATTGATTGTGAAGCTCTGAGCTGTTTTTGTTTTGCCCATTGGAAATGTAGTTTAGCATGATTTGTCAGACATGCTCGTGAACACTATTACGACTGGAGCACAAAGTTTGATTAAAGGAGAAAATAGCTTTGACAAGGATGAAAACAGCACTCAAAAACAAAATAACAAAAAACAGCAAGCCCCGTAGATTGATTGTATGATTTCTTTTACGTTACAAATGGCTTTGGGTAAAGTCCAAGATAAAAAGTTTTTTTAAGAGGTGGTTATAATGAACAAAGCTGCACTGTGTAATGGATTACAAAGATAGAATCAAGGGAAAGAGAATAATTACTCATACAGTGTGTTAAAATGTGCAACAACAAAAATAAACCTAATACCTAATACAAATATTAACATAATACCTTTTGTCCTACATAACCATAATTACAATCATTGGTCATTTAAACTTTTTGAGGATGTCTGATCTCTAAAGCCAACTGCTTTCTTAAACCAAATGGATGGCTCAAAGTTTAACAGAGTAATTTTCCACTTGATCTAGCTGCATATGAACTGGCACATCTTCACAAAGACACTCTGAGGAACGAAATGTGTCATCATCCAGTAATTACACCTATAACATTTATAATATGATGCATAGTACTGGCCAAAGACACTTTTCATTATTTTGTACCTGTGCCTATGCGATGGGAAGAGATTGTTATTACCCATTTAAGTGAAATATGAAAACTATTGAAAGGAACGTTGTAAATCAAAATAAAAACGGCACAATAAATCTCTGGGGATGAAATGGCTATTCATTATCAAAACATTTAGTCAGTCCTGTAATAGCATGACTCATATAAAGTAAAGCCTTCATTTTATCAAACTGCTCAAAGGTCAGCTTTTAAGCAGGTTTTTGTGGTAGTGTGTAAATACAATTTCAGATTCCACTTTTTATACAGGTACATTGCATATATAAAGCATTTGAATGTTTACCAGCCAGTGGCAATTGTGGTCATAGGAAAATCAAATAATGTGCAGTACTGATCTATTCATCCATATTGTGAAAAATAAAAAAGCACGATGGGGACTTTTTTCAATCAGATCAATTGAATGAAGGTAGATCTGAATGTGAGATTATGGTTAATTGTAAGAAAGGGGAAGACTGAGTTATGACATTTTGATTAAAAATTACCAGGTCAAAAATTTGGCATGTGGATGATAGATGAATGGTTCACAAAATCAATAAGATGCATTTAGAAAATAGATGAAAATAGGGTGAATTTCTATTTCATGCAGACTTAAAGACAGTAGGCAGTTTAAAATGGACTAAAACAAAATATATGCCACAGTATTAAGAATGAAGGATATGTAAACTTTTGAACTGGTTCATTTGTGTAAAATCAGATATTATTTTGTCTTGTGGACTGCAAGCAATTTTGCGTTTAAAAGACGTCTAACAGTCGTCCAAACACAGCCCAGATGTCTAGGCTAAAACAAGTCAAAATTTGGGCTGTCAGTGAATATGTAATAGAGTCTAAACCATCGCCTAAGAATAGACTAGTCATCAATTAGAAAAACAAAGAAATGAAATGAGTGAAGAAATTAAACCAAACCTTGTAATCACCGTTTCCTTTGCTTACATGAAGCAATATCATACATCTCGCAAGTTATTTTGGCAAAAACGACATATAACGAAATTCAAGGTTATTTTGGCCAGAAGTGTGTTACTTGCAGCCGGACTATATCGGGTCTATAGTTAACCTAGACGGTGAAATGACGGCTATTGCTGGCTGGGGCTGTTCAGGACAGTACTAAATATGACCACAAACGATTGTTACTAGCATAGTGCAAAGTGGCAGCTAACACTAGTCCATTTAGACTAACATACGATGTTGTCTGCTTAAACAGTTCACTTGCTGGTCATAGTTCTGAAATTACATATATGAAACTGTGGGAATAGCTAATTATATAATCTCAGGTCAGGAGAAGAATTAGAAGGAGTCGCTGTCACCACCAATCTACTGTGAAAATGTTGCAAAGTAGCATCATCTTTGAGATAGGCTTGTGTGTGCAAATCAATATCTTCTCTTTTGGCAATGTGAAAACTGGAAAGCAGAGCATGAAAGGAGCCTGGCAAGATCAAACATGAATCTTGATGAAGGAAAAAACATTGTCACACAAGAGGTGCAATTTCAGCTTTGCTCATGTTACAATTTACTCTATTACTAGCCTGTAACACGTACACATACTGCCCCCAAACTGTACGAGCATATTAAACAATAGGCTACTTATTTATTTAAAAAAAAAACATAATGAACTTTACACCTGACCCTTTAAGAGATTAGGGATGACATTTTGTATGCGCTGTCTAGCTTAAATGGACAGTATTATGTAGAGTTTATGACTCTGAGCACAACCTTTGTCACTGAATACCTGCGTTAATGGTGTTGTGCTGCCTGTGTGTACATTTTGCTATATGGACATTTGAGTCAGCAAATAACATAATTGAAGTGCTTCTTTCATTTGATCCAGAATACTGTATATGCCTTGTGGCAAGATCGTGGAAAACAGGCATTGAAATATAGTGACAAACAAAAAGGCAATTAATATGCTTTCTGACAGTTTCATGCCTTAACTGAATGCCATTTATCAGTAAAAACTGGAAATATAAAAAGCTAAATTGGCTGTCAAGAATTCAAAAATATTTGCCATCCTGATTTGCCAATATTTGCACCCAGAAAAAAAAAATCTTCAATTGCTCAGGAAATTAAGAGACAACAAATTAGCCTTGTCAGGACTAGTAATGTAAGCATCATGTCATGCCCATCGTAGAAATAAATTTAAGCCTGATAAATACTGCAGAGAAATAATTACTTCTCAGTTCAAGCTGTCCTTGCAGCATTATTGATGTATTTGTAAGATCGACTCATTCGATATGTCTTTTAATATTCATCTTCCAATTACATGTGTGGACTTCAAAGTGATTGCTTATGGAGTACAACCATCAAAGACGTTCAGAAACAAGACAAAACAGACAGGGAGAGACTACAAATGGCTTTTAATGGGTCTGGCAGCACAGACAAAAGATCGGATGTGATCCCTTTAGAATTAAAAACACTTAGGCAATCTCTAGTCAATATCTAGTATTTAAAATACTAAACTGATCAATGAAAGACATTATGAGGTGGCTTTGCATCTTTGATGCAGAAAATAAAGACTGATTGTGTGCTTGTGCATTACTTGAGAACTCAGAGGGTTTCTGTTTTGTTTAGCCCCACTACCTCATCAAACTATAATTACAAAAGGTAGAAAGACAAAAGCAGCAAATCTCCAGAACTTTGAATGAAAAGATGGCAATTAATGTTTTTCAAGCATAACTGTCAAGCATAAAGTAATTGATCTTGTCTCGTCCACATGTGGCATCACTGTTGTTCCTGATTGATCTTGATCAGACTCTTACTTTTTTGGATGCTGTTTAAAAAACAAAACAGGTTGCATGACATTAGATTTAATGAATATTGAGCAGAAAAATATCTAGGTTTTAACAGGAAATTGAAATTGGTATTTGGTTTAATACAGGGTTTATACATGTACACTACTATTTAAAAGTTTTGGTTTGGTAAGATTTTTGTTTCTGAAGAAATCTCCAATGCTCAGCAATGCTGCATTTATTTGACCAAAAGTACAGTAAAAACAATAGGCTAATATTTTTATAATTTACAGAACTTAACCATTTAAAACAACATCTATTTTAATATTTTAAAATGTGTTTTATTCATGTGATAGCAAAGCTAAAATATTATAGTCTTCAGTGTCACAAGATCCTTCCGATATCATTCTAATATGCTTAGGAAAAACATTTCTATCATTATTATCAATGTTGATTATTTGATGAATAGAAAGTTCACAAGAACAGAATTGATTTGAAATAGAAATCTTTTGTTTGTGAAAACCTGTTTGTGGTTTGTCCCTCCTCGGAAGACTGTTGGAAAATTCTCACCACTGCCGACCGGGAACAACCCACAAGCCTTTCAGAGATACTCTGACCCAGTCACCTTGCCATAACAATTTGGCCCTTGTTATCAGTCACTCAGATTCCTGCCCATTTCTCCTGCATCCAACACGCTGATTACAAGAACTGATTGTTTGCTTACCATCTAATCTACCAAGAGCTTAACATGTGTCTTGGTTAGGAGATGATCAACGACATTTGCTTCACCTGTGACTGGTCATAATGTTTTGGCTCATATACACACACACATACATACACATATATACATATATATATATAAAAACAATACCATCTGCCTAATATCTTGTAGGTTCCCCCTTATGCAAAGGTAAACGACACATATGCACCCAGCCATCCACCTGATCTAAAAGATGATTCATTCAACTTTCCATTGCTCCATTGCAACCATCTTTCATTGCTCCATGGTCCAGATCTGACACGCATGTGCCCATTGTAGGCACTTTTGGTGGTGGAGAGGGGTCATCATGGGCACTCTGACTGGGGATGGCTACGCATGACCATGCAGCAAACTGTAATGGACAGTGTTTCCTGATAACTTCCTATCATGGGCAGCATTACGTTTTTCAGCAAATTGAGCTACAGTAGCTCTTCTGTGTGATCGGACCAGACGGGCTAACCTTCACTCCCCACATGCATCAATGAGCCTTGGGCACCCTTGACCCTGACGCCAGTTCACTGTTTGTGCTTCCTTGGACCACTTTTGGTAGGTACTACTACTAACCACTGTATACCAGGAACACTCCAAAGTCATGCCGTTTTGGAAATGCTCTGACTCAGTTGTCTAGCCATCATTATTTGGCCCTTGTCAAAGTCACTCAGATTTTTTTGCTTGCCCATTTTTCCTGCTTCCAACAAATGAAATTCAAGAATTGACTGTTCACTTTCTGACTAATAATGATATAATCCAGGGGTGCCCAATCCTGCTCCTGGAGATCTAACTAATTGCAGAGTCCAGATTCACTGCAACTCTAAATTGTAATTATCAAGTGTTCCTGAAAATCTTAATTAGCTGGTGCAGATGTGTTTGATCAGGGTTGGAGCTGAACTTTGCAGGAAGGGGTGTGTGTGGGTGTGTGTGTGTGTGTGTGTGTGCGTGCGTGCGTGTGCGTGTGCGTGCGTATGTGTGTGTATGTGTGTGTTTTTATTTTTTCACCCTATAACTGAAGGTTAAGGTTTGTCCTGAGTTCACTAGCTAGCTGATACGGAGAGCCCCACAATCTCTGCCAACTGGTTGAAACAGCACATGGCCACAAGGCCAGCAATTTAAGGCTCCTTGCAGACAGTGGTTCTATAAATGCAGTGAATATTAGCATATTTAGTCTTTTTTTTTCTTTTACCTCACAAAATGGCAGATAATTAACCTACGGTTTTCAGATAGAATGGAGGAGACTGAAGATCTATAACTCTCAGAGGAAAACTGTGTGCCATGACCTAATGGAATTCACCTCCTCAGAACAGGTCATCAAATAAAAACACACCGCAAATCACAAAAGCTCATATTGTATAAGCTCAGTGGGATTTTGAATATCAATTGGATACAAGTCATGATTTAATTTCCATTCTCTTAAGATGTGCAGCAAAGCACATCTAAAGGGATCAGATATGGAACTGCAGGGCTGGCATTGAATATCTGACAGAAGAAAAGACCTTCACAATAATGGGGTGCATGGTGTACCTGTGTACAGATCTGATCAACCTATGCTGCTGCACCTTTGCTCTCTAATAAGCATCCGCTCTCACATCTGCAACGCTGCGATATCACGCTTAAAGACTGCGTCCAACAGAGCGAACAGGCTTCCTGAGAGACTGCACTCCTAGCTTTCTCCTCACAAATATACGTTTCTATGGGAATAATTCTCAGACTCTGACCTGAGCTGATTTGTCTTTATTTCCCGGAGCCTTATTTTTCTGTGCACTTTAGAGAGAAGGGAAATGGCCTGTGCTCTCAGAGATGGCTCACTGAACTTTATAGGCTGAAATGATCTCGCTGTTGACACACGCTTAAAAAAAGCCATATTTCAGGGAATAAAATCAATTTACATAAGGGTGCACCATTAAACGCATTAAAGAACCTTTGGCTAGAAAATGAAGCTCTACAAATAGAAATGCACCTGATAACATATAATGCCTTTAATCAGTATCATATACACATAATGCACTGGCCATCTGTAGATCTATTTGGGACCAGTAAGACTGAAAGTATTTGTTTAGACTGTATTTTTATCATTTAAATATTTTGAAAGAATTCGCCTATGCTCACCAAGGCCGCATTTATTTGATGAATGATGCTGTAATAGTTTGAGATTTAACCATTTAAATTAACTGCTTTCTATTTAATATATTTTAATGTGTAATTTAGGACTGTGATTGTAAAGGTGAATTTTCAGCATCATTACTCCAGTCTTCATATAATAGTCATTTTTATTGCATGACATTTTTGTGGATACTGTTTTATTATTAATCAATATATATATATATATATATATATATATATATATATATATATATATAAATGTTTTACAGATAAGTATGTGCACAAATGTGTTGTGAAATACTCACTGCAGCACAGAGGGCTTGGTCTAGGTCTGCAATAATATCTTCCTCATCCTCCAGGCCCACCGACAGACGAATGAGTGTATCACTGATTCCCAGCTCATTCCTCTCATTCTCAGGAACTGAAGCATGAGTCATAATCGCTCTGGAAAAGAAAAGTGCACCATGGGAAATGGAGGTGAATGAAATGTCCAATCAAAATGAGTTTCTTTTTTTCCAGTATAAATCATAGTAACATTGGTGCAGGTGCGATATCAAATAAGATGCAACTAGATAATTCAGTGACGTTATCACTTGCATTCTAGTGAATTATTTGTGAGCCTTAAGAATCATTGATCCATCACACAATGATGTTTCAAAAGCCACCTGGCAATTAACCTTAACTTTGTTTTTATATTGAAGGCTGACTGTTATAGCCTAAAGAAATGTTACATTAGTTCTTGCTGAATAATGTTCAACAATGACACCAAAGGCTCAGACAACAAAAGTGTTGTTTCTGCGATTTCCTTTATTACAGTGCTTGCGCCTCCTTGTGGCCATCCAAAATCCAAAAGCCCACTTGAGCAATTTTTTTAGGGCTTAAACATTTATTACAACCAAGCATACTTGTTTCATAAACAAACATCCCTCAGAACAGTCAGTGGATTTGGATAGTGTTCTCAGTACTTACGGGTGTTCTGCAAGATTCTCAAAACCACCAAGACTTTCAGCAAGCGCAAACAACTGAAATGCAAAATACAACATAGATTCTTAAAAAATGTAGGATGGAAAAGATTTTCAAACAATATGTAGTTTCAACGCACCTTCAGATTGCTGAGGAAAGTTGAGGCGTGCTCCAGTTTTCCTTTAATGTAGAAAGTGATCATCCCAGGACAGCCTGTGCACTGTCTCTTTGTCAGCTCGTGCTGAGGGTGAGATGGAAGACCTGGAGTAAAAAAAGATGACAGAAAGTTAATTAAATCTGACTGGAATACCCCAATATCAGTTAATTTAAACAATAAAGTTCATGGTTGGCCACAGGTATAATACCAATGAGGTCCCTACACTACTATTCAAAAGTTTGAGATCAGTAAGATTTTTTTTTAATTAAATACTTTTATTCAGCAAGGACACATTAAACTAATTAAAAGTGATAGTAAAGACTTAAAACATAGTAAAGATACAAAAATGTTCTATTCATAGAATCCTGAAAAAAAAATTTTTTATCAGTTTCCACAAAAATATTAAGTAGCAAAATCGTTTTCAACTGTGATCAGAAATGTTTCTTGGGCACTAAATCAGCATATTAGAATGATTTCTGAAGTATCATGTGACACTGAAGCCTGGAGAAAAGGCAGCGAACCCTGTCATCATAGGAATAAATTACTTTTTAAAATATATAAAAATTTTAAATCATCATAATGTTTAATAATTATTAATTAATTACATTATTTTTTATTAAAAATAAATAAATGCAGCCTTTGTGATCATAAGAGACTTATTTCAAATACATTAAAACATCAACCCTAAAATTTTGTGGGTAGTGTATATAAATTCACAATATCACACTCATGCAGAATTATTATCGAGTCTAACATTTACCAATGCATTCATTTGAAATCTTATTTTCAGATGGGTTATTTGAGCAATCACCAACATATGTCAAATCAACCCAACATACACTTCTATGTAACGCGAGGATAATAACACAGACACCTGGGAAGATGACTCTGTCCACTCTTGGGTCGGCCTCTAGAAACCGTGCCGCTGCCAGTCCGTTCTTAAAGTGCTGCTTCATTCTCAAGTGCAGTGTCTTCAGGCCCCGGTTGCACATATAACAGTCAAATGGAGAGGGAACGGCCCCGAGCTCTGAATTGAAGATAGGAGAACAGAGATGAAAATAAACTTCTACTTCTGCTATGCAAATGGCTCAAGCTCACTTTCAGTGTTACCGTCAAAGACAAATATGCAAGGTGATATATTGCTATAAGTGCCTTACAGAAAGCACAAGATTAATCATCACATCAGGACTGTAACAGTTGGGAGGTGTGAGGTGAAGTTGATAAAATTACAGTTTGCTCAAATTATACATTCAGGGATAAGACAAGGAAGATTTTCCTGACACTTTCTCTGAGCTATGCACTTCGAAATCAAGAGGGAGTGCCAAGGACATTTTAATAGATTACATTTTACATAACTGCTTAGCAAAGAGACTACAGGTAATAACAAAAGATACTAAATCAGGTTATTACCTTCACCTGAAGACAAGTAACTTTCCTTTCAAGTGAATGAAAGGCATTTGTCTTGTTCCTTACAAAAGACCCCCAATAGGGTAGATAAGAGAACTTCATTCTTGCAGAATTCCTTGTTCGCAGAATTAGATTTGAAAATTAAACTCGGTGTCTCTCTCTAGCATAATAAAACACAACATCTTCTCTTTATCTATGTACATTATAACACTGAACTGAACCTTTAACAGTCTTTGGTTTGGCTTTTATTAAATAATATGCTATAAACTGCTTGTGAAATACACTAATACACTACAGCCATTTTGATCTTGAGTCACAGGGCCATGTCATAAAGAGAAGAGCTGTTTGCTCAAAATAAGGATGTTATCAGACTTTAAGTTTCAGTTTAAGTAGAGCCTTACCACTCTGAAAAAACCTCAGGCGTTCATAGACGTCCGCACGGTTGAGAGAAATCAACCCCATGACAACATCAGTGTGTCCTGGAATTATATAGATAATTTTAACTTTGATCAAGAAAACGTACAATTGTATAAAAGGTTTATATCTAATTTTTCATTTGTTTTTACCATTCATGTATTTAG
Organism: Scardinius erythrophthalmus; assembly: GCF_964197995.2. Lineage (NCBI taxonomy): Eukaryota > Metazoa > Chordata > Actinopteri > Cypriniformes > Leuciscidae > Scardinius > Scardinius erythrophthalmus. The sequence continues at coordinate 13,177,841 of NC_138232.1, read as the reverse complement.
TTGCAGAGTACATGCAGATGTCTGCTCCAAGTGCAAGAGGGCGCTGTTCAAGTAATAAGAAAAATGGTGAAATATTGAAATAAATACCTAGTTCTGTAAAAGGAAACTCTATCCTTGCACTGGAGTATTGTACACAAAACTTAACAAAATTAAACTGTTACAAAGTTAAATCATCTTTTAATTGTCTTTCATATCCCTAGTTATCTACTCTAAGTCATTAAAAGAACATCAGCTAAGAAAATAAATGTGTATACCTGAAAGTAGGCTGACATGAAAGTGTTGTCCACAACAACAATTGTGTCCTTGTTGTGCGCATGGACAATATCCGAACAGCCCTGAATGTCCACGACCTTCATAGTAGGGTTTGTGGGCGTTTCAATCCATAGCATCTGTAGAAATGGAAATATTACCCAAATTTATTTCAAGTAGTAATTCCCAGATCAAATTAAAGTTCTCCCAAAAAAGAAAATCCTGTCATTAATTTCTCACCCTCATGTCATTTCATTCACACTCGTAAGACCTTTGTTCATCTTTGGGACACAAATAAAGATATTTTTTATGAAATCCGAGATATCTCAGTCCCTCCACTGGGAGCAACGCAATTTACACAATCACGGGTAGTAAAGACATCATTAAAGTAATCCATGTGACTCCAGTGGTTTAATTTTAATTTCATGAAGTGACACAAAGTGCTTTGTTTCCACCAAAAAAAACCCCCATAATTTACTAAATAATATTATCCAAAGCACGTTCAACAAACAACTACTGTTGAGTCAACACAACACGAATGTGTCATGGTGCTCCCCCTACTGGATAGCAGGTCAATATTTTCGTAAATAAAGTGGTAAATTTTGTGTGTGTGTGGAGGTTACTTCGTAAAATTGAGGTTAAACCACTGGAGTAACACTGATTACTTTAATGATGTCATCTATCGTTCTGGACAGAAGGTCTTCTGGGTGTGAAACGATATGAGGGGGAGTAATTAATTACAGAATTTTCATTTTTTGGGTGAACTAACCCTTTAACATAATACTGTATGCTGTCAGGTTTAATCCTGTGAGCAAATATTTCTCCATCCACCCTTACTGGATAATAATTTTGGCATAGCTATTTACTGCCAAAAAACAAAAGGAATATCTCAAAAACTGATAACATTCTTTAAAAAAAACCTGCTTTCTCTGCCAGGTGTACCTTTGTATTCGGTTTTAAAGCTGCTTTTAGCTCGTCTAGCTTTGTGAGGTCAACAAAAGTGACGTCAATGCCATATTCCGCAGCTATTTTTCTGAAATATTGGTTAGTTCCTGGTGGAGGAAAACGTGACAGTCTCAGTGTCTCTCTCAGCTATATCTCAGTATTTTACTCTCTTTTCTATCAAGTGTAATAGTTTAAATTGTTTTTTAGGAGCAGTAACTCACCTCCATAAACATCATTCATGCATATAATTCCATCTCCGGCCTTAAAAAGATGTGTAATGGTGAAAGTCGCAGCAGATCCAGAGGCAAGAGCGAGACCTATTATGAAAGTCAGAGCTTTAAGTTTATGGCAATGTCATTTGTAGATAATATAAATGATTGTGTGTTGGTGATTCACTCACAGTATTGTGCACCATCCAAAGCAGCAACTGCTTTCTCAAGACAGTTTCTGGTTGGATTTCTACACCTACTGTACTCAAAACCCTGGCAGATAAAACATCAGAGGAAAAAAGTGTTGAATTCAAAATACTATAGAAAAGTGATTTGAATTGTGCAAGTGTCAAATCTGGGAGTTAAATTTAAGATAAACAAAAACTGTCAAAGGTGCCGTTGGTACAGTTTGCGGTGTCTTTATGAAGAGAGAGTTCACAAGCAAACCTGACCTGGCTGTTCTCATGACTCGCGTGTTTGAATATTCAATCAACTTGCAGCAGAAAACCATTCTGAAAAGGTATCCTAAATATTTTTATCTGTTGACTGGTTCTAGAAGGGTTGGGGGCAGGCAGGCAGACCAGTTTGAATAAACTAAGACCATCTTCAACTAGCTATTTCAAGTTTTTTTTCAGATGAGCAATTGATAATGAAGCATTTGACCTCAACCTGTTGTGTTGTTTAATGTCAAGTTAATTTAACTATACAGTTTTTACACAATAGGGCTGTCTTAAGGTTATGATCTTCCAAAAAAAGCCTACAAGTTCTATATCTTTAGTTTACCCTGCTGAAAACAAAAACTTAAGTCGGCCTAGTTTGCTATCTTCGCGTATGGACAAGCTGAAACGTGCCCAAGGCCCCTCTAAACCAGCCAGCAAACCAGACCATCTAAAACCAGTTACTAAGCCAGGATTTTCAGCAGATTAACTCCTTTAAATCAAGAGCTGAGTTGTTAATGTAGTTAACCGTGGCATTAGTTTATATTTACATATAAATTCATTATTTAAAAAGAAAAAAAAATTTTTTTTCACAGTAAAATTCCTGCCATTGTTCATTTCACATCACATCCATTTGGAACAGCTCTAATCACAGAACCTTATACACGAACCGACTGCGTTCACAACACAATCTCTAAACTCAAATCTCGGACTAATACGAAAAACAAAACTAGGCTCATATATTCTCAGCGTCAACCCCTTACAATTTACCGCATGTTTCCCCGGAGCGTGCTGTTTAAAGGTGGTAGACAGTGAAATGGGAGGCACTACGGCCATAGAGTTCCACTGCTCCGGCTCTGAACCAACGTGGATCGCATCTGTGGCGAACGATTTAAAGACCGGCTGGAAGCCGGCTGAGGCTGAGCTGCTGTCGTTCTGCATGTGTGAAGCCATGATCACTCCGGATATGGCTAACGATAAGATGCAGGGTTCCGAGATCACAGAAGAGTGACAAAACAGTGTTTCAGCAACACGTCTCTGTCACTCTGTGTGTGTTTACGGGCAAGCAGTGGATTGGCGATTTATAAGGGGCGTGCTGGGTCACGTTGTTCACTGAGATTATGTAATAAATTGTGTTATATAGGCCTAATATATATTTTTTTTATTCGTAGTACAATACTGTAAATGATTACACGGGTTTTATTAACAGAATATACAACCCCAAATCAGAAAAAGTTGGGACACTGTACAAATTGTGAGTGAAAAAGGAATAGAATAATTTACAAATCTCATAAACTTATATTTTATTCACAATAGAATATAGATAACATATCAAATGTTGAAAGTGAGACATTTTGAAATGTCATGCCAAATATTGGCTCATTTTGGATTTCATGAGAGCTACACATTCCAAAAAAGTTGGGACAGGTAGCAATAAGAGGCCGGAAAAGTTAAATGTACATATAAGGAACAGCAGGAGGACCAATTTGCAACTTATTAGGTAAATTGGCAACATGATTGATGGGTTTAAAAAGAGCCTCTCAGAGTGGCAGTGTCTCTCAGAAGTCAAGATGGGCAGAGGATCACCAATTCCCCCCAATGCTGCGGCGAAAAATAGTGAAGCAATATCAGAAAGGAGTTTCTCAGAGAAAAATTGCAAAGAGTTTGAAGTCATCATCATCTACAGTGCATAATATCATCCAAAGATTCAGAGAATCTGGAACAATCTCTGTGGATAAGGGTCAAGGCCGGAAAACCATACTGGATGCCTGTGATCCTCGAGCCCTTAGACGGCACTGCATCACATACAGGAATGCTACTGTAATGGAAATCACAACATGGGCTCAGGAATACTTCCAGAAAACATTGTCGGTGAACACAATCCACCGTGCCATTCGCCGTTGCCAGCTAAAACTCTATAGGTCAAAAAAGAAGCCATATCTAAACAGGATCCAGAAGCGCAGGCGTTTTCTCTGGGCCAAGGCTCATTAAAAATGGACTGTGGCAAAGTGGAAAACTGTTCTGTGGTCAGACGAATCAAAATTTGAAGTTCTTTTTGGAAAACTGGGATGCCATGTCATCCAGACTAAAGAGGACAAGGACAACCCAAGTTGTTATCAGCGCTCAGTTCAGAAGCCTGCATCTTTGATGGTATGGGGTTGCATGAGTGCGTGTGGCATGGGCAGCTTACACATCTGGAAAGGCACCATCAATGCTGAAAGGTATATCCAAGTTCTAGAACAACATATGCTCCGATACAGACGTTGTCTCTTTCAGGGAAGACCTTGCATTTTCCAACATGACAATGCCAGACCATATATACTGCATCAATTACAATATCATGGCTGCATAGAAGAAGGATCCCGGTACTGAAATGGCCAGACAGCAGTCCAGATCTTTCACCCATAGAAACATTTGGTGCATCATAAAGAGGAAGACCTAAGACAGTTGAGCAACTAGAAGCCTGTATTAGACAAGAATGGGACAACATTCCTATTCCTAAACTTGAGCAACTTGTCTCCTCAGTCCCCAGACGTTTGCAGACTGTTATAAAAAGAAGAGGGGATGCCACACAGTGGTAAACATGGCCTTGTCCCAACTTTTTTGAGATGTGTTGATTTAGAAGCGGTAAAGATTGTGAAGGTTAAATTAATATTTAGCTCAACAATATAACACTTAATTCATATGCAAACTATCGTGCTAGTAAAAAAGGAAAGAAAAAAGCCATCGATTTTGAGCTGAACTGTGTGAACTGGAGCTTTTTAACGGTTTGCAAGATCTCCAAGAGTCTGAAGTGAGATGCCTCTGTTCTGTATGGATTTAAAGACATAAGCTATATTTCCAAGCATTTATAACCTTGGATTTTAATACAATATAGCGCAATATAATAGGGGCTTGATGTATTGTAGTATTTATATCTTCAAATACATTTCTACTAATAATCCCAGATGGCCTATATGTTTATGCTTTAGATTTCCTGCATAATTATTTAAAGTAATCTAAAGTAAATTTGTAGACCTTTTTCAAAAACATAAAAAAATCTGAATTATTCCAAACTTTTGACCACCAGGCGCTAGTGTATAGCCTATATTTGAAAAAATATATAAAATATTTACAAAGGCCTGCCATTTCAAGATGACTGGAGCTTGAATTCTTATTCAGTTCATGAATTGTCCTATTCACGAAACACCACGAGTTTGTTAAAGACATCGTCTGATAACTGAGTGTTAAGATAATGAGTGGAGTTGGTTTGCAATTACATCACAGCAGGAGAGGATAATGTCCTATTAGGGCTTTCAAAGAGAGGCTTCTCTCAACAGATGGAGGTCAAAGTTCATTCCAAATGCAGATGGCCTGAACTCTGCTTTGCACTTTATATAGTTTAGCATGATTTGGCAGACATGCTCTTCAACACTATTGCTAGAAGTTAATAAATGTTTTAAGGATTATAGCATTAATGTTGACCAGGCAAAACAGCATGATTTCTTTTATGTTAACAATGGCTTTGGGCAAAGTCCAAGATAAAAACTGTATTTTTAAGAGGTGGTTAGAATGAACAAAGCTGCACTGTGTAATGGATTGTAAAGGATTAAGGGAAAGATAATAATTACTCATGTGTGTGTACATAAGCAACAACAAACATTAACAAATCATGCCTTTTGTCCTACATAACCATAATTACAATCATTGGTCATTTAAACTTTTGAGGATGTCTAATCTCTAAAGCCAACTGCTTTCTTTAACCAAATGGATGGCTCAAAGTTCAACAGAGTAATTTTCTGAATCTGAATGACCTTACATGGCCAGAGCTGCAAATGAACTGGCACATCTTCACAAAGACACTCTGAGGAACGAAATGTGTCATCATCAAATGTGTAATTAAACCTATAACATTTCTAATGTGATGCATAATACTGGCCAAATTCCCTTTTCATTATTTTCTACCTGTGCCTATGCGATGGGAAGAGATTGTTATTGTCCAATTAAGTGAAAAGTATTGAAAGAAACTAAAGTATGAAAGCAAAATAATTGAGAATGAAATGGCTATTCATTATCACAACATTTAGTCTGTCCTATTGTAGCATGACTCATAAAGTAAAGCCTTAATTGAATCAAATTGCTCAAAGGTCAGCTTTTAAGCAGGTTTTCCGGCTATGTGATGGTTAGAACTGACATTTCAGTTTCCACTTTTTATACAGGTTTTATTATAGTTGTTCTGATAAATGAAATAGCAAACTGCTATTTTAACTGCTCAGGGCAAACAGTGGAGATCACAAAACATTAAAACAGTTGACTTTTGAACTGGTTCATTTGTGTAATCAACTATTTTGTCTTGTGGACTATATGTAAACATCTCTTCAGGACTGTACTAAATACAAACAAAATGTAATTTTTATGATCTTTATGATAAATGTATGACCACAACCGATTGTTATAGCATAGAGGCAGCTAACACTGGCCCATTTAACATACAATGTTGTCTGCTTAAATAGTTCCCTTACTGGTCATAGATTTGAAATTACATATATTCATGAAACTGTGGGCTGAAAAGGAAATAAGTAGGCTATTTATAATCCAGGTCAGGCTAAAAATTAGGAGGATTTGATGCTGCCACCAACCTTGAAAATGTTGCAAAGTTGCTAAATAGTTTAGAAGTTGGTCATTGCGAATCAAACAATATCTTTTCTTTTAGATATGTGAAAATTGGAAAGCAGAGCATGAAAGGAGCCTGGCAAGATCAAACATCAATCTTGAAAACAATTAAAACGTTTTTAAAAGTTAAAACGTTAATCTTTTAAAAAGTTAATTTTTCTTCATTATTCAGTTTCTTTCAGCATACCCTAAAAATCTTACACTGTAAACTAGGGGACAGCGATTTTGTCTTGTCAGGGCTAGTGAAGTAATAATCACATCATGCCTGTTGAAGAAATAAATTTAAGCCTGATAAATACTGTAGAGAAATAATTACTTCTCAGTTCAAGCTGTCCTTGCAGCATTATTGATGTATTTGTAAGATCGACTCATAAGATACATCTTTTACTATTTATCTTACAATTACATGTGTGGAGCTTGTTGACTTCAAAGTGATTGCTTGGAGTACAACCATCAAAGACGTTCAGGAACAAGACAAAACAGACAGGGAGAGATTACAAATGGCTTTTAATGGGTCTGGCAGCACAGACAAAAGATCGGATGTGATCCCTTTAAATTGAAATTGCTTATTTAAAGAATTAAAAATACAAAACTGATCTATGAAGGGTGATTTGAAACATTATGAGGTGGCTTTGCATCTTTAGTGCAGAAAATAAAGACTGATTGTGGGCTTGTGCATTACTTGAGATACTCTGAGGGTGTCTTTTCTTCTCGATCAACTTTAATCAGTCATTTGAACAGTCTATATAAAAAGATACAAATCTTCATTTACATCATACATCAGATTTCCCTTGCAGTCCTGGCATTTTCCTGTGTTAAAACTTGAATAGTGGAGGCTGTATTGTTTAGTCCCACTACCTCAAACTGTAATTACAAAAAGTAGAAACACAAAAGCAGCAAATCTCCAGTGCTTTGAATGAAAAGATGAGTTTCTTGAGGTTATTTGTTCCCTGACAAATACAGTTAAATTTTCAGTCATATACTATGTAATTTATAAAAGTGCCAAAAAAAAAAAAAAAAAAAAAAGTGCCCTTGTCTCGTCCACATGTGGCATCACTGCTGTTCCTGATTGATCTTGATCAGTCTCACTTTTTTGGATGCTGTTTTAAAAAAGAAATAGGTTGCATGACATTAGATTAATTCATGAAATTAGTATTTGGTTTAATAAGATTTATTTGTATTAAGGTTTCTATGCGTTTATGATAAAAATATAAAAATGTCTATACAAAAACAATAAATTAAATACTCAAAAAACAATATTGTGAAATATTATTACAATTAAATGTATTTAACAATTGATTTTTTTTAAATATTTTAATGTATATTTTTAAATGTAATTGATTCCTGTAATGGCAAAGCTGAATTTTCAGTAGCAATTACACCAGTCTTCAGTGTCACACGATCCTTCAGAAATCATTTTATTATGATCTCGGTGTTGACACATACTTTAAAAAAAAATAAAAATCATATTTCAGGGAATAAAATCAATTTACACAAGGATACACCATTAAACACATGAAAGCACCTTTGGAGGAAATTAGCAAAAATTGCACAAATACTGATAAA